>NC_064816.1:154189925-154519692 GCF_023721935.1 Panthera uncia
CCCCCCCCCCCCCTTTCTGTATCTTGATAAACCACTCGGAGATGCCAAGTAAACACTACCAGATACATGTTACTGTTTTGTTTTTGCTTCTGTTTTTTCTTGTGGGGCGATTAAAGGGGTAAGGAAGAGATTGCTTGATTCTTGCTTTTATGTTTTGTTGTTGAAATTATAAATGCATGGATTTGGAGTTATTTTGTAATTCTGGTTGAGGTAAGAAGGATAATTTAACTATGGAAAACATTTGGGCCTATGAAGCACCATCAGTAGTTTTCAGGTGATCAATAGAATATATGTGAGAATCCCCATCATAGGGCAGCTGTCCAATAAACCATTACTTATACAATGTCCTTCACATTGTAAAAGGATAAAAATACAGATGATGTTCACTCATTTTGGTAATTTCCAGGAAACGACTGACTCACTGAAACATAGGTGGTGTATCTGGAATATAAATGCCCAGACTAATGGGGCTGATTTTATCGTCCTTAAAGCAAAATCAAAGTCAATAATTTACTACCACTGAAGAGAAGGCTGCTTTAGATCCAGGCCACTTACCACAGGAAGGATACAGGATGAGGTCATTTGTAAACCGTGGCCATAAGCTAACAGATGGTGAGACATTTTCTGTGTTTGTCACAGAAGAAATTTTGACTTGTACTGATCTGTACACAGTGCAACTGAATAATTTGGATGGCCTGGTTATAACTTATGTGGATGTTTCCCAGTCACCTGCTGTTTTTTTCTGTCATGCTGACTACATACAGATCTTCGACATATAGTGTCATGTTTCCCAGAACAGTTTGGCATTGTGTAAGAATATCTTCCAATTCATAGAGAAAAGATCCATCCAGTAATAGTTATATAAGAACATATATACCTATGTATATGTATATATGTGTATGTATATATATATATATGTGTGTAGTTAGTAGAAATATCTGAAAATTATCGTATTACCTCTGGTCACGTATAGGTCAACATACTAAGAAAACACTCATAAACATTTTGCAGGGGCAAGGGGAACGATGATTTTTTTCTAAATGTCCATCGAGGTACTTACAGGAGACTTTATTCGGGTCACCTAGCATTTGGCTGAATAGCGTAAATGTCAGGAAAAGACAAGGCAGTCACTTTCATGTTCCTCATGAAGTACAGAGGAGGGGTCAATGGCTATAGAGACCGTATCAACGCATTGTGGTAAATGGTATCACGAGGGCACTCTGGGAGCATTTGGAGGTGGTGGTCAACCCAACCTGCAAAGACAGAGGGGCTTTCTGGGGTGGGGGGGATGAAACCTAAATTGGGCTGTACAGATGAATAGGATTTTGGTGTAGGATATGGCCTTCCCGGTAAAGGAACATCTTGAGAAAAGGCACAAACCAACGTGGGTCTGAGGAAAAAAATACACTGCTATAGTCTGGCTAGGTGGGTGAAGTCCCTGAAGAGTGATATAGCGGAGAAATCTTGGAAAGCTTGTGACTCGAAGGTGAATTTCACCTTGATCAAATTCCTAGTGGGGAGCCCTTAATGTGAATTACAAACTGATGTAAGTAAATTTCATCATTCACGTTTATTAGGTTTGTTTGTTTGTTCGTCTGTGTGTTTGGTAGACTTCTGTATCTTCCAATAATTAGATGTAGGTCTAACCACTACAGAGGGTTTATACACAAACAAAAAAACCCCCAAGTCTCAGTCCTAATTCCGCTACCCAATAAAACACGTATTAAACAGCATGAGCAAAAAGCTATCGTGTGATCTGTTCTGCGAATTAAACGTGATCCTCAGCTTCCTGTCCTTTTAGGTTCTCTAACAAGATCTTAAAGGCTCATGTGCAGGTGTGATACTATTTCGGCAGCAAGGCATGGTTGCATATCCAGTCTGACTCAGGCAGCACGGTCCTCTGTCAGCAGCTGACAAAGAAGGCCTCTTTCGGGCTAGGTCATTGTTCTTAATGGAAATGTATTCGATATAGACTGCTGGCTTTGATTCCTTGCACCCTGTTCGGGAAGGGTAGAGGTGCCCACTCAGTATTAGTAGCCTTTCCATAGATATTGAATGCTTCTCATTTTGCCAATGAAAAATCATTTCGGTCATTCGATAAACAAACTCGCTGGTGCCGAACAGAGAGGAGGACCATCGAAGCGCTTTCAGCGAGTGGAAGTCGGCTTTGGATTAGTCATTCAATTGACGACTCACCCTTTAGCTCACCAGACACATCCTCCGTTAGGACTCTCCGGATGTCCACTCTCCACCTCGAGGGGATAGAGTGAAATAACTAACACATACGTATATACCGTACTGTTGAGACAAAGTATTTTACAGTGAAATATAGGCATCGTCACATTGAGTTTTAAGCAGGAGATTGGGACTAGCAGATTCCAGTTTTTCAAAGCTAACGTTGAAGGCTGAGTGAGTCATTTGGCAGAGGACTAAGGGGATGTACAGAGGCCACGTGGCAGGTTATTACAACAGTAGGTGCTAAACCATTTTTACTAAGAGAGAAGAAGCAGAAACATAGAGAAATGCATGTCTATGCTGTTGTGTTAGATTCTAAAAGGAAATTGTGTTAAACGTTATTAGCAATAACGTAGATGTTAGTAGATGTGCAATTACAAACATATAACCTATGCATATATATTTGTGTATATATTTTATTTATTTTATTTGTGTATATATTTGTGTGTATATTTTTACTAAGAGAGAAGAAGCAGAAATGTAGAGAAATGCGTGTCTATGCTATTGTCTTAGATTCTAAAAGGAAATTGTGTTAAACGTTATTAGCAATAACGTAGATGTTAGTAGGTGTGCAATTACAAACATATAACCTATACATATATATTTGTGTGTATATCTATCTTTCTATTACGTGTGTGTGTGTGTTTGTTATTTGGTAGGCTTTACATATATGTATACATATATACATTTCATATTTTACATATATATCTATATTTATATTTATATATTTTTCCTACCTAATAAAAAACAGTCAAGGATTTTATCAAATTAATAGCTCTTCTAATGAGTTTGGTCAAAAGGCCCATTATGCCAATTTGATTGTTCTCATCTGTTTATTGTTTGCCTCCATATCCCTGTACAATGCGGGAGAAGTCACCTCTCCAAAACCCTTCCAAGGAATCTTCACCTACCTTGAAAATAATATAAAACGGGCAGCTTGTTGTAAATCTAATCAAAGTTCTAATATATTTTGAATAGTTACATAGTTTCTAAAAGGTGAAGGGCAGTGGAGCTAATTTAAAATGCTAACAAGGTTGTAGTTAATCAATTGTAACAATTAGATGGTTAATAGCTGGGTAGTAAATCATCACCAGGCAGGAAAGATTTCTGCTTCGTACACAATTAATTGGAAGCTGGCAACATCTTGCCATTATCTATTACGTCCCAACAGCTATTGTTTATGTTTCCTTTATCATCTGATGATACAGTTTGATCGTTTCCCTGCAACTCTTTCTTCACGAAAAAATCAAAAGGAACATTCTGACAATGTGGTGATGAAAATACTGTGTCTCACATGTAAAGTAAATGGAGTGTTACTGACCGCTTGGAAGTAGTTGGTGAGAAACTCGATTTACTGTCTTTCCCTTCTCTAAACTTCGATAAAGATTATTGTCTCTGTAACTAATTCTGGCATTTAATATCACATTAACTTTCATTGTCACTTAATTGTTCCATATGTGCCTGGTGTTCCCCCATAGGTTTTAAGCCCCTGTGCCTTGTTCGTCTTTTGTGATGCCTCGTCCCAGCCCACGTTATACCCATTCAGTAAATATCGATAATGTAACTGAACGGAAGTGAGTTTGTGACATCTTCTCTCAGTGACCTAGTAGATTTGGAATCACAAAAAATGCCCAGCAATATCTCACTGTCATCTCTACAATTTGGATTTCTGCAGACAAATCAGTGGTGGCCTCAGCTAAGGGCTACCCTGAGTGTCCTCCCTTTTCGATGAATAACGAAAACAGGAACTACAAACACACACACACACACACACACACACACACACACACACACAATTACCCTGCTGTAAAATTCTAATTGTTTGTTTAAACACCAGGGAAAGTATGTTACAAATCTTCACTTCATTCCTTTTTCCAACTTACCTCAGCCAAGTAGGAGTAGTTTTTAAGGATCTTCACTTGCCCTGTCTACCTTGGGGTAAAAACAGAGTCAACACGGATTTATGTGTTTTCATTACATTGAATTGTTTGTCCAGACCATTATGGTTGGAAGCTTGCAGCCTGCCACATCACTGAGGCCACTGAAATGAACGGATCTTGCTACATTAGAAAAATGAAACAAATTCAAGTCTGGTCCCATTATGTCCCTGAATAAAGCACAATCTACTGCCAACCATCCCGGGACACAGGCATTTCCTCCATTTGCAAACACGCTTATATGGCCAAATATGGTCTTTCCAAATTCTTGCCCGAATCTGGCAAATACTTCCTGCTTTACTTCACCTTAAGACTTTATTCGCTGGAATTGTGAATGGCTGAACCCATTAGTTTACCCAGCTCTCCTTAAATTTCACCATATATCCCACGAATGTTAGTTATTCCCACTCTGGGAATCCCAGGGTCTCCTCTTGGGTTCAGCAGCTGAACAAGTGTTTTCAGAGGTAAATTGGACAACATCACCACCTTTCTGGAAAATGTCAATGTCTGTTCAAAATTTCCATATTATAATGAAATAGGATAAAATCCCAACTTCCTCCCACTCCTCGGGAGAATTGGGTTCCACTTGCATCGGGCCTTTGCATGTTGTCCTTTGTTGACTGGGGCCTTACTACACTGGTGCCTTTATTCTTTCTAACTCTGGCTTGTTCCCGTCTTTCTGCTTGCGTGTTCTCCAGCACTGGCATGCCTTCTTTCTGGAAGGTTCTCCACTGAGAAGGTCATGGGGGTGGGCTCCTGTCAATGCTACTGGCTCAACTTTCATGTTGCTTTCTCAGAGAGGCCTTCCCTGGCCATCTTGTTTCTAGTAGCCAACCAACATGAGGTGCCTCTTCTCTTTTGTTCAGTTTACTCCTTGTTTATTAACTTCCTATGTATTGCTGTCTAAAACTGTCTCATTTATTTCTTTACCCGTGTCCCTTCCTTCTCTCCTGACTACAGTGTAAATATGAGGACTAAGGCCTTATCTGATGTATTTATAGCTGTGTCCTCAGGACCAAGAACCCTGCCCAGCACATAGGTACTCAGTGACAGTTTCCTGATGAGTGACTAATGTTCAGTCAATAGAATCCCCACTTTCTTTTTCATGGACCTAGTGACTTTCTTAAGCCCCTCACTTAGCTGATTTCTCCTTGCAATTCCTTTTTCTTGTTCGTATTGCTCCCTATTTCTAACAATTGCCTTCCACGCCTTAGCTGTTAATGATTACCACGTTGACAAAAAATAATTATTTTCAAAATGTTTTCATCAATTGCAATGTTAGCTCATTTCCAAAGGAATTTTCCATCCATGAAGCCAGACCAGGACAGTGCTAACATTATAGGAGCCTACTGTTGATTGTGTTCATAAACTCATGACATTTTCTAGCTTGGAGTGACTTCAGAGCGCATCTAGTACAAACTTGTATTTTACCCTTGAGAAAACTGCACGTTGGGCAGGTTAAATGATTTGTCAAAGGTCAAGTCACTAGTGAGTGGCAGCTGAGACAGAAACCAAAGTTCTCTAGGCCTTGCTGTGTCCAGGTTACAGAGGAGCACCAGTGGCTTCTAAGTCAGTAATGTCTCAGTGGTGCAGCTGGGTGTCAGGTTACGACAAGAAGCAGGCCAAGGGCATCAGAGTTATTAGACTGTGGAATGGTTCATGGGGAAACGTAGAATTACGCGAATATTTTCCCACTGTTTTGTTTCCAATGAGGTTTTGATTCAGTGTTTAAGGAACATTTAGAGAACAGAGCCCAAGAGATCTGGCCTCAAAGACCCAAGCAGTACAGTGAGAGTGAGTCAAGAGCCTTTCCCAAATTCAGAAAATGATCTGGAGGCTTTTGATATATAATTTACAGTATCAGATTGGCAGCCTGGAAATTAGTATCTTCAGCTGAGGAATACCTGAAAATCTCAGACTGAGCACATTCAAGGAACTCGATGAAGATAAACAGCACAGAAAGATGAGCGGGTTAGTAAAGTAGAAAACTATCACTTGGGCCTGGTGTTTGATTTAACACATTTGCAGAAATTTCTTTCGGGCGGGGATTCTGTTCTGCTCATCATCGAAACCCAGCATACAGCACGGTGCCTGGAACCTAGAAAGCAGTAAATAAATTGTTGAATAAATACGCAAGTACGTATGCCTTCCTTTTTATTTTTCAATAAAAACAGTAATCATTTTAATAGTAATCATTTTTTTTGTTTTTAAGATTTCTTTCTATAGTAGATATAGTTGAGCATCCAAATATCTTAGAGAATAGTATAGTTAGTGCTGACTCCCCACCTTGAATTACACCATTATTCCCACTGAGCACCTACCATGCACTGCAGAATTAGCCTGTAGATTCACTTAGAACAGAGACCAGAAATTATAAAGCAAATTCTCTGCTTTCTTTTATGAATAGTTAATGCCAGAACTCAAACTCAACAGAGAAGTTTCAAAATAGTCTTGTAGCAGAAGCCTCAAATTTGTTTCAACAGACCTCACACAATTGAAATGGTATTATCTTGATCCTGCAAAAGCAGGTACTGTTTTTATATTTAATGCTGGTAATAAAAAGCTCATTATGCAAAAACACCATTTCACATATCCTAAAACTTGTTTTCCCTTTATATGTTATGACTTTGTTCACCTTGCTGTTGTTATACTTAAACTCAGAATTTATCATGTGTACCTTGCTGCTACCCCATCAAATCAGCAGGGGGAAAAAAAAGTATTCTCTGTCAGCTACCTAAATAAGCTTCATTTTTGTCTCTTGTTGGAATTGTCTCCTGATTTTGTTGTTGTTGTTGTTGTTGTTGTTGTTGTTGTTGTCATATAATGCTCTGTGGCTTTTAAAAGAAAGAAACATTCAGTGTGTTTGTAATTTAAATGTTTACCCACGTTGTTCTTCAGATGGCAGCTTTTCAAGTATTCTTTAAAATTGATTTGACCACCATATAAAAAAATAAACTTGATATTTAAGGTATGTGAAAGAGAAGCTACATTTTCAAAAATCGATATTGTATTCAGAAAAGCTGCCGTCTTCTCACAGTCTCAGTGTATTAATGGAAAAGATCTTAATTGGGGTTCAGGGTAGGAATTTTATTGTGGCTGAAAAGAGTCTCTAATGAGATGTATAGACTAGTTTTGTGAATAGTTCCTGTCTCAAAAATCCATGCTAAATAGGCATTTACTTAGTTTTGTCAAACATTCAGGAATCAAGACCCTCAGCTGTTTGAATTTTTGAGAACTACAGACTTGGCCAATGTCAAATTTACCTATTGCCATCAATGTAAGCATTTATCCAGGAAGTCCTGAATCATTCCATAAAAATGGAATATTTACAGGGGCGCCTGGGTGGCTCAGTCGGTTAAGCATCCAACTCTTGATTTTATCTCAGGTCATGATTTCACGGTTCATGGGATCAAGCCCCATGAACTCAGTGCAGAGCCTGCTTGGCATTCTCTCTCTCCCTCCATCCCTGCCCCTCCCTGCTCACACTCTCTCAAACCAAGTAAAAAAACTTTTTTAAAAAATGGAATATTTGTGAAGAAAGCATAGTTTCTTCAGTTCTCTGTTTTTGGTTATTTTATTATTTTTGTTGATTTTATTTACTGGAGAGGGAATAAGTATTCAGAGTCCTGGATTCAGTAAATGCATTGATAACAAAAAAATAACAAGGTAAAGACATAAACCACATCTGAAGATAGAAGGTGTTTAAGACTCTGAAAGTAGGAGAGAATAACAGGTAAAGAGCACAGAAAATGACCTCATGAAGCTCTAGAGGTGACCATTTATAACTGTTACATACAATTTAGATGGTAAAGATGTTGTACAAGTCAATATATCCGGGTGTCAAGGGCATAGGTTAAAATGTGGCCTTTGTAGAAAGGCCAGGACTCTGGGTAAAATATTTAGGACTACCCAGTGCAAGAGTAGTAACAGTCAGTGTTACTGACTAGTAAATAATTTTAAATAACGATGATGGTATTTGAACAATGGATTTCAGGTGTACTCCCGAATTCTGAAACTCTGCCCTTACAGTGGTGCTGAAATATGCATAATTTCCTTTCCTCAAGGTATCTCCGTGTGTTTTCTAGAATTAAAACTGGCTCTCCAAACTCAGTCACCTAAACCCCTTCATTTTGTGTAATGCTGTTATCTTTTACCTCCTGAGTTATCACAAAATCTATTTTTATTTTCCGAAGGAGTAGAGGGTGTATATATTAAGTGCAGCTAAATGGACCGAGAAAGGAACCCAGATGTTTAACCATGAAATCTAAATTTGAAACAGTCTCTGGAAATATGCTGAAATGTTTCCAAAATATCATGAAGATCAAAACAAATTGCAGTTGAAATGACCTTCACTGGGAGAAGTATCAACAATGTGGAATTTATGTGGAAAACATTCCTCTTTATTTCTTTCTAATCTTTTTAACCTTACCATGATAAATTACCATTGATAAACCAAAAACATAAATTTCTGGAGTATCATTCTCACCAAAAAACAAGTCAACATAATTATAAATTAAAGCTTTTAAAAACTCAGTTTGAAACACATATGTACTTCAGTATACATTTGGTAATTCCCCAGATTAATCTTACCCTCACTGCTCACCCATGTTTACAGATATTTTCAGCTATGCATCTGTTAGATAACAGAGCTTAGAGCAAGGCTAGATGGTAATGTATTTTAATTTTATGAAAATAATAGAAATAATCATCATACCTATTTGGCAGTTGAGGCAGGTTACATAAGTTTGCCAAAGATTAACAGATTATGGGACCAGGAGTTCTGTCTCCAGGACTCCATACTCTTAACTTTATATTATGAAAACTGTATACAATTGGCCCTTGAAAAATGTGCAGGTTAGAGGCATTGACACACACAGTTAAAAATCCACTTAAAATTTTGGCTATCCAAAACGTAACTCCCAATAGCCTACTGTTGACTGGAAGGAAGACTTACTGGTCACATAAAGAGTTGATTAACACTTATTTTGTGTGTTATCCTTGTTATAGACTTTATTCTTACCATAAAGTAGAGAAAAGAAAGTGTTATTAAAAGAACTGTAAGGAAGAGAAAATACATTTATGGTACCGTATTGCATTTACTGAAAAAAAAGTCTGCACATAATGTTCAAGAGTCCAGTGTATGTCATACCTATAGACACACTCTCAAAGTTAAAGGTATAATTTGAAGAAAATGTATCTCAGTTGGCGGCCGTGATTCTGAAATCCAGTAATCACAAAACCAACTTCTACTTCTTGAAATCCTGTTCATTGACATCAGTAAAATATAACGAAATAATAAATAGGACTCTAATAAAAGTGGGTGCCAATCTTTATGTTGCATGTAAGGAACAGATTAATTATTTCTGCATAGGGAAGGAGCCATTTTTGGTGATATCTAGCAAGTACATTGGAAAACATCTAACAATATGGCGAAGGTTATTTTGGAAACCTCATGTAAGTAGAAGCATGTAGTATTTATCCTTCCATGACTGGCTTATTTCACTTAGCATAATATCTTGAATGTTCAACCACGTTGTAATGTATTACAGCATATCCTTTTTTTTTTTTGGAATGCTGAATAATATCTCATTATAGTTATATCTACTTTTTTAATCTTTTCACCCATCAGTGGACATTTATGTTGTCCATCTCAGCTGTTGTGAATAGTGCCTCCATGAACATGGGAGTGCTAATATTGCTTTGAGATTCTGATTCAATTCTTCTGGATAAAAATTTCAGTTATGTGAGATGAATCCATTCTAGAGATCTGTGCAACACTGGATGCATAGATAACAGTACTGTGTTTATACACTTAAAATTTGTTAAAAGGGTAGATCTCATGGCAGGTGTTCTTACCACACTGATAGAAAATGAAATAAATATGTGGAAGGCAACATTAATAAGGTCATTGGGAAGCACTGGGAAAAATAAAGGATTTAGACTACAGGATCATGGCAAAACTCAGAAACAAAAAGTCAAACACTGTGTAAAAGACTCAGTCAAGTGTGGAGGTTCCTTCTCTGCTTTTGAGGGAGGACCAAGACATGGCCCTACCAGAATTCCAACATTTAACATTTACTTGCGCTAAAATACTTTGCCTGAACATTTGAAACCTGTGACAATAGTAGGAGGGAAGAACTATTTGTTTTCCCCATTTCTTTCATGAACAAAGTGAGATAAGCAGTTATTAAGTAACTTGACCAAGTGAATTGCTGCTCATAAAGGGCCAAGCCAGTGTAGAATAAGGTAGCCTGATTCTAGAATCATAGATCTGCGTCGCAATGCCACAGTGCCTCCTAGGAATTACTAGCACTTGTAGGCATGATTTGGGTCTATAAAATGAAGCATAGCAGAATTTATGACAGGAAAAAAAATCAGATATTTCCTTTGAAGAAATAAAAGATGACCAACTATAGTAGCATAACTTCTTCAGACACTGGATCACATCGATAAGAACACAGAACAGAAGTGCTAATAAAATCATTGAGTTTACTGAAATCTTTCTAGGTTAGTGATAACTTTTTAGGAAATACATGTTGGAGAATTTTTGTTAATGTTTCTTCTGATATGTTTACGAGAACCAGTAGAGGGAGCTTTTAACCATGAGTTTACATTCCATTAAGAAAAGAGTCGAATAAAGTGTGATGAAAGGTAAAACAATCCTTAACATGATATTTATACAAAACTGTAAGGAATCCATAAAGATCTTTCCTTCTGGCAGGTTACTTTAGAAATCGATTGCCAGGCATTTTTGACTGCTCACCGTGTATCCATTGCTGTTCTGTTACAAGCTACAGGACAATTGTCCTGGGTAACTAGACATGGCCAGCTGATATCTTACTTGAGAAGAGTTTTTGGTACTTAAGAAACACATAGTGGGTTAATGCATTTTATGGATAATAGAATATTATCCATAATATTATGGATTGTGACAGAGGAGGAGGAGTAATTGTGACAGAGGAGGTAAGCAAACAAGAGTTAGAAAGGCCAGATAACAAAGCATATTCGCTGGTTCTAGAAGAACAAAGGATATGGCTCCATGGTGAAAAACCTCAAGACTCTTTTCAGTGGAGAAAACATTGGGAGCAAAACCTCCGATGTTGGAATGAGCCCAGAGGGAGACAAATCACACATGAATAACCAAAGTACAGGGTTAATTTGAGAGACATAGGATCAGACTTGACAGTCATGTCAGACTGTGAGTACAGGCAAAGAGTCCATGCGGTCGGTGGTAGGAAACGAGAGAACTCTGTAATAGGGTAACCAGAAGAATGGGGAGGGTGCACGTGTGGACGTGAGGAGGACAGAGTTAGAGGATAGTCAGGAAGTGGAAGAGATTGGAAGGAAGAAACCCAACAATAGGCAATAGCAATAATCCAGGCGGCAAGTGATTAATTTAGCTAGAAGTGTTGGCCTGTTTTGCACACCATATAATAAACTCTTTTTACAAACCACCATCTCAGAGTGCAGTGATAACAGTAACAATAATAATTATGTGCTTTCACTCTCTTGCTTCTCCTTTTGGACCGCATTAAAAAAAAAACTCAGCTAGTTTTGGCGGTGCTCCAGGGAGCCAGTTTGTGGAATTTTCTTCCATCTGCCTTTACTTTCATGGTTTACTGACTGCTTAGTCTGCAGTTGCTTTTATTTGTCTATTTCGCCATCCCATAAATAAATAATATCTATTGCTCCAAAGTAGCGACCAGATATGATGAAGATAGATGTCCAGCATTAGCTCCCATCGTACATAAATAGTCTCCTTTAGAAGGACTTCTCTGCAATTCGCACCCAGCGCAGGCACCCCGAGTGTTCCGGACTCGTGGAGGAACAGACAAGGTGAAACCCGTCGTAGAGATGATGGAGGTGACTAATGGAAGCTGGTGAGAGTGCAAAAGATAATCTGGGGTCTTCAATGCCAGGCCAAAGGGTAATAAGGAGCCACTGCAAGGTTTTAAGTAGAAGGTGATCCTGTCATGTGGATGCTGGGAAGATTCAGGTGGGGACTGCCTTTCAGACAGTCCTGAGAGGGGAAGGCTGGCAGAGAGAGAGAAATCCAGAGGCTACACATGTGAATTGGTCTCAATGAGAATGAAGAAGAGGAGCTAAATGAGGTCATGAGAAAACAGTAAAAACCAGTGATTTAAGGTGTGAAGAATGAAGGGAAAAGTATGAAAGATGACTGATAAGCACAGGTTTTTTTTTTAATGTTTATTTATTTTTGAGAGAGACAGAGACAGCATGAGTTGGGGAGGGGCAGAGGGAGAAGGAGACACAGAATCGGAAGCAGGCTCCAGGCTCTGAGCTGTCAGCACAGAGCCTGACACGGGGCTCGAACTCACAAACTGCGAGATCATGACCTGAGCTGAAGCCAGGTGCTTAACCAACTGAGCCACCCAGGCGCCCCTGATAAGTACAATTTAAATGATTGGCACCCTAACGAAAATATTCAGGAAGAGAACCAGCACTTAGTCTAAAATTGTGAATTTGATTTGGGCAAATTGATTTGAAGTACTAGCAGGAGAAATAGACAAAGGTACAAATATTTGAAAGACATTAATATTCTCATAATGTGATGGTCTAGATCTCGTAAAGAAGACTAGCATTCTTTTTTTTAAATTTTTAAGTCTATTTTTGAGAGACACAGAGACAGCGTGAGCAAGGAGGGGCAGAGAGAGAGGGAGAGACAGAATCCCATGCAGGCTCCACACTGTCAGCACAGAGCTGGACATGGGGCTTGAACCCATGGAAACACGTGATCATGACCTGAGCTAAAATCAAGAGTCGGATGCTTAATTGACTAAGCTACCCAGGCGCCCCAAGGAGACTAACATTCTGAAGGTTGAATAGCTTTCAACTTTTTAAAATACAGAAGTCACTAGAAATGAGATAATGTTGGCAGTGGAGGAGATATTTGGCTGAAAATAGTGAAACTTTTGTTTTTCTCAGGCATCTGCATTGAAACTCTGGTAGGTTTTTCATGATCCTTCTTTTTTTGTAATCTGAAATCCAGAATTAACTTCGGGACATCAGTCAATATGCTATCAACTCTGACATAGTGGAATTGATTAGTAAAGAACAATGCTCATGAATTAGAATTAAAATTTCCCCTTTCTTCTTATTATGGAGGACGCATGTCAGTGTCCAGAGGGGATACAGATGGGTTTATATGACAAGAGACTTGACATGATGGCTCATTTGTCTCCTTTGAAATTGAACCATCAGTGGACCTAATTGGCAGAAGTTACAGATGCCCTTTTTTTTTTTTCTGAACTTGACACCATGGCCTGTTTCGCCAGAGATATTTGTCATCCCCAGAATTTGTGAAGAAAGGCATCTTATTACGCCCTGACAATTAGATCACGTGATACATTGTAGATGTTTTTTGCACTTAGCTAAAAAGAATCATTTTAGAAGAACATTTTGGAGGCCCCCATTGTCACGTGCTATTTTTTCTCTGTACTCCCGCTTACACAGTGACATGTTATCACGTGTCTTAAGTATTTGTCTTAAAACACAAACATCCACGACACAAGCCTCTGGATAAAATTACATGAATAAAATTGCAATACGACAATACATGGCCTTCAATGAATACTAACGAATGGTGTACCCATCGTAGACCTGATATTTTTAAGCACCAAGCAGGTAGGTGGTTTTAAGTACTAGCAGGAGTTGGGGCACCTGGGTGGCTCAGTCGGTTAAGCGTCCGACTTCGGCTCAGGTAATGATCTCACGGTCCGTGAGTTCGAGCCCCGCGTCGGGCTCTGTGCTGACAGCTCAGAGCCTGGAGCCTGTTTCAGATTCTGTGTCTCCCTCTCTCTCTGCCCCTCCCCCATTCATGCTCTGTCTCTCTCTCTCTCTCAAAAATAAATAAACGTAAAAAAAAAAAGTTTTAAAAATAAGTACTAGCAGGAGAAATCGGCAAACATACAAATATTTGAAAGACATTACTAATATGGCAAGAAAACCAAGTCCCAAATCATGACAGAAACAGAAACTGTCTGGGAAACACCACTTTGGCACTAACTTGTGTTATTGTTTGTGTCGTTGTTAATGATCGTTACTTAAGTTTGCAAGAATTCAGGAAGAGTGTTCTTTAAAACTCGCCTCAATCAAAAATGCACTTAAATCTTCAATGCCATTTTCACAAGATTGTTGCCAACCTGGTTATGTATCAAATGATTAAAGTTATAAGTGAGATATATACTAAATATTACCAACGAAGTAGGCCTTATTTGAAGGGATATTTTCCAGGGTTTCCATTTTCGTGCTGATTTTTTTTCTCATTATTTAACGTTAAGAGAAAGATCAGAAACTGATTTTGGCTCACCCACTTTTTCCATTTAATTAGCAAGTACTTACCACATAGCTACTATGTACTAAGTACTAGTTACAAGTACTTAGTATGTACTTAGCGCTGTGCTGCAGCTTTTATGATGCCAAAATTTCAAGGAGCAAATTACTCTTCTCAGTGTCCCTGCATTTTCTGAAAATGGAGTTGTGAGGACCTTTCCCCAGGTGTTTCTTGTAGTTTATTAAGACCTCTTATTTTGGAACTTTTTTCTTACCAAATGCAGGGGGACTCATGGTTCTTTTAAAGCTTTTTATGGTGGTAACATGCTTTTTGGGGAGCCCAGTTAAGTGACTGAATACCTCAGAAAAATGGTAGATTTTCCATCAAGTGGCCTTTCTACTGGTGTGGTTTTTGCACACGGAAAATTCTCCCTAAGAACATAGCTTCAGTTAAGACTTGTGAGGTCCCCCTTACCTTCAGAAGTGAGGGCTGAGAACAGTGGGAAGAATTTGTCCTCTGTATATAGAATGCTTGCATTATATAAAGCAAATGGGAGTGATGTGTTTGTTGGTTTTGTTTGTTTGTTTGTTTGTTTGTTTGTTTTTAACAATCAGGATATGAGTATCTGAGAATAATCACTTGCAGAGCATAGAGACATTAAGGGAAGCATCTCATCATGTTCTTAAAGAAGCAACTAATATATTACTAAATTGTGTACCCAATATCAGATATCAAGGATTGAATCGATTCCAGAATTTTCACCTTATTTAGAAACGTTCCATTGCTAGGTACCCAGAGTTAGTTTTTGTGCCAGGCATTATTCCAAGAGCTTTTATTATTTATTATCTCACTTTATCCTCACGATAACACTGTAAGGTTGGTATCATTATATTTTCCAGAGAAGGAAAATAGGGCACTGGGGGGTTAAGTGACCTGCCCAGGGACACAAATCAGTTAGCTGATTGAACCAAGTTTTAAATCAAGGCAGCACAAAATAGAAGCTTTGCCTTCTTGAAAGTCCATTGAGAGTAGCATTTGCCATTGGTAGCTAAGGGTTCCCTTTGCAAGAGAAGAGAAAACCGAGCTTATACGCAGCCTGTGAGTTCTGCCACCCACCAGATAGCCAAGGATGCACGGATCTTGGAAGAGACTCGTTAATCAAACAGATGTGGTTTCAATAATTATGAAATCTCTTCATTAAGCACTGGCAGTAAGTCATTACAATATCTTCTCCAGCCTTTTGGCTATGATCAACTGTAGAACATCTTCTCATTAGGATAATGGAGTTCAATAAAAGACTGTTCCATCATTCTCCATAACAGAGCAGAGTGGAACTTTTTGTTAACGATAATCATTTAGCGATTCGTTTTATCTTTTTCAGATCTTGTTAATTCATTATTGTACAAGGTTAATTCTTCATGCATTTAGGTTTTGATCTTGACAGAATGCATTGGTCATAAAAGTTAACTTTGTAAAAGAAATCAGGACAGTTTAAATTAATGTTGGGAACATAATGAGTAGAAATTAGAGAAGTATTTTGTTTTAATTTGCTAGCCCAGAGAATTATTAATTAAAGCATGGTTTATGTATTTTAAATTAAGTTGTTCAGGGAATTTTTGACATATGTTATTTTTTTCAATGATTTTTCTGACAGACAAGATCAGGAGAATATTAAAATTATCTGAGTTTTATATGTATTAACAATGATATAATCTATTACTAAGCTCACTCCTTAGTATCACGTGATTATCTCTATAATTGTATATTAAAATCATCAGAATAATAGAACTATCAAAAGTCACAAAATATATGAATGGGGCCCCCCTTTGAATTTTTGCACACCCAAAGTTAACAATAATTGCTAACTGTATATCTCCACTCATGATTTTCCCCTATGAAAATATTTACTTTATAAAATTTTACCTACTGATAATTACAGTTAACTTACAGTCTTCTGATTATTCCCACTTACCATTAGAGCAAAAGCACTGTCCAATTGTATCTTTATAATCATAATTTTAATGGCACTGATATTTCATTGAGAAAATGCAGTTATGTAATTTAGCTATATTTTTATGTTTGAGAGTTGTATCATTTCAAATATTTTTGCTATAATAAATAACCAAGCAATAAAAGATTTCTCGTATGACCTTCACCCCTCTATTTAGGATTATTTCTGTAGAAAATTATCCTGTAGACCCCAGAAGTAGATTTATTGAATCAAAGAGAATTAATATGTCTGTGGCTCCTGAGATAGAGTCCCTGAATACTTAGGGAACATGTTTGATCTCTGTAGCCTTGGGACTGGCATAGTAACCAGTGTGCTCATTTTAAAGGTGTCAAAACTTTTGAGTGTGTGTGTGTGTGTGTGTGTGTGTGTGTGTGTGTATGCTTTATCTGAATGAGTAATAATAATCTTTTGTATTAGAATAGATTTTCATAGTTTCCATGAACTTTCACATATATTATCTGACTTGAAACCTACAACATACTTTCAAGAGGCACAAGGAAGGTGGTCTGATCATCATTTTTCAGAGGGAAAAAAGGAGCCGCAGAGAGATTAAGGTCATTGTCTGGATCTTAGCCTTACCTGAAATAGTGGTAATTTCATTACATCCCATCTGTGCACATAGGTGCTTCACTTAAGAAAGATTTGAAATCAGTTGATTGTCTTTTTCTTTTCCTTTCCGTGAATAATTGCTTTTATTCTTTGGGGGAAAAGCTTACACTTACTGGAAATATTTTTGCCTTTTTTATAATGTATAGTGCATATCATTCCTTAATCATCACCATGCAATTTTCCCAAATGCTTCATTCATGCAAAAATAATATTAACATATGCTGAGGACTTATTTTATAGTTTTAAAATAGCTATGAAAGGCAAAGGCCAAAGTAACTTATTTGTGTTACTTAATATATTTGAATACATCAGTTGAGAGAATTTTCAATTCTTTAGGTTTTTAAAGTAATTTTTAGAAGACTAGTATTATAAAATCATTCCCATGAATGAGAGTCTTATGAATCTACCCATGAAGTCCTGACATACGGTTTTAGATACATGCGGACATTTCCTAGTTTTATAAATGTAGGAGTTGACTTAACTTTTGTGGAACTGTTTTTTAAACTATAAAATTATTTTTGATAACATCTATCCAATATGAGTATTAATGATACAGTGCATGAAATGCCTGCCGTAGAGTTGGATGAACACAACATGTAAACATGTTTGTTTTACTTCTTCCCTCTTGATTTCTTCTTTTTCCTTTCCTTTCTTAATCAGGAAATTATCATCCTGATTTTAGAGATGAGATTAGTTAAATCTAAAGAGTGAAGTAGGTTGTCCAAGTTTGTACACCTTTTAGGTATCATTGCTGGATTTCAAGGCCAGTTTTGTCTACTTCAAACCTTAGTTTTTCTCACTGAACAGAAAGGTAATTAAATGATGATAGGAAAAGCTGAAAGCCTGCTAATTATAACTAAAGAATATTTATCACCATCTACCTGCCACTGGTTTGGATTGCAAAAGTGCCAAAGATTGTAACTCAATATAGTGAAAAAATTTACCATATAATGGAAACATTTTGTGGAACTGTTTAACAATGAGATCTTTAAAAAGTAAACTTTTTGGCTATTAGGAAGGATGGAGAATTTCTATTCAAGATGGGAGGTGAACTCGAGGATTCTTAAGACATAAACAGTTGGTGAATTTCTTGGTTCTTAAATGGATCTGCCTCTGGGTTATATAGTCTTTATACTATCTGTTTAGCAAGCCTACAATTCAGCCAAACTACAAATAAATTGTAGTTTGTCTCAAAGTTCTTGAATGTCCTTTAACTTTTAAGATGTTCTCTTGCTAAACATAATATTTATGGATTTAGGTATTGTGAAAAGTTCCTTTCTCTCTCTCTCTCTCTCTCTCTCTCTCTCTCTGATCTATCCATATAAAATATATACATGTGTATATATGTATTATTTATAGATACATATACACTTATGTATTCTTTATGTATACATATATACATATGCATACATACATATATATGTTTGTGTGTATCTTTATTAAGCCTAACAACAATCTTACAAAGTGTAGACCCTTTTATTAGCTACACGTTATTGGCTAACATAAAGAATATTAGAGAGGTTAAACAAATTATCAAGAATATATAGCTGGCAGGTGGCACAGATGGGACTCAATCTCTTGTATGGTTGGTACAAAAGCTTTAATTCTTTTTTTTTTTTTTGTTTTGTCTGTTTGTTTATTTATCTTGAGAGAGAGAGAGAGAGCACATGAGCAGGGGAGGGACAGAAAATCCCAAGTAGTCTCCATATTGTCAGTGCAGAGCCTGATGTGGGGCTCTGTCTCACCAACGTGAGATCATGACCTGAGCCGAAACAAGAGTTGGATGCTTAACCAATGAACCACCCATGCTCCCCATAAACACCTTTATTCTTAACAATTAGATTACCCTATACTAATTTAAAGTTGTTGATTTGTTATCATTGGATTCAATGATATTCAGCATCTTCTATAGTATAGACCAAACAAAACAAAGTCTATCTATACTAAAAAGCAAAAAAAAAAATGGCTATCCATAAAGTTTAACAATTACAGCTTTTTTTGTCTTTCCCATTAGCTGAAATAGTTCAGGAAAGATATGATAAAGGAAGCCAAAAAGAAAGGCCTGAATAAAAGATTAAAATTAGGTGCTAAATTAGAATATTTCAGTATTTATTGAACTTGATAAATATTTAGATGTAGACTATAAATTTCAAACAGAGAGTATAGTATTGCCACGTCAATACATGTAGGATCTTTTTACATGCCATTTGTCATCACACAGTGGCCATAGAGTTGGGACTATTCCTGTCACTTATTATCCTACCTGTATTTCACCTGGACCAGTTACCTCGACATGTTTCCAAAGATAGACAGTGACCTGGTTTGGTGGGTAGCGATGATGAAAGACAGAGTTTCTTGGTGTTTGAAGATGAACCATGGGTTTCCTTTTACCTTTTCTCAAATAGACTCCAAAGTCTGAGGTCCTGGAGCTTGCAAATGGTCTTCTGTGTCATCAGTTAAGACCAAGGTGTATTTAGTAGTGTAGGGTGAACCATCTCTCTGTCAAGATCGGAATGATCAAATCTTGGTCTGAGCAACCCATATTCTATCAGTGTTAATTACTATCCTGACCTCGGTCCATTCTGCCACTTACTCTGTGGTCTTGGTGCAGATTCTATTTTGTCCTCATTTGAAATTTAGAACATCTGCTTCCTCTCTGGTTCCATTCCCATCTGACTTTCCTCCCTTAGAATTAAAGACTGAGTTATTTGGGATGTTTTAATGTTCTCTTCTCTCTGCCCTTAGATTTTCAGCTGCTCATCTTACAGTTGTATCTCTTAGTTTTGACTACAAGATGGCTCCATTCTTTTTCCCACCTTCAGGGAAAAGAGACAACCTGAACTCATTAGTTTGGTCCAGTGTTTGAACTCTCAGCCCTTGCCATTAGCCGGGGCCATACAACTAATCAGTCCTTTAACAAGGATCCAGCTCTATGCAATGGCCCTTGTGAACAGGGTATCATTATCTAACAACATGTATTGAAGGCTTTTTTTTTTCTTTTTCACCAGCTATAAAATTCCACAGTCTTTAGAATGACCTAGTAATGTCTCATTGAAATGAATATTACATCATTTTTTTTGCTGACTACAGGGAGGTGCTCAGGCAGAAGTTTATGTAGTACTTGTATCTTTTCTGTTATCGCCTTATGAGACTCGTTTAACTCTATAGCATATTAAGCATATTACTTGAGAAATTAAGAAACAAAGCTTTGCTATTTTTTCCACAAAAGCCTAGTATTCATGTAGTGGTTAATTGCTTAGTCTAGCTTCCTGAGCTAATAGAAATAAACAGGGGAATGATTAAGTGCTTTTCCTTATTTGTTCCATTTTATTTTCAAAAGAACATGTTTTCTAATAAGATATGACAATTAAGCTTTTATATGTGTTTTCTTGGAAGTAAGTACAGCAATATTTTATAATAATAAAATGGTGTTTGGATTAGCAATGTAGTCCTGTCTCAAGGAATGTTAATAGTGTAGGGAAAATTAATTTTGTTGTCCATACTTATTAATAAATTAAAAAATGAGCAATCTGGAGAACTTTTAAAACATTGATATGTGCTAATTAATAAAAACCTTTTTACCTTTATTCCAGACTAATTATACTTATATGAGAACAACATATAATTACATATTACTTACTGTAAAGAGCCATTATGATTTGTCTACACATCATTGGAATATTGGAATGTTACATGTTAAATTAGAGGGGGATTTAAACACACATGTGCACACACACACACACACACACACACACACTCACTGACTTTGAGTCAGCACCTTTCGGGGTCTCTGTTTCCTCAAAGTACCTGTTTTGGACTAAATGATTCTTAAGTTTCCCCTCTTCCCCCAAGGTGTAACATGGGTATAAGTTTATCTTTTTAGTTATGTAGAGGCTGACCATGCTCTCCAAATTCCCCCCATTTGATATTCCCGGTTAACCACGAACCGATCTGTGATTCTTGATTATATCTAGATGTTAAAGGGTTGAATCTAGATGACAATTGCAGAGTGAGTGAAAAGTCAGTGAGTCTCACTGGATTGTCCCTTGATAGCCAGAGGTGAACAGAGAGTTCATAGAGCCTTTCATGTATCCAAGTCAGGTAAAAATTCTTTGACCAAAGTTCATCAGATGCCTTTGTGCTGGTCAAATAGATCTATGTAAATTCTACTGTTATTCACTCAAAATAGTTGGCGGCATTGTTGGGTGATACGAGACAGAAGAGACATGATTTGTGTAAGTTCATTAAAAAAAAAAAGAAACATTATCAATAGAGAAAATAGAAGTTATGCGGGAAAGGGACAGTTATTGTAGCTTAAGTAACGTGGGTCAGTAATGAATAGTACTTACATAGTCATAATGATGTAAATATTGAATGGTGATCTAATAGAAAGATTGATGTAACTACATTGGTAAGGGATAGGTAAGTGGGAGGGGATAGGAGATGCCGGTGTCTGGTGGGATGAAGTGATAAAAGATAAAGAAACCTTCATCTTTCATAGTGGGAAGTCTCTAGACACTTAAGACTGAAAAATTAGGAAATAACATCATAAGCATTTTATTTAATGAAGTAAATAGTGGTAAATTCCAAAAGAAGCAGCTAAAAAGAATTTGAAAATGATTGCTCTGGAAAACAGGAAACCTAGGGACCCTGGGATATGTATATATGAACATGTGGTTAAAACAAACAACAACAAAAAAAGATAAATTCTCCCCCAGAAAGGACATGTTGCAAAATTTCTTCTTGTATCTATTATTTTCTTAAAATTCCCAGGGCACGTATTGATACATTCTTCTTTAGATCACACCATAATTCAGGAATAAAAAAAAAAAAGAGATCAGAGGAAGTCTCCTTGCATATCACGTGTTTGCTATTCATTTTAAAAACATATTATTGCTCTTTGATGTTATTATAAAATTTTGCATTCCATATAATTTAAAACACTGTAAGAAATGATCAGTATCTGGATTCAGTTCCGTGTTTTCCATGCTGACCTACTTATGTTGCACAATAGAATTTAGGCATCTATGTTTAGAAGTTCATGTACGAGAAGATACTGACAAGTTAATAAGAGAAGAATTATTACACACATCTATTGCAATGATCTGACTTTCAACATTCTAGACTCAACTGTATACAATTCAGACCAAAAAAAAAAAAAAAGTCAGAGCACGTAGAAAAACGTGTTGAATTTTATCCCTTGCATATTACAAAATCAACATAGATTCCTTAGAGGATATACAAGTGGAAATTGATCTCTTTCTAAATGCTTTCAGAGAATATTGTCTTGATATCCCAACCAGTCTCACCCACATTCATCATTAAAAGTTTCCATCTTTTGGAACATTTGTTTGCCAGCCCCCCTGAATTTTTCTCAGTCATCATTTTCCCGTCTGATTATACCTTTAGATTTATCTACAATACTGAGAAGTTGTGTGAGGGGTGGGGAGGAAATAGGGTAAAATTCCATGTCAATTCAAATGCTTTGAATCTTTCTGAAGATTCTTTAAAGATCTTTAAAATACAAGCTTAATACTTTATTTCCAGATATTTATGTGAGAAAAATGCCATCTATGCCCACATTTATTCCTGATTTTTTATGGACATTCAGATAAATTATGTGCAGGCAGATCAAGTCCAAGGCAAGCTAGTACCTTACTAGTGAGGTAATATTGCCTTTCCTGCTTCTAACCAATATCCTGATTTTATTATTCCTGAAGCTTAATGTCTCATATTTTTATCTTCTCTTTTGCCACCTTCACCCCACCACCCATGAAAATCTGTATCCAAAGCCTTCTTTCTCAGGACATTGCTATTTCTTCATAAGCATTTTAATTTTACTGGGTATCAGTTTCTTAAGGGAAGTGGATAAAACTCTGAGACAAATAGATGTGTTAACATGTAGAGTTAAGCTGACAATAAACAATAAGAATGCAAGGTAAAACATTTCCCCTCCAAGAAGAAAACTGGGTGTCACTTAAATGCATTTTGATGTATCCCTCATTGCAATTTTTGCTCTCCTCGGAAAAAGGAATGAAAATGTGTGTCGTCTGACTGCCATTTAACCTGCACACACCCGATTACAGCTTTTATCCAATGAGAAAGAAAATTAAATAATGTAGGTTGTTAGTTTCTTTCTTTTTTACCGAACCTAGCCACAATAGTTATGCTGACCTTGACCAAGATATCTCTACGTGATAGTCTATTGCTGTGCTATACAGTTTAACAGTATCTCTGCAGGTCTCTTCAGAATTCTTGGGTAAAAAGTGTAGCAGGTGTAGGCAGGGGTTAGCAAAGAGAGGCTATTTATTCTACCCCTGTAGTTTTGGATAGAAAGAAAGTCTTTTTAGGTGATCTGTTTCTGAGAAGTGCAACTTCCAGGAAACCACCCACATAGTCTCAAAATCATTTTTTCTTTTCCTCCCTCAAAATTTACCCTAATCATCTCAAAGTAAAGAGTTACTCTCAACAACAACAAAATGCCACACCTCACATGAAGTCTGCTTCTACTTCAGGAGAAAGCCTAATTCGTGTTTCCCAGAGACACTGTTACCTCCACAGTTTCCAGATTATATACCCAACTTATAGAAGGAACAAACCCCAGAATACAATGTTCTGTAGTGTTTTGGGGTGGCATTCTCCTACAAGGTGAGTGAACTCAGCATTTCTAGGGCTTGTGCTAGTTGAAGCCGTCATTGAAGTTTGTGTCTGTAAACCCCACAAGGTCCCATCCTAAGAGAGGAATAAACAGACACGTTTAATCATTCCACAAACGTACATCTACCCTTGGTGTTGTGTCAGGGCTTTTGCTGGGCGTGAGAACTCAGAGATGGATGAGACACAGTGGAGAATGTCTGCAATCTACATGAAATTATATTCTGAACAAGGGCCGACTGTGAAGCGTATGTGTGAATATATGTGCTCTTTTAAACCCGGGAAAAATATTTTCCACATGACCAATTGTGCCACTGAAAAATAAATTGTTATTGGTGTAGGTTGGCATTTGAAGATATTAGAAAACTCAAATCAAAAAGGGAACATTGCTCTGCCGTGAATACATGATGTTCATACTTCTTGGCAAATTGCTGTATCACCTCCAAGGTAACTTGTCAAGTGCATTTTCATATTATATTTCAAATAACACTAACCAATAAGTGGAACTTAGAAAAATGTGTAAACGTGCATATGCTTACGTCCTGAACAATAAGAAATATGGGACGTCAGGCAATGAACTCATAGCAAACACATAATTCAAATCTTTTTAGGTTAGCTTGTGACATAGAGTCAGAAAGTGTATCAAGGAAATGTAACCGTGTACAAAACGAGTCTGTCAACTGATTTATTGAGGCTTTCACGCAATACAGTGCTATTTATAGGAGCCTCTGTTATAGATATTCCTGCAGTTACTACAGAAGAAATTCTGGTTCTGTGGGGTCTCCAATGCGGATAGGCTGCTTTGGTTCCATAGCATAGGTTTGTTTGCCTTATGATGGTGCATTTCTTAAAACAGAATATATGTAGTAAAGATAAAAATGAATATGGGGGGCACCTGGGTGACTCAGTCGGTTGAGCGTCTGATTCTTGATTTTGGCTCAGGTCATGATCCCAAGGTTGTGGGATTGAGTCCAGCGCTGGGCTCAGGGCTGAGTGTGGAGCCTGCTTGAGATTCTCTCTCTTTCCCTCCGTACCTCCCCCGCTAGCGTGCTCACGCTCTCTCTCTCTTTCTCTCAAATAAAAATAAATAAATAAAATGATTACGACTATGACTAGAGAGTGGGCAGCTAGCTAGAGGAATTCTCTAGACATCACGGGCTGATGTACACACTTTTCCCATTAGACATCAATTTGAAATTCTCAAATCTAAGTGGATTTTCTATGAAAAAAAATAGGGGAAAGGAATATAGTGATCTGTCTAATCCATTGGTGTAGACAAAAGCAGGCAAGAAATTATGAAATATTTTCACTACCTAAAAAAAAAAAACAACTGTTTATTTTTATATACCTAGTAATGCCTCATGGTTTAAGGTGAACTCATGATAAGAAATCTGAAGAATATCCAATAGTTAACTCTGGTTTTATTTATTAAATTATATTAGAAAGAAACTAGTATTTAATATGACTTTTCAGTTGAAAAAGCATTTCCTTTTATATCATCTCGTGGAACTCTCCATTAACATAGTGATATACTTAGCAATATAATCCTCCGGGAATTATTAGTTAATCTACCCCTGTGCCCTTTTGAGCTTTGTACCTCTATGTCAGCATTTAACGTTGTACGGCAGGTATCTGTTCAGACTCTAAACTCCCATCCAGCAAGAAATATTTATTATCTGTACCACTCCCCCACCTCTCAAACTTCATGGGTAAATATAGCCCAACCACTGAGGCTCAGTAAGACTTTATTAACTTTGATTTCATGACTATTTTACCAAATCTAAAACTGAAGTGATAAGGTGTTAGGAGAAGCACCCAAGGCAACGCAACACTGAGAAGTAAACCAGGATGCAACTCTAGGTGAAGTAACTGAATTCCGAGTCTGTGCCTCTGTCCTCCGTCTTTCCCTACTCTTAGCATATTTAGATTCTATCTGCAACGCAAGGAACATTTGAACACTGAAGACAGAAGTATTTTTAAGAATCACTAAACATTTGTTTTATACATATTTGTTTATGTAAAAATACTTTATAATATTTATAAAACAAATGTTTAGCGCTAGTTTAAAAAATATTCATCGTACAGAACTGCTTCCCAACTAGAGGTCACAGGGCTTTGGCTTCTGGTCATTTCAAATCTAAGTGACAGTCTGTGTACTCTCTGTATTACAATGCAAGTGAAAAAAAGTAATCCTCGAGTAAAATTCCTTTGGAGGCTATGCAATAAAACGTTCCTCGATATGAGCCTTTCAGTCAGTAATTCAGATCCCTTTGAATGTATATTTCCCATGAAAGAGAACATTGTGATGATAAAACCAGACAATGAGCCGCATGTGCTGCGAAGATAGAAGTAAACAGATGTCAGTTTCTTGGAAATCTGGGTATGTTCCAATGAGCAGAACTGGCAGAGTTCCTGGGCTTTATTGACAAAGGAATGTCGTGCCCTTATCTGTTACTTGTGAGGATTCATCTGGATCACTAAGTGCTCCCAGACCAGAGACAGAGGTAAAGGAACAAGATAATTCTCTTTCAGTGCTTTGCTATAGATTTGTATCAGCATTTACGATCTGTTTTGTAGTTTCTTGACACGTATTTTATTTCTTTATATGATAGTCAACATATAACATGTTTGATAGCAAGGGACAGAGTGGCCTTTTAAAATTCTGTGCTGTGGGGGCACCTGGGTGGCTCAGTCGGTTAAGCATTTGACTTCGGCTCAGGTCATGATCTCACGGTTGGTGAGTTCAAGCCCAAGTCAGGCTCTGTGCTGGCAGCTCAGAGCCTGGAGCCTGCTTCGGATTCTGTGTCTCCTTCTCTCTCTGCCCCTTCCCTGCTTGCGCTCTGTCTCTCAAAAATAAAGAAACGTAAAATTCTGTACTGTCGCGACCCTCTTACGGCTTTCTAGAAAACACAGAATGTAGGCCAATACTCATACTTCTCAGATGGGGAAACTGAGATTCAACATGAATGTATGGTTTGCTCAAGAGAGGTGGGGAATGAATAGAGATTAGAACAAGGGTTTTCTAAATCACATTCAGAGGCCAGCTTCTATAAAAATGTAGGTGTGTTGGGAAACAATGAGATTGTTTCCAAAAGACCGCAGCCAAGTCTCTATCACGATGGTCATGAATACATATGTCTCATTTATTTTTCACTGCTATGGCTCTGTTTCTTATTTCAAAATGTAAAAGCAACGACTTTCCCCATCTCTCGGTAGCGGTAGCGGCGTGAACTTCAGCAGTGCGGAATTGTGTGAATCGGGTTGTCTCTGTTTCCTATTTATTTCTGATGACATTGTTTTCTCAAGATGCGTTTTCTTTTCCCATCTGGAATTCGTTCCCTGGGAACCTCCCTCTCTAAGGAAGCTTAAAAACCAGTGTTTATTTTCTGTAACTTTCCCTGCACTTTTCACTCTGTAATTTCTCTGTTCAGAAACCTTTAATTGTTCCCAATTCCCTTCTGTAGGAGATTGAAAATTATCTGCTTCGTTTTCAGGTCAACACACTGCTGCTTTCAGTGCCTTTTTCTTATCACTTCCTGAAACACACCTGGCTTATTAATCAAACGCACTTTTTGTAACCTCTAATTAGTCTCTTTTCTGTGTTTTTGCTTGCTTGTGGTCTCTCTTTCCTCCTTTCTTTGGAGGGCATAGGATTTCCTCCTAACTGTGAAAACGTCTTGGGATTGTAGAACTTTCCTTCATATGCCCACTGGGCTGTATGAAGAACCACGGAGCAGGACAAAGGTCTCTTCAGGGTTGGGTCTGAGCAGTCTGGCTGAGGTGTTGATCTGGTCCCTGTTTGCCTGCCTATGGCTGCTGGCTTTTTGATCCTTCTTTTCTGACCTGAATTTTCTCAACTTGACTCTCTCCCATCCTTACCTAATCTAAGATCAGAGATCCGTTTCAGTCCCTGTCTGCTTATCTCAAAACCCTCCTGCTGGAGCTGCTTCTACTGAAATAGCAATACTCCTCGCCATTCATTACTGGGGATGGTGGTAAAAAGGATCCCAGCCGTGGTAAAAGGGATCCGATTCCTTCCTGACTTGTTTTCCGTCAGAAGTGAGCGCACACCTACATGTATTTGAAAAGAGTTGTTTTGTTTCTATTGTCATTAAGTGTGGTGCGGTTTTTGCCTTTTCATAGAAGCCTTCTGAAAAAACTCGTTTGTTTAGAATTTAAATATTATCCAAAAATACATATCGAAGCAAGAGACTTTCCTTAGATTAGAATATATTCCTGGAAATCAGTGTGATATGCTTTCACCTTTTATTTGTGTATTTTGAAAAGTTTTCTTTTATTGATTAGAAAATATTTTAATGATTTTAACATTGGAGGTTTTAAATTCTGTTGTAGGGGTATTTGACATTTCAAAGCCTCTGCCAGTCCCTTACTATTTTTTGTTTGTTTGTTTGTTTGTTTTTTGGCTTCCACCACTGTACTTCATACCAGTTATGTTTGAATATTGATCTGATTAACAGTTATGAAAAATATACAAAATTACACTGCAACTAAGTCATACATAGTAGGTCAAACCAAAATGCATTTTTAAATGCTGCTTCACAGTACTGAGCACTATACTTGTGTAATAAATTCTTCTATCATATATATTAACTTACTGATAAATGTATGTCAGTTTCCTTTCCTGTAAACTAAGTTGATTTTATTATTATTTTTTTAACGTTTATTTAGTTTTGAGACAGAGAGAGACAGAGCATGAATGGGGGAGGGTCAGACAGAGAGGGAGGCACAGAATCTGAAACAGGCTCCAGGCTCCGAGCTGTCAGCACAGACGTGGGGCTCGAACTCACGGACCGCGAGATCATGACCTGGGCTGAAGTCAGACGCTTAACCGACTGAGCCTCCCAGGCGCCCCTAAGCTAAATTGATTCTATAGGGTGATTATTTTCATTATAAATTTTCAAATATAGAACAATAGCACAATCTTCATCCATATACCCATGAACTGGACAATTGTTAACATTTTACCATATTTACTTCACAGATATATTTGTCATTTTCCAGTACCAGTAACTACGCTGCATGATATCTCATCCGAACCTGCCAGACTTGCGTAGGTCAAGATGAGCAAGATTCTCTAAAACCTAACGTGCTACATTTAGATACGTAAAACATGCAACTTCGCACCCAGAGGTGTTCGCTGCATAGTACAGCACCAGGGTTCTGGCAAATTCTGTGTTGTGCAGTTCTTCCACATAGTGCATATACTGCACATTCAACTCTATGCCGCATTGGCCCGTATATTCCTGAGAGAGGAGAACTTGCTTTCGGATTAGGCATGCGTGAGAATCCCGTCCTCAGTGTCCCAATTTGCTCACATTCTGAGTGGATGGCTTTTCCCAGATTAGCGGTGTCTCCATTGATTTTGACCAGTTGTTTCCTTCATTCCCCAAGTACTTTCTGCGCCGGACACCGGGGTCCATGTTGTTTTAAGACTTCCGGCCGTGGATGGTAGGAGTGTTCCTGGAAGTGGTGCGTACCCTTCGAGAGCTGGCAATAACTTCACAATGCACAGCAGTCATTGCGAGCAAACGAAGCCCAATGTTTTAAGTGCAATCCTAAATACGTTCACAGTCATTCCCATCCCACCTTGGTAGGAGTGTGTGTGTTTTGGCGTGAGGAGAGGGGGGTATTGCAAGGGAGGAGAAGCCAGATTGAAATGCAATAATGGTCTTAAGCAATTATGGCTAAGAGAGTTTTCCTTGACAAGTTTAAAGTAAACGGCTTTAAAAGGAGCATGTAGGATTGGGAGGGCCGGAAATTGTAGGCGTAAGAGCCTCATGGTACATCTGTCTCGGTCTGTCCTCTCACATATCTTTGTTGAAAACCAAGGCCAAGAAAAGAAAAAAAAAGAAAGAAAGAAAACCAAGTCCAAGAAATCCAGAGCTAGGACTCTAAAATCATCCTTTGAATGGGCTTTCTGATCATGGAGGAAAATATTTTAAATTTCTGAATATAATAAGCTGAAGTATTTAAAGATGAAGCGTCCTGACATCCATAATTCATTGTCAAATGACTCGCCAAAATCATAAATGGCTACACATGCATGGATGAAGCAAATTGTGCAACATATTAGCAACTGTTGAACCCAGATGGTGTATATGTGAATGTCCATTGTACCATTATTTCTACCTTTCTGGGTGCTTGAAAGTTTTTATTAAAAGTGTCTGAAGGGGTGCCTGGGTGGCTCAGATGGTTAAACATCTGACTTTTGATTTAGGTTAAAGTCAAAACCTCAGGGTTCTTGGGATCAAGCCCCATGTCATTGGACTCCATGCTGACACTGTGCTTTCACCTTTTCATGTGATTATCATTATTATTATTATTATTATTATTATTGAGAGAGACAGAGAGAGGGACAGAGACAGAGTGAACAGGGAGCGGGGGAGTCAGAGAGAGAGAGAGAGAGAGGGAGACACAGAATCTGAAGCAGGCTCCAGGCTCTGGGCTGTCAGCACAGAGCCCAGTGCGGGGCTCAAACTCATGGACTGTGATATCTTGACCTGAGCTGAAGTCAGAGGCTCAACTGAATGAGCCACCCGGGCGCCCTTGCTTTCACCTTTTAGATTTGCCCTGTTACCAGGACATTTCCTTTCAGGGGGCCAGCTCTGAGGGGAAGGGTCAGCAGCAACGTAAAAAAATATGTCTTCCTTTTTAATTTTTTTAAGTTTATTTACTTTTATAACTTTTTTAATGCTTATTTTTGAGAGAGAGGGAGAGAGAGAGCATGAGTGGGAGAGGGGCAGAGAGAGAAAGAGACACAATCCGAAGCAGGCTCCAGACTCCCAAGTTGTCAGCCCAGAGCCCAGCGCAGGGCTCAAACCCATGAACTGTGAGATCATGACCTGAGACAAAGTCGGAAGCTTAACCGACTGAGCCACCCAGGCGCCCCATTAAGTTTATTTTGAGGGGTAGGGAGAGAGGGGCAGAGACAGAGAGAGAATCTCAAGCAAGCTCCATGCTGCCAGTGCAGAGCCCAATGCAGGGCTTGATCTCCCAAACTGTGAGATCATGACCTGAGCTGAAATCAAGAGTCAGTGCTTAACTGACTGAACCACCCAGGTGCTTCCCCCCACTTTTTCTTTTTTTTAAAAATTATTTTCTTTTATTTTTTTATCACAATAAGTATACACTTTAATTCCCATCCTTAATTTCACCCGTTCTCCCACCAACATCCCCTCTGCTAACCATCAGTTTGTTCTCTAGGATTTCTTCCTAAAATAGGGAAATTTGCATGTGCCTAATGGTCTTTCTTTCCTCCTTTCTCTGAATGCCAGAGGCATCAGAAAGGAGAAGATTAAAATATTATAAGAAAAGAGCGAGAGAAAGTTCCATCAGAAGTTGGGAAGGGATGGTGCACAGAGATCTTCCTTTTCCACTTTACCATTATGATAAAAGATATATTAGGGGCACCTGGGTGGCTCAGAGGGTTAAGCATCTGACTTCGGCTCAGGTCATGATCTCAGGGTTTGTGGGTTCGAGTTCCGCATCCAGTTCTGCGCTTAAAGTATGGAGCTTAGGACTCTCTGTCTCTCCCTCTCTCTGTGACCTCCCCCTACTGGCATTTCTTCTCTCTCTCTCAAAATAAAACAAAACAACAACAACAACAACAACAACAACAACAACAACAACAAAAAGATACCCAGTTAACAGAACACCATTTAATGGAGCTATGTGGGCTAAAGAAATCTTAATCTTCTCCAGAAGTAACAAAATATGACAGCAAAGGAGACAGTTTTGCAATTTAATATACAGATGCCAAAAGAAGAACTGGTTAGTTCTGTTTTAAAGAAGGCCATGGAGAATCCTAAACGTCTTGGGAAATTTTACAGGTGCTACATGTTTTACTTTCTGTGTCCTAGTAAAGCAACTTTATTATTTCAACAAATTACTTACAGAACCTGTGACTCATAATTTTAGTTAAAAGTGTGAAATCAATTGAGCGTGAAGATATTAATCTTGGCATATGCTTTTAAATGAGTCAAACATCTTGTTTAAAAAAAAAAAAAAGATGATTAGAGCAAATGGGTCCAATGCTATGTTGTAGACTCTACTCAAGAAATGACTTCACACTCTACTGTCCCCCACGTAAAAAAATCTCAGTAATTTTTGCCTCTCTTCTGTCTGTTATCTCCCACATCCTTTTGGAAAACAGATTTGGTCACCTTTCAAAATACCTTCTGCATCGTTTTCCTCTTAGAAACCCACTGCCACTGGCTTAGCTCACCTTCCCCCATCTTCTATTTTACACTGCTGTAATACTCTTGTTGTTTCCAGAATACAGCTCCAAACGACATCTCCCAGCTGCCAAAGTTTTTTTTTTTGTTTTTTCTCTAAAATATAGATACATCACATCGCTGCCCTCTGAAGCAAACCATCTCCATGGTTTCTCAAGGCCTGCGGAATATAATCCCCAGTTATAGCATGGTATTCACTAGCCTGTAAAGTTTGGGATACAAGATATCTTGTAATAGGCATCCAATAAAAATTTGTTGAAAGAGTAATTGAGAACAAGCCAAATAGATCGTAGCTGCATGAGGTATTTTTACACAATCAGGGCTCAGCCTCCCTATTCAGATCAACCCCTCTCTAAATTCAATGATTGCTACCCTGTGTACCACCCATCCTTCTTTCATTATGGGTACCAATCACTGCCAATGTGCTGGGTACATAGAAGTGAAGAAAACAATCTTGGGCTGTGCCCTGAGGGGGTGAACAAGGAGTCATGGTGGAGTCACACGTTAAAGTAAATACCCAATTACTGTTCATCTCACAAAGGAAAGGGAACGGGTTCTCAGAAAGAATGGAAGTGGGCTAAATTTGGCTTCAGGGGATGGTAAAGTCAGGAAAGGTTTCTTCTGGCATTTGATTTAAGACATGATAAATTATCCAAGAGAAAATTGGAAGAAGAGTACATTAGGCGACTACAAGTTGTTTTTTTGTTGTTGTTGTTTTCTTTTGTTGCATTTCGTTTTTAAGATTCCGTCCGTATCTCATTCACTCATTCACTCATGAAGCTGCCATACATCCCTATATGTGGCCTTTATATGGTACTGATTCTATTGCCTGGCATGGTTGTGTCTTCCATTTTCTATGTAATGGTTTTTTTTCTTATCCTCCCATATATGTTTTTTTGTTTTTTTTTTTTCATTTTAAAACTTCAAACTGGCCTTTGCCCTTAAGAAAACCTGTCTGTGGGTGTTCATAACGGCCTTATTCATATTGCCAAAGCTGGTAAGCCATCAAGATTGCCTTCCGTAGGCACATGGATACAGAAACTGTTGTGCATCCAGACATTGGAAATACTGTTTAGCGGTAAAAAGACGCGAGCTCTCAAGGCATGAAAAGACATAGGAACCTTAAATGCAGATTACTAAGTGAAAGAAGCCAATATGAAAAGACTGTATATTCTAAGATTCCAACTGTAGCACATTGTGGGAAAGAAAACAAAACTGTGGAGATAGTAACAAGATCTGTGGTGGCCAGGGTGAGGGTGGGGACACAAATAAACAGAACATAGATGACTTTTAGGGCAGTGAAAATACCTTGTATGATGCTATAATGATGGATACAGGTCATGAAACATTTCTCCAAACCCATAGAATGTACAACACCAAGAGTAAATCCTAAAGTAAACTGTGGACTCTGGGTGAATATGATGTGTTCATATAAGCTCACTGCTGTTCAAAAATGTGACATTCTAGGGGCGCCTGGGTGGCTCAGTTGGTTAAGCGGCCGACTTCAGCTCAGGTCACGATCTCACGGTCCGTGAGTTCGAGCCCCGCGTCGGGCTCTGGCCTGATGGCTCAGAGCCTGGAGCCTGCTTCCGATTCTGTGTCTCCCTCTCTCTCTGCCCCTCCCCCGTTCATGCTCTGTCTCTCTCTGTCTCAAAAATAAATAAAAAAACGTTAAAAAAATTAAAAAAAAATGTGACATTCTAGTGAGGCAGCTATGCCTATGTAGGAGTATGGCATTGTATGGCAAATCTCTTTACCTTCCTCTCAGTGTGAATCTAGATCTAAAACCGCTCCAAAAAATAATACATTAAAAAGACAAAAGAGAGGGTTGCCTTGGTGGCTCAATCAGTTAAGCATCCGACTTCGACTCAGGTCATGATCATGAGTTCACGAGTTCGAGCCCCACGTCAGGCTCTGTGCTGACAGCTCGGAGCCTGGAGTCTGCTTTGGATTCTGTGTCTCCCCCTCTCTCTCTCTCACCTTCCCTGCTCTTTCACCCTCTCTCCTTTCTCTCTGTCTCTCTCTCAGGAATAAACATGTTTAAAAAATAAATAAAAAAGAGAAAACACTACTGATGTTAAATTTTCACTTCCTTTATAATAAATTTGGTTAAATATCACATTCTCTGCTGCCAAGGTCTTCCAGTCTTCGAATGTTGATAAGCCCAATGTCTTACAATCCCCTATGAGGCCCTACAGACCCAGCGCCCCCCCTCACTCCCTGTGGTCTTCCTGACCTCTTTGCTTCTGTCTGCCCCATGCTCCTTCTGCTCCAACCACACAGGGTCCCCTGAGGTCACACCCATCCTGCTCCTGCTTCTAGACTTCCTCCTTTGGGAAGTGAGGACGTTCCTTTTCTTGTCCTGGAACTACCATCCCACAGATATCAGGTATCAGATAATACTATGTGACTGGTTCTCTCTTCGCCATGAAGTTTCTGCTAAACGTGGTCTTATTAACGAGGCCATCTCAGACCCCTAATTCAAAAGGCCTTCATCTACCCAGCGTACCCTCATCTTCCTTCTCTGCTCTATTTCCCCCATGATAACGACCACTTGCTTACATACCATGAATTTTTAAATTGGTTATTTATTATAATAGAAACCTCTGTGTTGTTCACTGTTATATCCTTACTGTGGGCACTCAAATAATTGGTGGGGGCACCTGGGTGGCTTAGTCGGTTGAATATTCAACTCTTGATTTGGCTCAGGTCATGATCTCATGGTCCGTGGGTTAGAGCCCCGCATTGGGCTCTGCACTGACAGCATGGAGCCTGCTGGGGATTCTCTCTCTCCCTCTCTCTGCCACCCCCCCCCCCCCGCCAAATAAATAAATAAATACATAATTGTTGGATGAACAAACGAAGCGTATTTTCTTTGCGCTCATTATCACTGGGCAGTTATCCTGAATCCTATTTATTTTTCATATCTTATTATAAAATCAATACACGCTAATTGAAGAATGGTTCAAAACAGTAGGAAACAGAGGAAAATAAAACTTACGTGGTCTCACAACCAATGTGACACCATGGTTAACATTTTGGTTTATAGATTCTTTTAGCCATTTATTCATCTATAAATATAGATCTCATAAAATTAGTATTCAGAGCCTACTTTTCTTTAACTTAATATACCATAAATATTGTCAATTAAAAACATTCTTTCTACAGCCTCACTTTACTGACTCTTCAGTGCTCCACTGTTTACTTTGTACCAATTGAGCCCATGATCTAATCTAAAGTGACTTGAGCCAGGACCATTTTAGGATGTTTATCTATAGTACTGTAGTCAATTATTTAAAAGTAAAAGTGGTTAATTAGTCTAGGAGACGGACTCGTTGTCAGTAAGTACAATGCATCTCATTGTTCAACACTGTCTTTGAATTAACCAGTTAATGAAACCAGAGAGGCAAAAAAATGAGCCATTTGCCAGTGGACCAACAAAGGCAATCCAAAAGAGCCTCATCCGTAGGAAGATTGTCAATGAAGGCTTTAAGAGTGGTCAAGTGCATTTAGTCATGCTGCAATTGACCTTGACACTTCAAGTTGTCGGTTTATTAAAAGTGTAAAAGGTAGCTCTGCCTTCTTAGGAGACTGTAGCATTTGAGTGAAGAAAGGCCAGTGTCATCATTGTTTTAGAGATTAAACTTCTGCCCAGTTCTAGGACAAATAGTTGATTCTGTTTTCAAATACAATTTCCTTTTTTTTTTTTTTTTGCATGAAGTAATATGAATTAAATTTTCAAAAACTTTTCTAGACTGCGTAAGGGGTAAAAATGGATTTTTTATTATTTTGCGTGATGGGATTTACTTCTGTAAAATTAGAAGATCAATTTAGAGGAGACAAAAAGTTTAACTTATTTTTTAAAAAGCCTCACAAATCTATTTTTTCTAGTATGTAACAGTTCAGTAGATAATTTGAAACTGATTCATCTGTTATACCATCTGTCAGAAATATGCTGCAGCTGTTAAATGTCCAGCAAAATTTGAACTACAAGTCTCAAAGTAATTCGCCCTTGGTACATGCAGACCGGACAATTTCCAATTTGATTTACAACCATGATTTTTGCAAACGTGACTGATGGTCTAGCTATACTATTTAAAATCTTTTTCTGAGCACAGCTATTGGACCGACAAGGAGGAAAAGGAAAGAAATTTGATCTGATTTTTTAAGATAAAAGCATGAATTTATTCATGTCAGAAGCTATGATGCTGATTGTGTTCAATACTTTTTTTAAGTTCATGAAGAATACCCACTCTGTGCTCTGTATTCAACACATGGAGAATGTGAAAACTCCCCTTCCTTTCAAAAGAGACCCGCCTATGGGAAAGGAGATCGAAATATAAACAAATACTTATCACAGTAGATTTTCAATGATAACAGGATTAGAACGTTATATTAGAACTACCAAAAGTCTTATGTTCTTTTGAAAATGAAGTAAAAGATAGTCGTAAAGAGGCTAACCCAGAAAAGCCAATGGCTTCCACTCCCCCAAAATCCATTTGGTGGAGCCAAGATATTTTAAAAGTTCTGGAGGTATATACTGATGATGTAGACAAACCCTCTGTATAATTCCAGGGTTTCCAACCTACAAGTCATTTTAAGTTGGTGAAGTTGAGAGTGACGATCTTTTCTTATGCGGGATGCGGCGAGGAAGGTCTGTGCATAACTTAATGGTGTGAAGCTGTCTGCATTTTTTAAAATGGAAAAATGCAAAACTGTCCCTTAGCTCCATAAAGCGAATACCTTTCAGTGGCCAAAACTAGGAACTATTTTGCCTCCACTTTTAGAGGTATTTATTTCTTATCATTGTAAGTACTTCACTGGCTCGCCGAGTCTTTCTGTGCTGCATGCCAGGTTTTTAGGCCCCGGGAATAGAGCCTCCATGAGATAGACACATACCCTATTCTCATGGTATTTATAGTCCCAGTCAGCAAGAAAAGTAATAAGCAAATTTAAAAAATAAATAACTAAGCGTGATGTTAGATTGTGATTGTTGCCATGAACACAACAAAATAGTGTGATCAAATAGAAAGTAATATCTGGAAGCTATGAGGGTAGCAGTTGAATTGGGTAATTTCGATGAACTGAACAGAAAAAGAAGAGGTGTTGTTCGAATTGAGGGCAGAAGGGAGTGGGGCCAGCCTTCTTTAGATGTGGTAAAGAGAATTTTAGCCAGGGGGCAGAAAGGCTAGCAAGAACCTCGAGCTGGAGTGTGCTGAGTGTGTCCAGAAGGGAGGAAAAAGAGTGAAGCTAAACTAGCTTCCTGACACAGAGGAAAAGAGCAAAATAAAGTAACACCCGAGATGCCTGAGGGCCAGGCCATCAAAGGCTTCCTCAGAGTTTGGATTTCATACTAAATGTGAGGGGAAGCCATTGGGAAGTTGTCAGGGCATGGCTTAATCTGATCCCTATTTTTAAAAGTTCCATCCGGCAACTCTGAAGAAAATAGATTTTAGCGAGATAAAGGTTGAAGCAGGAAATAAGTTTCCAATAAATACTGAGGTCTTAAACCAAGACATTCCTGGGATCAATGTGAGAGATGATGAGAAAAATCTGGCCATTGCAATATTATTAGGATATCTGCATAGCCCAGGAATAAACTCAACGGAACATAGATTTTATCTGAAGTGAGTCGAGAGGCGGCGTGTCCTTGAAATGTGGACCTCAAAAGCATTAAGCCTTGCCTTCAGGCCCAACTCCGTTTTTGTTCCAGCCCCAATATTCTTTAGTTGTGAGGTCTCAAGCATCCTCGTCTGTAAAATGGAAATGCTACCTATGTCAAAAGCTTACTGTAATAACTCAGTGAAATAGTTGTCTCAAAATATTTAATGTGTCGCCTGTCACATAAATACTCAATAAATGATAAGTGTTGCTATTCATTTATTTACTGCTTTTGGTATAATGGTCTCTCCTGTACATTACTGATGGGGGCCCAAATGGCAAGGATTGAGGTGGAAGAGGAGACAACTGCCTCATTCAGCCCAAGGTACTATAATGCATATGGAAGCCCACTGGGCTTTGTCACATTGAACGGAAAATAAACAAAAAGTAAATGGACTCACTTCCATTGGGGAGTACACAGGAGGGATTCAGTGAGAAGAAAAAGAGGGCGAGATAGGTTTCCGTTTTTTCGCCTACTGATTTTCACTGCGTATCTGATATGTCCACTCCGTTGACTTAAGTCCAGTTTGATTATCCTTAGCTTTCTCCTAAATTAGCACTTGATGACAAACTAATTGTATTTCCCTTCATGACTGCTGTCCATCATAGTCCTTTTGTGTGGTAGGTAAATAAACCAAATCAATTCTTATATAGATGGTCTGGAAAAACAGTTCTCAGTTATATAAAGTTTTTACCAATGATCTAACACTCATGTATTCTCGCACCCTTTTCCTTGCAAAACAACTTAATTCTGCTATGTAGATCCTAAATAAATAATAAAATATTTATTTATAAAATGAAATATATAACAATGAGAACATATTTGTCTGGGAATGTCTGTAATTATTGAGTAAAAAAGTATGCTCGAGACCAGATTTTAAATGTTCTTGTTTCTGTATACATATCTGTGATATTAAATGCTGTGTGTGTGTGTGTGTGTCTGTGAAAACTAGTAATAGTGATTACTTCTGTGGATTATGAGAGTCCTTTCTTTCTCTGTTTTGTGTGGAATTTTATAGGATCAGGAAAATAATGGATCTTATTTTCAGTAACAGAGAGTAGACAAGGAAAGCCAGAAAAATAGGTACACAAAGCAGTGTGTGAACTATGAAACAAATGGAAGAAAATATAGTTTAAGCGAAAACATATAAAGTAAGGGATGAGTTCGAGTCAATGGTGTTTTGCCCAAAGGAAGAGCAAATATTTTTCCACTGTACTCCTATGACACTGATTTCCTAACCACATAATCTCTCTTGCCATGATTTGAAAATCATAGAACAACTGATTCAAAACTAGGAAAGAACTTTTGAAATAATGGAAAAACCGAGGAGACGGTGGGTACGAGGGAATTGAATTAAGTCGTTCAAATTCACTGCTGGAAATAAAATCTGGATCTTTTGTTTGTGCACAGCGTCTTCTCTCTTTTGTGCTATTAGGGAAACTTCAACCTAATAATATCTCTGAAAGCAAATTGGGCTCCCATGAGTGAGGTACAGTAGAGACCATTATACCAAAATCTGTAAATAAGTGAATATCAACAGTAATCATTGAGTATTTCTGTGACAGGCAACACATTACATATCTACCCCAAGAAAATATTTATTAGACAGCGCTAAGTTAAAAAACAGTGGACCTCGGGGCGCCTGGGTGGCCCAGTCGGTTAAGCGTCTGACTTCGGCTCAGGTCATGATCTCGCGATTCATGAGTTCGAGCCCCGCATCAGGCTCTGTGCTGACAGCCTGGAGCCTGCTTCAGATTCTGTGTCTCCCTCTCTCTCTGCCCCTCCCCTGCTCATGCTCTGTCTCTCTCTGTCTCAAAAATAAATACAAACATTAAAAAAAAAAATTAAAAAAAAAACAGTGGACCTCAACTATGTAAACAAAATTTATGAAAAAAAAATACTGAAAGAGAATATTGTATTGTATTAAAGTAATAGTCTTTGAATATTACATAAGTTGTTAAACAAAGCTTAGCCTCCAGATATGATGACGCCGTTTCTATAAAGAGAAGTAATTGGGGTCTGAGATTTCCACAGACGACATATGGAATGATGTAAGTTTGTGTTTTGCTTCTTAACAGAATGCCAAAGTTAGCAAAATCCCGAGGTGAAAAACCTGGGGCCTGTTCAAGTAATGCCCGCTGATGAAAGACAAAGCGCCACGTTTCTAAGTGCATCAAAACAAAATACTTCTGTAATCAGCTGCCCAAATTTATGGGAAGTAAAAAGAGTGCTGTGTGGCACAGCTGTTAAGAAACATCTTTAAGGTTATCGTTCGCACCGTGTGCCTTTCCCCCTCCCTCTCTTCCTTCTTTTCTCTCTTTCTTTTCCTCTTTCTCTCTTTCTTTCTTTATTGAAAAGGAAATGGGGGGGGGGGGGAAGGAATCACAGTCCTGGGAATAGAGCCTCTGACAAACAGTTGTGCTAGATCCCATACAAGTCTCTCCGTGGTCACAGTGTGCAAAGCGATGCTGCTTAAGAGTCTATGAAGCCCCGAAGGGGGTAGACTGACCTCGGTGATGAGCCAAGAAGTGCCTGAGTAGAGACTTGAGTCTCCTACTCATTCAAATGCTGCAACTCTCCACGAGGCCAGACAAGAGAGCATGTTTTAGTTGTTTATGGGGTCTCCCCCGATGCCTTTGAAGCACGGCAGCCAACAGCCTGTTGTCTAGGAGGTCGGGCAAATGGGATCGGGGACGGCACAGCAAGCGGTAGGTCGGACACAGTGCCCACGAAGTGGCTTCACGGGTAGTTGCGTACTCAGGCCGGGGAAGAAGATCATTGGCAGTAGTCAGGCCTGTGGGTGGGCAGACAGGGCACAAGGGAATTGAGGAGCCGGAGGCCGACTTGGAGCCCTGCGACGGGACGCAGGCCCCTGGCGTGAATGTGACGGGGAGACAGAACATCTCTGGAAGGACCCGAGATACTCCCGGGGCTGCCGGAGAGAGTACAGATCCCAGTGATTCAGCTTGTGATTCGAGGTAGTTTTGGCCAGAAGGAGCAAGGCAGAAGCGCATTGATTGGAGAGAGAGGAGGCCAGATGGAAGGCTGGCCTCATAAATTTGTCCTGACCATGGAGAGGAGGGGTCATAAAACCTGAGGCAGGGCACACATCTGCAGGCGGAGGTAATGTAGCTCCAGCTTCTAAAGTTAGAAGTTGAAGGCATCAGACTTTAAGAGTCCACCCAGGGATGTATTCCTCTGACAATGAGCCTTTCACAGTTGTTTTTTGTTTGTTGGTTTGTTTGTTCGTGTTTTTGTTTTCAGTGAAGTATGAATGGGGATGTTGGTAGAGTTTCCGTCCTGAGAACCCTGGTTCTGGAGTCCTTTGTTGTTCTTGTGTTCTGTGCAGCAGGCTCATGTTTCCAAATGTGTGATATAAGACGTATATGTTAAGTGCTATAATTTTATTTTATTTTTAAATTTTTTTAACATTTTTATTTGTTTTTGCAAGACAGAGAGGGAGACAGAGCATGAGCAGGGGAGGGGCAGAGAGAGAGGGAGACAGAGAATCCGAAGCAGGCTCCAGGCTCTGAGCTGTCAGCACAGAGCCCGACGCGGGGCTCGAACCCGCGGACCGTGAGATCATGACCTGAGCCGAAGTCGGATGCTTTCACGACTGAGCCACCCAGGCTCCCCTCATTGCTATAATTTTAAAAGACACTGTGAAAAAAAAAAAAAAAAAAAAAAGACACTGTGTTGTGAAAATTCCCTGACATTACTTTTATTTTTGTTTCTGTTTATTTTTTCTCTCATATTCCTTTCAATCAGAGATACATTTGAATGCCATCTTTAATGTCGGTTAGATGCATTCTAAAGTTCTTTGACCTTGCACACTCCTGCCCATATCCCTTTGCCAATGCAGATCCGTCCCTCTCAGCCACGCTTTCCGAGGTGAAGGGCAACAGCCATTTGATCTTTATTTGCTGGTAATCTCCTCTGTTCCAGCTTGAATTAGTACAGAGTTCCTCCAGTTAGTCTGACTTCCTGATTGACTGAAATTGTGTGAAAATAAAACCCAAGGCCCATCTGCTTCTTTAGTTTTCATCCAAGATTCCCTTGAAGAGGAATACACTGGAGACCAAATATTTGCCGTAGCTGTGTGGCCGTAGTTTTGGAAGACATCCCAATATGGGAAGATATAATACTAAATTATTTCAAATGTTAGCAACCACCGCCCCCCACTCCTCCTCCTCCCCTATAAAAATTCTAACTTTCTCCAGGGATTTGCCTGATTTACTAATATTTAATGTCTGCAGAATATTAAGACACATGTTCTAACACAACAAGCAAGCTCTTTGGAATAAGTAATGTGTAATAACGATTATTACAGTTGGAAATAAAAATGGAGAGTTCATCATAATAATCCGTATACGCTATGTACATGCACAGCAGTGCTGCTGCAACCATCCTGGGAAATTCGATGCCCGTTGTGGCCTCCATGATTTTGCTTGAGCTGTTCCCTCTTTCTAGAATCTTCTTAAACCTCTTTCTACCTATCTGCATTCCCTCATTCTTAAGGTTATAGTCATTATTTATATGTTACCTGATACCACAAATGATGATTAATCATTCTTCTTTGTGGCTATCTGGACTATTTATTAACGCTAGACCAGAGGTTGGGAAACTTTTTTTCTGTCAAAAATCAGATAGTAAATATTTTAGCTTGCGAGGTTATATGGTCTCTGTTTGTGACATTCTGCTGTGGATTTGAAAACAGCTGTAGATAATACATAAAGAAGAGGGTTTGGGTGTGTTCCAATAAAACTTTATTTACAAAAGCAAGCCAGGGGCCACATTTGGCCTGTAGGACATAGTTCGTGGACTCCTGTACTTGAAAGTGCTTGAAAGTTTTAGAGTTTGAGAGAAACTTAACTAATGTGCTCATATGATGAGTGAGTCATCTGTAGAAAGGAAGGTCAGTGACATAGTCAAGGTCACGTATTTATGATGGAGCAAGCAGTAGCAAGCAATTCGCTAAACAACAGCCCTGCGTTTTAAATTTGTTTCTTTCAGTACTTGATTATATTTTGTTCAGCACTGAATTACAAAGTGATATTATGCTCTTGTTTCCTGTTTAGTTACTTTATGTGGGTCCATGTATTATTGGACTCATGGGGAAATGGGCTATATTTTTTTATAGCCTAAAGTGGCCAGAACAGTACAAGGCATTTATCGAGATCTTAGTATTTGTTAGTAAAGCCTTCCAGGAGAACATACAGAACATGTAGCATTTTTTTTTTAATTTAATGTTTATTTATTTTTGAAAGAGTATGAGCGGGGGAGGGGCAGAGAGCGAGAGAGAGGAAGACACAGAATCCGAAGCAGGCTCCGAGGCGCCCCACGATTTTTTTTTTTTAATTAGTGAAAAATTTAAAATTTGATACGAAGATGATCGATTTGTGGTGGAAGTGAGAAATATTTAAATGTAATAAGGATACACTATGTTCAGGTTTTATAAATGCTATATTTAAATTCTAAATTGCAACTAGCTAATGGATCATTTAATCAATTATTCATTAACTTCATTTTAATTACTTTCAACGCAACTCTATGCATTGGATGTTCCCTTTTGGAAAATGCATCGCTCGTTATCGGGTATAAGCTTGCCCTATCGAGCAGGTTTAGACTGGAAAACGTTTCTCCCCGCGTGGTTTTATTGATTTCTAAGAGTTCACCTCATTTCCTTCAGATGACTACTCAGATGTCACCTAATCAAAGAGACTTTCCTTGACAAAGCAGTGAAAAACAGCCGCTCTCAACCTCTACCCTACCCCCCAACTACCTGCCCCTTCTTCCATATTTAGTGTGTCCAGAGTATTCGTCACCATCTCATACGATAACCTTTTATGCTTTTACCTGTTTTTTCATTTTTGTTTTAGTTAGTTTTTGGTTTCCACTAAAACATAAATTCCGTGACAGGCATGTTAGTCAATATTATCTGCGACCGCATTTGCTGCCCCTGGCCCAGCATAGGCGCTGGGTGCACGTTTGAATGAATGAGACAGACATGAATGAACGTTAGCACATTCCTAATAGAAGGGAAAATTTCGGAGTAATGATGACTCCAGATAAATGCAAAACTTTTGTCCCAAGATCATAAAAAGTTAGACTCAAAAGAGTCAGCAGATTCGAAATCAAGGTTTTGTATTTGTGCTCCCTGGCAACTAAACTGAATAGCAGAATTTTTTTTATTTAATACAAAATCCTTCACTGTAGATTTTCACTTTGTGAACTGAAACCTTAAATAAATTTTATGGGGCGCCTGGGTGGCTCAATCAGTTGAGTGTCCCGACTCTTGATTTTGGTTCAGGTCATAATCCCAGGGTCAGTCATGGGATCCAGCCCCCATGTGGCTGAGTGTGGAGCCTGTTTAACACTGTCTCACCCTCTGCCCCTCCCCCGCTCATGCATGTGCATACACACACGCTGTCTCTCTCAAATAAAATAAAATAATAAAATAATAAAAAATATAAATAAATTTGATGTTCATTTTTTCATTGTTTTACATTTAGCTTCCTGGGGGAATATATTCATATGCATATGCCATATTTCCCAGAGGCACTTGCAGCATAACAAAGGAAAATAAGAAATCTAACTATATTTTACGAGGGTGGAGATGTTCATTTTTAACTTCGGATTTGTACACACTTGAGTGGTGAGATAATGAATCATCACTCATTTCTCCAGCATCACTGGGACTTCCCTCCACTTGAGTGACTTTTCAAGAAAACGAGTTCATTCCTTCTGTTGCTGAAGTTTTCTTCTGTTTATAAAGATCTGAGGTAGCAAGCATTCTAGAATATGTAGTGTAACTCTCTGTCTTATTCAACAGACAACTGAGCATGTGTAAAAAACACACCTCTCTTGACGATGAGGTGTTGCGCCATCTTGTAAGTCAGCAGTGTGTTTTGGGACCCTGTGGTTCTCAGGTTTAGGTGGCTCTTCTTGTCATTCGTTCGCTCACTCATTCATCCTACAAATGTTTTTAGAGTGTGTACCAGGAGCCAGGTATGGTTCACATTACTGGAGAGTAAGCATTAGGCAAACTATCAAAAACTTGATTCCCACACAGCTTCCAGTCTAGTGGGAGAGAAAGGAAACCAAGCAATTAAATGAGTAAAAACATACATGTGTGGTGGCTCTGAGAGCTATGAAGGAGCAGAAAGCAAGGAGTAGGTAAGGAGAGTGATGGTCGCATCATGCTCGTTAGCTGGGTGGACTACGGAAGTCTGTCTGCAGCGGTGAAAGGTGACGTTGTGAGCAGAGAGACCAGAGGGAAGAGCCTCATGGTAGCTGGAAGAATAATTGCAAAGGCCACAGCAGGAGCTGGCCTGATGTTGCAATAAGAGGAAGGGGGCTCTGGTGGTAGACAGCAATGGACAAGAATGCCAGAGAGAGATGTGGCCAGTCTTGTGGCTGCTGTGGGCCACTGGGGGCTTCAGACTTTATTCTGAGAGATTGAGAGCAGAAGCCAGGGGATGTCGTGAGCCTAGCAGCCACTTGGCCACTTACGTGTGCAAATGTCCCTCAGGCAGCTGGGTGCAGGACTATAGAAAAGCAAGGGAGGAGGCAGGAAGACTGTCCAGTCCTTCACAACAGTGATCACTGGTGGCTGCTTGGACCAGGTGATATGAGGGGGTAGGATTTGGGGTATTCCAGAATGAGAACGCGCGGCCCCTGATGCAGTCTCCTGGAGAGCAGGTGCAGAATGAGAGGAGATCCAAGAACTGAGTCCTGGGCACTTTAACGTTGAGGCATGAGGAAAATGAGAGCGATCCATGAAAGGAATCAGAAAGCAAGCAGTAGTGGGGAAGGAGGAAAAACGAAAGCTTAAGGGCCACTGAAGCCAAGTGAAGAAAGGAAATGAGGGGTCGATTGGTTGCAAAGCAGTTGACTGGTCTAGAATGATGGGAACTGGTTAGTTTTCCAGATGGCATTACTTTTCAGGGTGACACCTATTTCTCAGCCTTTCAGCTGTGATAGGATGTCTCCTGGCCTTCCCTCGTTCAGTCTCTGTGTTTGCAATCAATGTTTCTAATCTTCTATCCCTATAACGAATAAATCCCTAAAGATTTCCAGAGGCTGTCAGCCTTCCCAAAGCTTGTTAAATCAGCATCACCACCTTTCCTCGTGATTCCTAGACGGCAGGTCTGCCCTGGGGCCCTTCCGCATAAAGCATTTTGTCATAGGTCCAACTCTTAAAACTCGGGTGTTCAAATGACCACAGTTGAGCTGTCTACCTTCTGACCACTTGCTAAATGTGGTTGCACAGATTTTTATGTTTGTATTGTATTCAACCACTATTTTGACTAAAACACACGCGTCGTCGTCGAAAGATATTTCATCTCTCTGTTCTTTTCTCTTCTTTTCAGAAAAATGCGACGAACCACTCGTGTCCGGACTCCCCCATGGGGCTTTCAGCAGCTCGTCCTCCACATCTGGGAGCTATTCTCCCGGCTATGCCAAGATCAACAAGCGAGGAGGTAAGGCACATTTCATCTCCTTCGTCAATACGTGCAAGGAGAAAGAACGCGTCATATTTAAAACTGCATTTCCGACGTCTATTTTATTGCGCAATGGCTATTAGCAGATACCTCTTTCATTCTGTCCACTTCTGTTAACTCATAGCTACTATAAACCTCTTTTGTAGTCACTGCCAGGGAGTGATAGAGGAAAATTCGGGCTGAAAGCAAGAGGTGGTAAATAAAGGAGGAAGAATTTTTAGAGTTGTACGTGATGCTGGATTCCAGATGATGTACAAATTATGAGTTAAGGAAGTTCTCGTTCATTGGAAAATCATTTAGACCAAAGTTAAAGGTAATTGATTTCTGGGTACCTGAGGGCTCCGTCAGTTAAGTGTGTCCGAATTCGGCTCAGGTCATGATCTCGTGACTCATGAGTTGGAGCCCTGCCGTCGGACGGTGTGCTGATAGCTCGGAGCCTGGAGCCCATTTCAGATTCTGTGTCTCCCTCTCTCTCTGCCCCTCCCCTGCCCATGCTCTGTCTCTCTCTCCTTCAAAAATAAACATTAAAAATATTTTTTAATAAACATTAAGAAATAATAAAATAAAATGAATTGATTTCAAATATGTATACGATGAATCAAAGAATACTATATTCACTATTTTTATTTCTATTTTTAGTAATATATAAATAGTATCTGTTGAAAATATAGGATAAAAAATTACCCTTGGTACTTTCTGCCCCCAGTGCCCAGAATTTAATTTTGTTATTAAAGCCACATGAAAAATAGTTACACAATTGCAACTAAAATTTGAGTTTGGGATTTTAAAGTAATACTATTAATTAGTAAATGGTAATTTCAAAGTAGGCAGCAATCCAGAGAGAATAAAAGATGATTGAGAACAGCAACTTAAAAATCTCTTGCTTCAAAGGAAGACTGATATGAATAACAATCAATGACAACTTAAAAAGGAAAGAAAAAAAAAAAAAGGAAAGAAAAACTTTTCTTGGATAAATGTGAATCATCCCACAAGGGCCATAATTTTTATTCACTAAAACAGGAAATACTAAACTCATTTCACACTCAATTGAATAAAACAAAGTGAGTAAAAATAGAAAGAAGAAGGTAAGGGAGGGAGGGAAGGAAATAGGGAGGAAAAAAATAACATAAAGAAGCAAAGGTGAAAAAAAAAAAAAAGAGAATAGGGGAAAACCCAAAAGGAGAAGTAAAAAAGAAAGGGAAGGAAGAAAAAGAGGGACATCAGAAAAGAGAGAAAGAGATATCAGAGAGATTCAGAAAGACCAAAATGGAGAATAAAATAAGTAAGAAAAAAAGTAGAATAATATATACAGAACTTCACAGGTGTATGAAGAGTCCTGGATTAGTAAAAAGACTTGGTAAAAGTCAGAGATATGCCAGCACAAGTGGAGGAATACAAATTTTAAAATGTATACTGTTTTGAAAAGTAGTATTAATTAGCTGCTTTTGTTTGCAGTGACCAGATTGTTGGTTTTATTTATTTTTTAATTGTGGTGTAATTAACATCGAACATATTAGTTTTGGGTGTACAGTATAATGATTTTATACCTGTATATATTGTAAATTGATCACTGCAACAAGTCTAGTTAACATCTCTCGCCATGTATAGTTACTTTTTTTCCCCATGATGAGGACTCTTGAGATCTACTCTTAGCAACTTAGAAATATGTTGCACAGTATTTCTAACTATAGTTAACTTGACTTACTTATTTTATGACTAGAAATTGATACCTTTTGACCTTCTTCACCCTTTTCATTCACCGCCCCTGCCCCCCGCCCCTGGGAACCACCAGTCTATTCTCTGCATTTATGTAACTGCTCCTTTTATAATATGATTTTTGTCAGGTAATGGTCATGAGAGTTAGTAAGTTACTATAATTCATCAAAAATTTTGCTTACAGATGTCACGCAATGAGACTTAATTCATTCCTTTTCCATAAGTCACTAAAAGATAAACAAGAAAAACAATATATATATATGTATAAAACAATATATATAGAACAGTATATATATACATATACATGTATATACAGTATATATGTATGTATGTATAAAATCATGAGTCCAGAAACTGGCCATACCCAAATAATAATTGTGATGCAGGCTAGTAAATTTGGGGCAAAATCTACAAGAGAAAAGAAATATCACATACATTCCTGGATGTCAAGAGGATGCAATATTCCCTAAAGGAAGTATCCTGACATTGGGAGATCAACTTGAATGAGAGAAAGTCACAAAATATTTCCTCAGAAAGGGTTGTGGGAGAATAGGACTGATGGATTTTATACCCAGAGAATCTGGGCAAGTCAGGTCATCTCAAGCATATAACCTCTTTGGAAATGCAAATAATACAATATAACCAACAATAAGATGCATGAAATAAAAATAATAAAAAAACCATGGCCAAATGCCTAGTGCTGAGCAGTGAATCCACTTAAAGATAGACCATAACTAAACAGTTTAGGAACTAAGGTTGTGGAACAAAGTATAAGTTTTATAGAATTAATATAAATTTGTATAAATTTTACAAGAATGTAAAATACCAAATTCTGGGAACTAAACAGACGTATGCCTTTCCTCCCTAACCTTTCAGAACTGGAAGCCACCAGATACTGTAGCTTTAAATGCAAATTTTTAAAAATTGCCAATTTTTTCCATCTTGGATTTTTTTAGGACTCTGTCTCCTACCAAGAAACATCAATAGTCTTTCGGTGTTTTTGTCCTCATTCAAGTAGCTATATTGAAGCCTTTTTTATTTGTCTTAAAATAGTACAGGATGCTACTTTGAATTACTTAGAGCTACTTATCTATTTATACACTCATATATGAGAATGAGGTATCTGAGATTAAACTTCTAAAATGTTGACCTGATTTTTTTAAATTTTTTTTAACGTCTATTTATTTTTGAGACCGAGAGACACAGAGCATGAACGGGGGAGGGTCAGAGAGAGGGAGACACAGAATCTGAAGCAGGCTTCAGGCTCTGAGCTGTCAGCACAGAGCCCGACGCGGGGCTCGAACTCACGGACCGCGAGATCGTGACCTGAGCCGAAGTCCGCCGCTTAACCGACTGAGCCACCCAGGCGCCCCGACCTGATTTTTTTAACCTGGAGGGTGGGATTCGAAGAATGCTTTTGTTTTCTCTATAATAGGTTTGTCTAGTTCATAGAATGTCAGTGTCTCTACCTATGTATTTATGTAGATAGATTTATAGATACAATGTATTTCCAAAAAGAAAGTTATTTGAAAAGCAAAGGACTATAAAGAAAATTTATGCCTTCCTAAGTTGTTTGACTAGCAACTTCTCTCTGACTGTTGCTATATTGTTGTGCATTGAGATGAAGTCGTGATGTAGTCGTTGGCTGGGAGAAAGCATCGTCCGTGCTTTAGTTATAGATTTACACTTGCATCTGGCCCATTGTATCAATATTTGTTATTCTGGGGTTTTAGTTACTTACCTTTTGGGTCCCAAAGACCTCTTTTGTTTATCGGTGGCATACTGCGTATGGTTGCATAGAATTCCCCTGCTCCATCCCATACTATCTACCTGTTTAGGACCATCACACAACTGATAATATCTCCACTCCTCATGGGCTGCTCTGCCTCTGAATGTACACATAAGACACCCATGTGCCTTAACCCTAGTTGATGACCAATGTATGAAGCAAGGTAGCAAGCATCAGAGAGGGGGATTATTTCCTCTACAATAAAAAAAAAAAAAAGAAAAAAAAAGAAAAGCAAAAAGGAAAAAAAAAGAAATCTACATGCGGTTATTTTCACAATAAACAGACTTTGTATTCCCTTATAAAGTTCATGTGTGAATGCTCTTGAGAGAAGAGCCATGTTGACTGAAATTCATACTAAGGTATAAATGGCTAATAGTTCGTGTTGATTTTAAAAATAGATTTTTGGTTAGTGCAGCAAAATGTTACATGTCTTAAAGATGGGTAAAGGGGGGCGCCTGGGTGGCGAAGTCGGTTAAGCGTCCGACTTCAGCCGGGTCACGATCTCGCGGTCCGTGAGTTCGAGCCCCGCGTCGGGCTCTGGGCTGACGGCTCGGAGCCTGGAGCCTGTTTCCGATTCTGTGTCTCCCTCTCTCTCTCTGCCCCTCCCCCGTTCATGCTCTGTCTCTCTCTGTCCCAAAAATAAATAAAAAACGTTGGAAAAAAAAAAATTTAAAAAAAAAAAAAAAAAAGATGGGTAAAGGAAGCAGAGAGTTTATATATATATATATATATATATATTTATATTTATACATTTATATTTATGTATGTCTTTTTTGTTTACATTCATATAAATATGTATTTATATATCTATAAATATATATATTTGTATATTTGCTGAAGATATATTTTTTATTTCACTATTGGCAAGAATCATCTGACACATACACCATATAAGCCCATGAAAGCAAGAAGATCATATACTGACGGAAGGATAAAATAATATAACTCACTAATTATAAAATACAGAAAAGAACAAATTCAGCATTATGTTGATTAACATTGCCTCAGGGGCACCCGGGTGGCTCTATTGGTTGAAGGTCTGACTTTCGATTTTGGCTCAGGACCTGATCTGACCTCAGGGTCTTGGGGTAGAGCCCTGCTTCAGGCTCTGTGCTGAGTGTGGAGCCTGCCTGGGATTCTATCTGTCCCTCTGCCCCTCCCTCTCTCTCTAAAAAAAAAAAAAAAGAAAGAAAGAAAGAAAAAGAAAATTGAACATATTGCTTCATGTTTTATCATTTATTTAAATGTATTCCTCAAATATATTTTGGAGAGATTGAGTTTTGGAATCCATAGAAAATCAGATTATAATGTGAATATACGTTCAGATAACAGATTGGCACACATTTATAAAACGGAGTTTACGTTTTGCGTCCTCACAATACATCCATTTGCTGCCACCTTGATGTCAGGGTCAGTTTATGACAAAACTGAGGGGAAACGAATGCTTACATGGAAAATCCACACATAATTCTATCATGTCTTTTGGAGCCCACTACTGCTTTAAGATCTTTGGTTTCATTCGTTTTAGGAAAACACTGACCTGCTGTGATCTGTGTTCTGGACGTATCTCCCTACTCCTAATTCACTGGCGGTGTCCCAATCTGTGTCATTCCAAGTCAATAGCAGTTAGGTGGGTTCACCTTTCCAAAAGTTAGCAGAGATATTAAATCCGGACAGTCTCATATAAAGTAAACACTACCTCACGTTTATAATACATATTTAGTATTTTACAGATTATAAAATATTCTAAATGTCCCTTGACCTTCACAACAAGCTTGTTAGATAGAATGTTAGGTTAGAGACGCCCATCATCTCTTCTGCCGGACTTAGGACTTTTCAGTCCACCCGCCTTTTGTAGAGATCGTCCTCTTTCTCCTGTCCCCAGGGGACAGCCATTCTGCCACATGGCCCTCTTCTTCCTCCACTGGCCGCAGATGAGAGACCGCCATGCTCGGTTTTGCCAGGTGAAGCCATATTGGCACTGCATTGGAGTTGGCCCCAAGACAGAACTGAAGAAGAGCGGCAGGTTTTAAGCCACGTTTGATCTGTGCTTCTGCAACCAGAGCAACCCCGTCATGGAGCCTGGGAGTTTCTTGAGTGATGTGGACCTTGAATTCTTTTCTTTCTTTTCACCTCCTCCCGTTTACTTTTCCTTAAAGGTCCTTCCATACTTGTTGCTCTTCTGAGACCTTTTTCACACTTGCTTCCTGGGTCATTCCTGCCATTTTAGGAAACTGTCATCTTCTCCATTAACCCAAAGGGCAGAGAGGTGTGGGGTTGATGGTGGTGTTTTGAGGATGTGTTGCCTCTATTCCTTCCAGCAGGGAGAACAGATTGCATTTGTAAGCCACATAATTGATAATCACTTCTGGGAGGAATATGTGTATAACAGACATCTGGAAAGACTGCCGGAACAGAGCTCTGAATGTCCACGCGTGTACCTTAAAAAGAACTACAGCTTTTACCTTCCCTTGAAAGACACCAGTGAAGTAAATAATTGCCTCGGTGCCTTGATAGCTTGGCTTGGTCAAATCATTGCCTTTATCCTTTCCTGCCTCCTGTTGGCCAAGAGGGAGCTTTAGTGATTAGCATCATTCTGAACTATTTTCCACCGGCGCTTCCGAGCTTAAACATGTTGGAATGCTTCTTTCGGGCTCCTGAGTGGCTCAGCAAATAACCCTACCTCACTCTGCTCTTCAGAGGCCTTTCTGGCCTCTCCCGGAAAACAAATTTGCTCCCCTCTCTTGCACCCTCAATTCTCCTGTCGCTTAGTCACATTTGTAAAATACTTCCCCTCCCTCTGCTTTCTTTTCTTCCCTTTTCTGCTTTAAATAGTAAAAGCATCTGTCACAACCAGTTACACCGTGACCTGATTAAACTGTAGCCTATACCCTACGAGTTGGGAAAGCAGTCGCAATGCTTCCCTGAAGACATTGTCCCTCTTCCTGCTGGTAACTCCTCCCACTGGGGCCCTTCGGCTCTCTCCAGTCCCTGACCCATTCCTGCTCCATATTGCCCCCTACTGGCAGCCAGTGTTTGCCAGATCCCGTAGTATTTTTTTTTTCTTTTCTTTTTGTTTTTTGGAGAGAGAGAGAGTGTGTGTGAGTGGGGGAAAGGGGCAGGGGAATGAGAGAAAGAATCATAAGTAGGCTCTGTGCTAATAAGCGTGGAGGCTCAATCCTACGACCCTGGAATCAAGACCTGAGCTGAAACCAAGAGTAGGATGCTCAACCGACTGAGCCCGCAGGCGCCCCCATTCTTAACCTTACTAGGAAGTTCTTCCCTTGGACTATAACATCAAGACTTACGTTATGAAATAGACTGGAGTTCCCAACTGTTGAACTTCCATCCATGTTGACAGATTCCATTCCGCTTCTCCGGCCCCTATCACTTCCTGTTTCTCTTCACCTGCTCTGTTTCCCTCTCAACGAGCATTCGTTGTTACTTTAGTATGAATTCATCAGTTGAAGTATTACTTCTTCTAAGAGAATTTGCCTTTAAGAGCAGATCCTTGGGAGCAGAGAAATCCAGAGGGGTGGTTTTCTAATGTAGCATTTTAGAATATTTGACATTCCTATTTGGGCTGGCCATGCTTCTTCATCTTTGAATTACTCTCCTGAAAACACCTGCTGACTTTGCCGGCTCTGATGCAGTGCTGAGCAATGAGAAGAGAATGACTTATATTCATGCATAACTCGATTCCAATACAGAATCAACCAAGGATGAACATATTAGTCAGTTATTAATCTCTCTGCATCTCAGTTTCCTGATTTCTGTGTTTACTATATAATCTCTCATCCAAACCAGGAACTTTGACAGTGCTAGAGTTCTTTTAATAATTATGCCCGGGCAGTCTTGCAGGTACGAGCCCCCTCTTTATATTTTAAAATGGAATCGACCGTACAATTTAGCAGAGCCATTGTGAAGATTCAGTGAAATAATGTACACAGGCTGTGTTGCAATTAAATATTAGCCTCTTTCCCGCCAGTTACCCTCAAGTCCCCAAAGCAACACTTAACAGATATTAATATTTCAGGGCAAGTGAGTAATTTAGTCTTGTCATTACCAAAGCAACACCTCCCTAAAAAGTGATCACTAGAGGTTGCATATTTACCCGTGTGTGTGTGTGTGTGTGTGTGTGTGTGTGTGTATTTCCCCTATCATCATATAAGACAAAAATCATAATAATTCATAAATTAATAAAATAACATTTTAAATAATTTAAATAAGCTTTGCATAATCAGACTGCTACCTATGTTACCTTAAATGTGCCCCGACTCTTTTCTCCTTAAACTCCTTTTATTTCAAATGAAAGGGTTTATGCCAATGACTGCTGAGTGTTATTTTGTTCTGATTGTCATCATGTCATTTGAATTAGATCTGATAGAGTCCAATATAATACTTATGTAGTAAATTTATGATCCTCAGTGAAGCCAACACTAATTGTTCTGGACATTAGGAAGAATAAAAATATTTTTCCCCTCAGCTCTCCAAATTCTGACTATTTTTTAAAAATATATTTCAGGGGAGCCTGGGTGGCTCAGTCGGTTAAGCATCCGACTTGGGCTCAGGTCGTGATCTCATGGTGCGTGGGTTCGAGCCCTCCGTGCTGAGGGCTCAGAGCCTGGAGCCTGCTTCACATTCTGTGTCTCCCTCTCTCTCTGCCCCTCCCCTGCTCATGCTCTGTCTCTGTCTCTGTCTCTGAAAACAATAAATAAACATTAAAAAAAATTTAAATATATTTAAAATGATTTTGTCTAAAGTCAGCAGTAGGTTTTGTATTCACTTTTCCAATTGCGTGAGAGTTGACATCTAACTAACATTGTAAGTTTTAATTTATTCTTTTTACTTGAATTCTCAAATGTAAATCAAAATATTGGCTTTAGTGGGAGCTTTAAAAAATTCAGTGTGCATTACATGATGCATTTGTATCATTGACACTTGTTAAAAATGATAGAATGTTGAAAGCATAGTCACCAGGGACTAACTCATAAATTTGCTTAGACATGCCTTTTTAATTTGCAAATAATATTACTTTGTGTCTGCTGTGACATCAAATTTTATAGCGTTGGAATTATAATACCTTCTTTGTGTTCCCCGTAGAAATCTATGGTAGGTTTTGTAGCACTTCCCATAGAATGGTTTCCCAAGGTGTGTGATATTAATATGTGCTATGAACACCCACACATACACACATCTCCCCAATAAAATCTACTGGGCAAACACTATGTTCTGTGGTCCTCTCTGGGAAGATCAGACACCCTCTTCATCATGCAGCATCTTTAGGTCCAGGAGAGTGCACTTTCACCGTGGGAGATGCTTTTATAAAATTGAACCAAACACTGTAAACATCATGGGTTTTATTTTTTTTTTAATTTTTTTTTTAACGTTTATTTATTTTTGAGACCGAGAGAGACAGAGCATGAACGGGGGAGGGGCAGAGAGAGGGAGACACAGAATCTGAAGCAGGCTCCAGGCTCCGAGCTGTCAGCACAGAGCCCGACGCGGGGCTCGAACTCACGGACCGCGAGATCGTGACCTGAGCCGAAGTCGGCCGCTTAACCCACTGAGCCACCCAGGCGCCCCAAACATCATGGGTTTTAAACAGGGTTTGTTTAATATACTTAGAAGTACAGATGTGTCCCATGGGTTTACTACTGTCTTTGTAAAAATATTAATTTTTTTAAAAGTGTATTTATTTATTTTGAGAGAGAGAGAGCGTGCCTGGTGTAGCGGGAGAGAGAGGGAGGGGAGAGAGAGAATCCCAAGTAGGCTCCACATTGTCAGTGCAAAGCCCCATGTGGGGCTCAAAATCACGAACTGCGAGGTCATGACCTGAGCCCAAACCAAGAGTCAGATGCTTAACCGACTGAGCCACCCAGGCGCCCCTAAAAACACTACTTTTAAGGGCTCTTTGATGATAACATCATGGATGGTGAGTTTTCTAGAATTAATTGGAGAAAGGGAGCTTTTAGATTTGGAGCATTTGAAATGAAGATTTTTTTTTATTTAATTATTTTTAGAAAGCTGCTATTTTGCAAGAAATGTTTGTAGCAAATATCTCAAAAATGGGCCCCTGAGAAAATCATGAGGTGGGATACATAGTGCTATTACAGTAACCACGGCTATCATCTTTGAAACGGCTTTGGGATATTCATTCTCTAACACTCTCCTTTATCACGATATTAATAGCCGATTGTCTAAAAGAGTGGGAAATAGTGAATAATCAATTCAGGTACTTATACTATGTTTTTGGAACGTATGCTTTGTAATTTCACTTTGTGCTCAACATCGAAACCCTTGCTATTTGGTACCTGCCTGTATATGGCTCATGAGGACTATATCCTGTGTGTCAGTTGCAGGGTGTAAATGGAGAGAGAGAGCAAAGGCCAGGAATGAGCAGGGCGGGTCCACAGTCCACATGAAGGGCACTGCCCAGTGAGGGGTGCTACCCAGGGTCCATTCATTCAACAAGGGTAGGACACAAAACACCACCCATGTGAAAAATACACTTCGAATCCCATAATCACATCTCCTCTATAACAGATAAGTGGCTCTCCATCATCCTTCAGTATCTACAGTAGCCCCCCCCCACCTTTATCTGGGGGGAATATGTTCCAAGAACCCCAGTGGATGCCGGAAAACAGATTAAGTACTGAACTCTATACAGACTACATTTTTTCTCCATACGTGCATACCTGCGATAAAGTTTAATTTATCAACTAGGCACAGTTAGAGATTAACAACAATAACTAATGATAAAATAGAATGATTGTAACAATATACTACAATAAAATTCATGTGAATGTGGTCTGTCTCTCTCCCCAATAGCTTCTTGTGATGATGGGAGATGAGAACATGCCCGTGTGATGGGGTGCAGTGAGGTCAATGTCGTAGGCATGGGAACGTCATGTTAGGCTGGTAATGGCCTTCTGATGATATGTCAAAAAGAGGGCATCTGCTTCTGGACCACGGTTGACTGTGGGTGACTAAAAGCCCCCCCCCATGGGCTGGGGAGACTACCTTACTCTTGTGCAAAAAGAGAAAGTTCTATGCTTTTTGCTTGTTTGCCTCCTACCCATTATTTCACTCAATAAGAGGGGAAAAAACAAAACAAAGAACAAAAAAAAACCAGGCCAAATTATTTCCAAGGCTACTGGGAGGATTTAATTTAGTAATGGCTCTCTTAGCAACCTGGTCAGGTCATACTTATTAGAATGAATTAGAACCTTGTCTTTAACACCTTTAGCAAATTAATGACTTTTTCACACATTTTTCTTTGAGAAGACTAAAAAAAAAAAATTTAGAATCTCCTCTCTTTTATACTCAGGCCTTCCAAAACTAATTCCAAAAATATTGCCACTAATAACAATTCAAAGCAGTGCGGCCTTTGTTAGCATACTGCCTTTCCTGTATCCTGCAAATGAGCAATCAACATTGTTTACTCTTCCTTGCTTTAAAACCAAGATATATGTTTGACATGAATACTGCTGACAGTAAACCGTGACATTTAAGACAGTCTGCTTTTATTGTTCTCGCCTCCCTCACATTAAAATGTAAACTCAAAATGTAGAGAGCTTGACTCCTCGGGTTTTCACCCAAAGGTCACTTTTATTTTGCTTTTTCGTAGCTGTTTTTGTTTTCTTGGCGAGGCCAGGGATTCACGTATGTTTTTGTTTTCCTTTGGTTCCTTGCTTCGTGGCTCCTAGAATGTTGTTCCTTTGGATCTGTTTTCCACTCTAAAATCGGTGGGCAGTGCTATTCATTTCAGTTGGAGAATTCTTGTCTGCGTTGAATCTGTTGCCTCCCTGTCACCAGACATCTGCAGTCGGAAGACTGTTCTGGCACCAGGGTGAATGATTTCACGTTAGAAGGTCTCTGTCTGAGCCTATGTACAAATAATGTATAATTTCGCATGTCCTATGAATTTCCCTAGTCCTACGGCACATATGTATCTTAATGGATTATTAAAGTGAGTTTTTTGTTTGTTTTGCCTTCACATGATACCTAGAAGGCCAGCTAAGCCTTACAGGCTCCACCGTGAAGGTGATGAAAACTCTCGTTCGCTTCCCTTCTCTTCCTCCCTGAGTGTTCTAAAGAGAGTGCAAGCTGACACCACGTGCTTCTGTGGTTGGAATGCTTCTGTGATGTTCGACATCCAGGAGTGATTTCGAGAGCTTCCTCTTCTTACATGTTGATGAGACCGGGCACTCCCGAAGGGCCGAGTGGAATTCCCTGAAGGAAGATGATTAACCTGAGCTTTGAAATAGTACCAACCAGAGGAGGATTTAGACACGGCAAAAGTGATGATCGTTTCCTTATCACGGAAGGGCTGCCGATTCACACCAAAGGAGTCCCAGGGAGGCCCAGAAAACCAGTGGCTGTCACCCTTGCCTGCCCACGCCCCGGTCTTTCCCACCTAAGTTCAAAGGGTATTGAATGATAAGCACTTCCCATTGGCCTCCAGATTTTCATTATGGAAATTGTTCTACGTACACGGCTTCAACATGTTTACGTTGCTGGTCCTTCAGGAGTGAGTTCAGGTATCCCCTTTCCAACACGTTATCACTGATGGCTGGACGGGCTATCTCTCTCTCTCCATTTCTCAAGGTGTATTTTTTTTTTTTCTATCTCAGAACATAGCATATGGTATTGTGTCGTAGACGTAGTTGTCTGACGGCTGGAGGCTGGGTATGGGTGGAACGCGAGCCCCGTGTCTCGTGCCTCTGTATATCCCCAACATCTAGCCTGGTGCCTCGCACAGAGTGGATACTCACAGACATCGAAAGATATGCCGGCAGGGGCAGGTGCACATCATCTCATCTGATCCCTACGAACACCCTGGGAAAGAAATTAGAGTAAACTCAGTTTTATGGGTAAGAAAACTTCAGCGCAAGGAAGGTTAGACTTCTGCCCAGGACCACCGCTAACAAAAAGCAGACTTAAGGATTCGAAACAATCTCTTCTGACTTCCAGTCACTCACTGTTCTATTCTCCACACATCTTCCCTGCCTCTGTGAGTTTTTCTTTAGGAAGAGTTGGAATAATATCTGAGTTGGTTACAGGGCACAGCTGAAGTTTGCCCACTGGTATCTTAGAACACACACAGACACAGTTCTCTATTTTATTTCTGAGAAGTACATACCGACTTTGCGATGTCTTTGCATGCTTGTTATCTTTGCTTTAAATAATCAAAGAGAAATAAAGATGTTCTTTTAAATATTTGCATTAACATATTTTAAAAGACACATTTTTTTAACACTGAAAGGGTAGCCAAACCCTGGGCTCCTTCAGTGTTGTTTCTGAATTTGTATAATACGAGGTGGTAGGCAAAAAAGATGTAATTGCACTTGAAATATTATATATGTGAGAACAGCAGGAAAGAATTGAAATGAAAGAAAACTACTGATGTGCGGCACCAATATGCTAGGAACTGACAGAAGCAATATTTTTTTAAGTCACTAACACTCTCAATATTCACAACACACATGAAGAAAAAGCAGTAAGTCAGTACAAAGTGAAAGGAAATGAATAACAGAAATAAAACACAACCACAAAATAGAAAATGCCAGAGATCTGAGATCTGCTAGATATGCCATAAACTGGATCTTTGAAATTGGATGAGAATAATCTGGCATTAATAATAACAATATCCCACTTTATGATCCTTATCCATCACTGAATCGTTCCCTCCATTCCTTCCAGTGAAGGATTCAGCATTGTTAGATTGTGCCTTTCATTCTGTTACTGTTTAGTTAGAAGGACGGTACTTCCTGGCAATCTGTAGAGACTACAGAGGGAATTGATTCAATTTCCTTGTCCCCCCCCCTCCACCCCGCCGCCAATCTTCTCACAGCAGAATAAGTAAAACAAAAACTATTTGACCGATTATTTCAAAGTTATCACTTCTATCTTCTCTACATGTTATTCAAGACTTAATCATTTATGATGGAAAATAATTTTCTAAGGAAAATGCCAGAAGAGCAAGAAATGCCTTCTGTTTTCAATTCAAACTGTTGTATTTGATTTTTCACAGTTAAAAGAGAAATTTGAACCACACGGTGGTGTTTTGAACAACAAACGGTGTTTATTGGTTCCTGGCCAAAGGACTAGCGTTCACTGGGCATCAGAGAGGCTGTGCAACCTACAAGCAGCTTAACCTCGACATTCAGTGACCTTCGGTCTGGTGGGGGGGGAACACTTAGATGGCTCGGTTTTAGTAATGCTTCTTGGATATGTCGAAATAGTGCAATTTTAGCAAAGGTACTGCTTTACCTGCATGATTAGGTCAGTCAGGAATTTCTCTACAGGGATCTGGAGGCAGGCTTTGGTTCCCTTAGGCCATAATCCAACTTTCTATGGTTCAGCATTAGGAGAAGTATGGGTAGCCAGGCCCAGAGATGCCAACCAGTCCCTTCTGTGCTTTCTGCAATGCTGGAGAGGAGTTCTCCAAGCAGACAAGGCGTACCAGTCAGTGAATATAACCGACAGAATAAATATTGGCCTTCCGGTGCAAATCCACCTTCATTTTTCTGTAAGATCTTTGAAACGTTTCTTCCTACTGATATGACCTACATTTGGCAAGCATCAGTTCTCCTTAGCAGTTCAACAATGGCACGGCAAGGATTGACCAAGAAGAGATACCAAGGGAGGATGTCTTGTCAAAAGCCTGAGACATGTTAATCAGCTTCTGGAACACCAACAATTTAAATTCAAATAGATTTCTCGCCGAGACTAAAATCTAAAACCCTGTGATTCCATTTCTGTGTATTGGATTAGTCAAGATTTAAGGTTCACTTTGTTCTCAACTCATGGGGATCTCCCCCTGCCATTTTTTTGTTCTTTGTTTGCATGGCTTAGCTGGTACAGGCAAAAAGTGCGATTCATCCCTTCAGATGCTCTCAAGTGTTATCTGTGCTAGTTTCGCACTCAACAGTGGGAACGGCAGAAGGCAGAAATGAGGAAATAAAAATCCTGTTGTCAAATGAGAATTCTACATCTCACTGCAGTGTGGAATAGTAGTTATTCATACTTTAGGCACCTCAATTAGATATTCATTATTCATAAACACTTATGTAACTCTGAGTTATTCAGGCTGGGAGAGAACATTAGCAACCTTTTTCTTTCTTTCTTTCTTTCTTTCTTTCTTTCTTTCTTTCTTTCTTAAGCTAAGATATCTTGTGTCTAAAGAAGGATGTAAAAGAATATAATATATATTCTTGTGTGTATATATATGCACCCTGTCTGTTGCATGTACATCTAAATTTCAAATTGTAGGCAAAAATGCCTCCAACAAAACAAGGCTAACCTAGTACATTTGGCTACGCCTTTTCAAAGAACCAATCTGGGTAAATTGACTAGCACCAATTCTATTACAGTGGTAAAATGGATGAAAATAACAACATGTATCTTTTTAGCCGTGGCCCCCACAACTAGTTCTAATGGCCAGTAACACAGGTCCAGACCTGGAAAGGCTTAACAGATAAGACTGAGTGTCCAAGTAAGATGTGAAATGGTGTTGAGGTTACAGGGAACGTGAGAGCCCAGTCATTCAATAGACATGTACTGAGCTGAATGAAGACAAATCAGCACTGAAGATTCATTTGCAGGTGGGACCTAAACCTCAGAAATGTTGACAAGATAACTTTTTAAGGACTCTGAGATCAGGTCATAATTATGAGGAGGGGCACTGTGTGTCTAAAGCACATTGGTGAGTGTCCCAGCTCCAAATTTGGAGAAGACTCCAGGGGCATCTGGACATGAATTAGAAGAGCGTAGGCCCTTGTCTTAATGGAGATGATTACTGAAGAGTTTCTCCATGTTAATCCTTTGAGTGACCAGTGGGATGGACAAAAATCCTCCCTTCCTTTTCTCCTTCCTTTCTTCTTTCTCCCTCACTTCTCTTCTTCCCTGTATCTTCCCTCACTCAAATATTTACTAAATATCAACTTGTTTTAGTTTTATATAAAATAATGAGCTTCCACTAAATAGGTCACAACTAAAGATTGGGTGCCTGTGTGGCTCAGTCAGTTGAGCGTCCAACTTCAGCTCAGGGTATGATCTCGCAGTCCGTGAGTTCGCGCCCTACATCAGGCTCTGTGCTGATAGCTCAGAGCCTGGAGGCTGCTTCAGATTCTGTGCCTCCCACTCCCTCTGCCCCTCCCCCACTCACGCTCTGTCTCTCTCACTCTCAAAAATGAATAAATGTTAGAAATTTAAAAAAAAGAACTGGATTAGAAAAAATAACGTGAACATAATTGTCCAAGAATTACACCACCATGTTGCTGTGAAATCATATAAATATGAAGGTTATTATGGTATCATAGGGAACAATTGAGCTAATTTGCTGAGGAGGGTTCAAGGATATGTTTTGAAAGAGGTACAATTTTATTCTGTAAAATTTATTTTCTGGAATCTCATCGAAAGAGTGCAGCATACTCTAAGGTATCAAAGTCAAAGACGGTGTTTGTTAAAGGAGGATTAGCTGGTCGTTTGGTTTTGTGAGAGTTTAAACTGAGAGTCAGCATATGCTGAGAAATATGGATTCAGATGGATCCTGATGGATTCCGAGCATTGGGACGGTCACACTAGGGAGCAAGACAAAACCCCTGATTTCAAACCAGCCCAACCTTATCACCTGCTTTTCCTCCACCTTCAGTTCTATTTCCTGATTCTGTCGTTTGTTTGTTTTTTAAATGTTTATTTATTTTTGAGAGAGAGAGAGAGAGAGAGCGCATGTGCATGGGCTGGGGAGGGGCAGAGAGAAAAGAGGACAGAGGATCCAGTGCAGTCTCTATGCTGACAACAGAGGGCCCAAGGTGGGACTCAAACTCACAAACTATGAGATCATGACCTGAGCAGTAGTCGGTTGCTCAACCACCTGAGCCACCCAGCTGCCTCTGTTTCCTGATTCTGTTACTGCCTCTCTTCCTGCCCCACTCAGTTGTCAGCACAACAGCACAAGTGATCATTTGCAAATAAAGAAATAATATTTTATTTTTCTATTCAAAACTTCCCCAGTAGATTTCTGTCTCATGTAGATGAAAAGCCACCGTAGTCCTTAGTCTTGCCTCATTTACCTGCCTGCACCCAGTATTTCTCTGACCTCATATACTGATGTCCTTTCCTCCTCTCAAGCTACACAGGCCTCCTTGCTATTTCTTACACTTCCCACACCCTTGGCATGAAATTCTTCCCGCAGTACTAGCACATTATTTCCTTCAAGCTCGCACTCAAATGACACCACCTTGTGGGAGCCTTTCCTGATGATCTCATAAAAAATTCCCCACTCATTCACTGACTCACCCAATGACACTTGCCCTCCATCTTTTTTTCTCCATGGGCTTTTTACAACCTAAGGCCTAGGCTCTGCTTACAATTCTAAAAAGAGGGAAGTGATAAATTCTTAAAATGTTTATAGAGGGAAAAGCAATAAGGAAAAGGTAGTTGAAGATGTGAGGTACCAAAAAGATAGAAAGAAGCAAGAATAAAGGATCCCCCAGTTTCTATCTTTGATGAATCAGAGGGTTGTGCCCCTCAGTGAAACCGGAAATATAGGTGGTGAGGCAGACAGAGGGAAAGATTTAAAGATTCAGATGTGCACATACTGAGCAAAAATTCAAAATAGAAATGTGTGATAAGCAAATTTAAGAGGCGGTAGCGTGCACATGCTCTCTGAACAAATTAGTAGGGGTTGAAATATTTCAGAGTTAGGTAGCAAAGGAACAGGAAGAACTGGACACAAAATGCTGAGAAAGATGAACCTTTAAGAGGTGGAGGGGAGCAAGGCTTCAAAGAAATTTGGAGGTCACGGAGAAACAAGCGAACCAAGAAACGTGCGGTATCTTTTTGATCGTGCGAATCAAAAAGTCGTATGCCGCAGAGAGGTCCTGTAGAAAGGCTAGAAAACGTAGGTTTGTCAGTATGGTGGTCACTCGTGTACTTTACAAGAGTGGTTTCAGTAGAATTTTGCAGGAGGCATCCAAAGTTGGTGTGTAGAAGAATGAATGAAAGGTAAAGTGGAGGGGTGCCTGGGTGGCCCAGTCGGTTAAGCATCTGACTTCGGCTCGGGTCATGATCTCATGGTCCATGAGTTTGAGCCTCATGTCGGGCTCTGTGCTGACAGCTCAGAGCCTGGAGCCTGCTTCCGATTCTGTGTCTCCCTCTCTCTGTGCCCCTGCCCCGCTCATGCTCTCTCAAAAATGAATAAACATTTAAAAAAATGTAAACGAAAAGTGGAGACAGCACGTGTAGAGTACATTTTCAGGATGTTTTGATGAAAGGAAGGAAGAAGGAGCATGTGGGTGGCTCAGTCGGTTAAGCGTCCGACTTCAGTTCAGGCGGTGATCTCGTGGTTTGTGGGTTTGAGCCCCACATCGGGCTCCGTGCTGACAGCTCAGAGCCTGGATCCTGCTTCGGAAGCGGTGTCTCCGTCTCTGTCTGCCCCTCCCCTACTCATGCTCTGTCTCCCTCTCTTAAAAGTAAATAAACATTTTTTTTAAAAAAGGAAAGATGAAAATTTAGCTAAATCAAGAGATGGGATATAGCCAAGATGTGTTTTATTCTTTAAGGAGAGAGATCTAAGAATATTTTAGAGAAAAAGGAGCCCATCACTTCTTGGCCTTTTGGGTAAGATCAAGTGTAGAGAAGAAAGTCTATAGAAAGGGGAAAGTTAGTTGAAAATACAGTCAAGAAACTCCATGACTTTTGGAGTAATGTTTCAGGGGTCCTCAGGGTCTCCTGTAAGCTGCTATGGTACTGTGTTCAGGACCCCTGCCTTTAGATTAATTCAAACTTGAGTTAAAACTCGTTCATATTTCTGATTAGCTCTGTAATTTTGGTAAAGTCACTAAACATCTTTCAACTCAATTTCTTCGTACATAAAACGGATATACTAGTGTCTACCTAGTATCTTTTTTGTAAGGTGTAAATGAGGTCACTTTGTAATTTGCTTACCACTGTACCTACCATAAGGTTAGCTCTCATGAAATGAATATTTTTCCATTATTATCTGTATTAGTGTCATTCATTGAAAGTACAGGTACAGGGGTTAAACTTAAACAGGCATAAGAGGATAGATTCATCTTCTGATACTGGATGAAAAGAGGTGAGAATTAGTATAGGTAGATACAATAGGAGTTTGTAGATAAGAGAAAAGAATTCAAAGACAATCATACTTTATGACTTTAGATTTCTCAGTAAGGTTTAAGGGAAACTAAGCTGTAGGTAGATGAGGGGCTTATAGAATTTTTTTAGGGGGGGTGTGGGGGGAGTGGGGAAGGTTAGACAAAGCAATGAAGAGGACTCGAGAACCAAACTGCTGAAATCCTGATGGACATGCTTAAGGACGCAGTTGTTGTCGAAGATCATCAGCTTCGTGACTTCTAGAGGCAACAGTATAAAACCGTAATTTTCTCTAGCAGTGCTTCACGTGGGAAGAGAAGAGAGAAAACAGAGTTAGATTGGAGTTCTGCTGGATATATATTACAGGAAGTTTAGCATATTTAAACATGTTCAGATAGTATTCCTTGAGATTACCCATACCTAGAGCACATGGAGAAGTACCAAGAAGCCTTATCTAAGCACCACAGACCACATATGTGCCCAGGGCATGGAAGAACTAGGAGAACAGGTGGTTATCACCAGATCATCGGATATTGCCATGGAAAACTTCAAGGATATCAGACATCTGGGTAATGACTAGGTCCAGGGTGTGGCCATAGAGGGAGATCACCAGTGTGTGATAGGTCATTGAAGATGAGGGAGTCAAATACACATGAGACTATTATTTTGGATAGGTATCAGCATGGACACCATGAAGACGGGTCTTGGGTTCAACGGGAAAATGGAATCACATTCTAATGTGTTCAAGAAATGGGAGAATTGCTGTAGATCACAGCAACAAGTGTTAGAAAGTAGGAGAACCTAATGACATTAGCTTCAATGCACAAGAATGTGGTGTTGTTACTGTTTCACTTCAGAGCATTTCCAGAAAATGGGAAAAATGGCATTCCAGAGCCATAAGAGATGAAGGATATTGAGCTGCTGTTAGACAGTCGTAAGTGCTGCAGAGGAATCACTGACACTGAGAGTGTCAACAAGTGTGTTTTTGTGGGTTGCACACCGTCTGATTCTAAAGGGAATCATCCACATTATAGTCTATGGCAGTGCTGTCCAATAAAATAATAAAGAGAGCCACGTACGTAGTGTTGAATGATCTAGTAGCATTTTTTAAAAGTAAAAATAAATGGGTGAGGTATATTTTATGATCAGTTCTATTTAACGTAACATATCAAAATACTCTCCTTTCACTATGTAATCAGTATAAACGTTGTTAATTTCCTCTTTTTCTTTTTCATACTAAGTTTTTAAGGCATGGTCTGTATTTTATACTTACAGCACATCTTGATTTCGACCCTAAATTTTCCTCGGAAATATGCAATCTGTGATTGAGTGTTTATAGAAACTTGAGAAGCTAGACTCACACCTGAGTTGTTCCCAAAATACTTAAAATGCCCTCCAACAACTGAACTGGATAACAGTTTTGAAACATACATTTAAATTCACAACACGCCCCCCCCCCCCAGTAGCAATCACCCATCTAGCGCACTGGGTGTTGTAGGTAAGTGATTAGTTACTGAAGTCCATTCTGGAAACCAATATTGCGCCGTCCATTAACTAACTAACATTCAGTTAAATAAATAAATATTCAAATTAATTAAAGTAAAAAATCTTCTTCATTCTCTCACACAGGTGGTAGTCTCGTTGGCCACATGTCAAGTGCTCAATTGCCATACTCAATACTTGTCTTGAGTATGCCAATACAAGCTTGGCATACTTGTCAAGTTCAGGTCTAAGTGAATGGTGACTGGGGATTGGTAGTGCATAACCACGTGCTGCGACTTTAATCTTAGGGGGCGAGTCTGAATTCAGTCGAAGCCAGATGGTGGCTGGAAGACGATAGAATTGTAATAACTGTGGGGCTGGGGAGAGTGCTCAGTGCTTCAGATCAACCTACAGAGCAATGGCATTTTTATCAGGAAAAGCAATGATGTCGGAGATAAAGATGAGGTGTCTGTTCTTCAATGTTGGCGGGCCTCCAGAAATGTACAGTGTTCAGGGGTTCTTCCTGGGTGTCTGAGATGCAGGAGCCAGTACTACCACCAGCCTTGGGGCAGCCGTGGGGGCCAGTGGCCACGTGCAGCCTCTGGCCCAGGGTTGGATTTCAGTTGCATGAGAGAGAGGTATCAGGGAGCACACTTTGGAGCTAAGGAAGACTAGGTAGTCTGCGGGTTACAACTCTTTGGAGCTGGAGAGGAGCTACTTTATGGTAAGGAGTTCTGTTCACTCGTGAAGAAGAAATGGCGCTAGACGCTTCCTTTCTTTTCCAGGACATGTTATAAACTGCCTGATGTTTCTTGAGATTGTTTTGGGGTCTGTTAAGCTGGAACAATTCTTTCATCCAGCCCCAGAGGCAATTGCTGCTGCTGCTGGCAGGAGTAAGGAGCCAGGAAACTCTGTGTTGGACGGTTGAAGCCAAATCCTTCTTGTGGAACCAGACTGATGTTGGAGAGACTGATACTCTCCCAGGGAAGACTAGATTAAGTGCCTTTCAAGTAGCCTATTTCATGGGCGTAGCCCTAATAGCATGGATCTGGATTGATCACTCTAGCATAGCCTAAGCCCCGTGCTTACGTAAAGAGGACATTGCATTCACATATCGGGACATTATAGGTAACCTTCTGGTTAGTATTACAGTCGAAAGTTTGTCCAAATCATTGCATGTGCATAATTTCTATTAAATTTAAGGGGATTGATGATTAGAAGGTGACAGGAGGACGTTATTTAATAATTATGAGGGAATGCATTCTTTAGCAAGGATAATGCACCTCATTAAAAATAAAAATCATGCAATTATTTCTCAGTTGAAAAGTATCTGTGTCGTAAATAGCACGATCCTAGAAGACATCAGTCATGATTTAAAGTCCCAAAATGGAGATTAAAGTATTAATAGTCATGGGGTAGATATAATTTTGCGAAGGTGGAAACTGATAGTCACATAGATTAAATCATTTTCTCAAGGGGCCCCGGTCATGGATGCTGGAGCCAAGATTAAAACTGAAGTCTACCTAACTTAATGTTTTCCCACAAAGAAAAGCTGCGTACTTATTTGGGATGCCCCAGAACTGCTGTAATATGCCATAGGTAACGTAATGTACTGTGTCAGTTAATCATCCAGAAAAAAATACATAAATAACACTTAAAATAGCAGCTAGAGTGTATCACAACATCATTTCATAAAGCAAATGCATAAAGCAAAAAATGACCCAAAAAAGATGAAATCAAATATATGTTTGAAAAGAATAATTAATTGAAATATCTTGAAAATATCTATTTAAAAAAATTTAATAATATATGCTTTTTTACTATATTAGTTATGCGATGCCGTATATATTCATCAAGCTCTGCTCTAAAATCAGCATCTCTGAATGTGACCTACAGTTTTATATGCTACAGACAGAGCAGTCAGAGAAAGTAGAAATCAAGGACACCCATTGCCTTTGAGGAGTTTTCAATGAAAAATTTGAAGAAAAAAATGCTAATCACAGATATGATGTATGTATATGAATATAACTATTTTCCCTAAAGTCTGAACGTTAATGATTAAATACATCTGCATGATCAAGCAAGTTCTTACATTATATAGCTTAGTGGGGTATTAGAATATAATTGATAATTTTTAGAATGCCAACTATGCTGGCAATATTAGAAACAATTCAATTCCATATATTGACATTTTGCTAACCCTAAGCTAATTCTCTGGCTCTCTTCTTAGTTCTGACTTCACATTGTGTTTTTCATAATGACATCTGACCCCACAAATCAACAATCAAGGACCAATCACTTACAGTGTGAAATGTACTACTGCTGAGTATTCACGTGAAAATGGAAGTGTTCCCAGAGAAAACTAGCAAGGGTATGGGGGATGAGATGAAGAAGTGAAGCCGATGTCCAGTCTCCAGCCCAATTCCACGAACCCTCCTTTGGCTCAGACCCCTCAGGGATGCTCTTGAAACAAGTCACATCTCAAAGCTGTCTGAAACAGCGGCTGGAAGCTGGCATATTTATATCCCTACATCCTTCAGACATTGATTAATTTTCACAAATCTCAGCTCTCCTTATGTTCAGGCAAGGTGAGTTCTGGCAACCTAAGGGGCGTGCTGTAGACACTGATGCTGGCTGTTACCTAATAAAGTTGAACATGTCTGTACCTTCTGCCCTGGCAATTCCGATGCTAGAAAGATTTGCTAAAAAAATACTTGCACGTTTGGGTCAGAAGAAGTGTATAAAAATGTACATAGGGACATTGTATGTAACAGCAAAAAAAAAGTGGAAACAACTCAAATGTCCATCAAAAACATTGCTGTTAGAAAAAGTAAACTCTTATTTTGTATAATGAGATACAATTTAAAATTGAACGTGAATGTGCTACAGATATACAAATTTACATGGAAGGATACAAAAACATAAGGTGGGTTAAAATAAGTCATGGGAGAATACATTCAATATAATTTCACTTATATAAAGTCTATAAACAGATAAAACAGTATATTATGTTGGAATTATAAAACTGTGAAGAAAAGGAAGAGAAAGCATAAGTGGAAAGGCAGAAGGTTGGTTACCAACCAAGTTGAGTTGCAAGGAATGGGATGGTGTTAGGAAAGGTATTTCTTGAAAGGAATTTCAAAGGTGTTCATAATACTCTATTTCTTAAGTTGGTTGGTGGGCTTATTTTTAAATTGAACATATATATTTTCTTCTGTTTATATTACTAAAGATTCACTAAAAATCTGTGTGGAAAAACTTGTTATCCAGCATCAGACAGAGAAGGGGAGAGTTGTGGGTTCCCTCTGATTGACTTGTACTTAAGACACACACTCGGTAAATGTTTGACTGCTGATCAGGACCTCAAGCTATGCTAAAAAGCTATAGTCATAAGACAGTATGGTACCTGCACAAACACAGACACATAGATCAATGGAACAGGATAGGAAATCCAGAAATGGACCCACTACCATATGGTCAACTAAACTTCAGCAAAGCAAGAAAGAATATCTAATGGAAAAAAGTCTCTTCAACAAATGGTATTTGGAAAACTGGACAGCAGCATGCAGAAGAATGAAAATGGACCGCTTTCTTATACTACATGCAGACATAAATTCAAAATAGATGAAAGACCTAAGTATGATGCAGGAAATCATCAAAATCCTGGAGGAGAATACAGGCAGCCAACTTTTTGACCTTGGCCGGAGCAACTTCTTAATAGACACATTGCCAGAGGCAAGGGAAGCAAAAGCAAAAATGAACTATTGGGACCTCATCACGATAAAACCTTCTGCACAGTCAAGGAAACTATCAACAAAACCAAAAGGCAGCCTATGGAATGGGGGAAGATATTTGCAAACAACATATCTGATAAAGGGTTAGTATCCAAACTCTGTAAAGAACTGATCAAACTAAACATCCAAAAAAATAAATAAATAATAATCGAATGAAGAAATGGGCAGAAAACATGAACAGACACTTTTCCAAAGAAGACATCCAGCTGGCCAACAGACACAGGAAAAGATGCTCAACATCACTCATCATCATGGAAACACAGATCAAAACCACAATGAGATACCACCTCACACTTGCCAGAATGGTTATTATTAACAACACAGCAAACAACAGGTATTGGCGACGATGCGGAGGAAGAGGGACCCTCTTACACTGATGGCGGTGCAGCCACTATGGAAAACAGTGTGGAGCTTCCTCAAACAGTTAAGAATAGAACTACCCTATAATCCAGTAATTGCACTACTACAAAGGGTACAAAAATACTGATTTGAATGGGTACAGTCACCTCAATGTTTATAGTAGCATTATCCACAATAGCAAATTATGGAAAGAACACAAACGTCCATGGAGTGATGAATAGATAAATAAGATGTGGTGAGTGTGTGTGTATAATGTATATATGTATAGATAAGGTAATGTCACTCAGTCATCAAAAGGAATGAAATCTCACCATTTACAATGATGTGGATGGAGCCCTAGTGTATTATGCTAAGTGAAAGAAGTCAGAGAAAGACAAATATAGGATTTCACTTGTATATGGAATTTAAGAAACAAAACAGATGAACATAAGGGAAGGGAAAGAAAAAGAGAGAAGGAGGGGTGTCTGGGTGGCTCAGTCAGTTAAGCATCCAACTCTTGGTTTTGGCTCGGGTCACGGTCTCGAGGTTTCATGAGTTTGGGCCCTGTGTCAGACTCTGCTCTGGTAGTGTGGAACCTTCTTGGGATTCTCTGTCTCTCTCCCCTCACAGACTCATGCTGTCACTCTCTCAAAATAAATAAATAAATTTAAAAAATAAAAAGAGAGAGAGTGGGAAGCAAATTATAACAGACTGTTACCAATAGAGAAAAAACTGAGGGTTGATGGATGGGAACTGGGTGGGGGATGGGCTAGATGGGTGATGGGCATTAAGAAGGGCTCTTGTGATGAGCACTGGGTGTTGTGTGTTAAGTGATGAATCACTAAAGTCTACTCCTGAACATATATTACACTATATGTTAACTAAATATGATTTAAATGAAAATTTTAAAGAAAGAGGAAGGAAGGAAGGAAGGAAGGAAGGAAGGAAGGAAGGAGGAAAGAAAAAAGAAGGGAGAAAGGGAGGGAGGAAGGAAGGAAGGAAAGGAGAAAGGGAGGGAAGGGAGGGAAGGAAGGAAGGAAGGAAGGAAGGGAGAAAGGGAGGGAGGGAGGAAGGAAAGAAGGAAGGGAGAAAGGGAGAAATGGAGGAAGGAAAGAAGGAAGGGAGAAAGGGAGGGAAGGGAGGGAAGGAAGGAAGGAAGGGAGAAAGGGAGGGAGGGAGGAAGGAAAGAAGGAAGGGAGAAAGGGAGGGAAGAAGGAAGGGAGAAAGGGAGGGAGGAAGGAAGGAAGGAAAGAAAGAAAGAAGGGAGAAAGGGAGGGAGGAAGGAAGGAAGGAAGGAAAGGAGAAAGGGAGGGAAGGGAGGGAAGGGAGGAAAGGAAGGACGGAAGGAAGGAAGGAAGGAAGGAAGGAAGGAAGGAAGGAGCAAGGAATTCTTACAGAAGCTCAGGATGTGGAGTGGCATGGTTTTCACAGCAGAGCTCTGTAACTGAAGATTTGATGCAGCAACATAGGGACGTGGAGGGTCAACTATGGCTTTCCAGGTTAGACACACACCTGGGCCACTTAGGGGCTGAGTAGCCTTGGAAAAGTTTGTTGATTTAGTGGAACCTCATTTCCTCATCTGTAGACTGGAGCTCACAATGCTAACTATATCATCCACTTGTGCAGATTGCATGACTTAATACATGCAGAATGCTTCAAGCAGAGCCCAGAGGCCTGGTAGGTTCTCTCTAGACAGATAAAAATCCTTTTTGCCACAGGGGAATTTGATTGCACAGAAAAAGGGTGGGCCAGTTTCACTTTTAAGAAGAGGCTTAGGAGAATGGTTTCCATTCAGGATCATCAGTCCACACAGGATGAGAAAGATCACTCTGGTCAGAGACGTTGGCATATGCAAAAGCATGGAGATATAAAACCACAAGGAGATGGTATAGGAACCGGCAGAAGATGTCTTGATATTATGGGATGCTGGCTCCTAAGTATGGATTTTGTCCCGGAAGTATCTGTGATGCGTGGGAGAATTTAGGCATGAGCATGGTGTGAGCACATTAAGTAGGGTATAACGAATGCCTTGTGGGGAATGGACTGAAAAAGGAAGAGGTTGTTGGAAGAAGACTGCTTGGAAGCTATAACAGGTGAAAAATACCGATAGGCTTAAGCAAAGCAGGAGAAGGGGAAAGGAGGGAGATTCAGCGATCACTTGTCTATAATTAACTTTCCTCCACAACTCATTAGCTGTGGAGGTAGAATGGAAGAGGCAAACTGCTACACGGTAAACTTCTGGAGAGTGAGCATCAGCTTTGAAAGGCTGCCAGCAGGAATGACACACGTACCTCCATGGGTCTGCTCTAGGAGGAAGGTACTGTCACAGACCAGCTGACGCCAGGCACTCCTACCAGGACCCCACTTCGTCCCGGGAAGGCCAGCTGCCTCTGACACCACGCTTGTCAGGAAATCAGTTCTCCCCAGCCTCCACTTCTGCCCTATCTTTTCCGCAGAAATGAGGTCTTACGTTTATCCTTCTGCCGGGCAGAATTTAGTCACTTGCCTCTTTTCCAGCAGCAAGGAAGCTGAGAAGGGAAATCTCTGAAATCCCCCAGACATGCAGTTTCTTTAAAGTCCCTGCTTGGCCACAGGGTTTGCACAGTGTCCTTAGGCACATGGAATTAACTAGAAGAGGCCTCATCAGCCACTCCAAATAAGAACTGTCAGGGGCATATTGAATGGATAGAGATGATTGGTACCTGGTATATCAGTACCAGTAAGGAGAGTTCTCACAGAGAGTTTAAACAGCTTAAATATATACATTTGTTTCAAAAATATTAAACAAAATCAGGTGCAGCCTCCTAAAGTATTCACACTCCGGGATGCAGGGAACAATAGTATACCCCGTTCTGAAGTTTACAGTGAGGTAAGGGAGGTCTCGATACCGTTACATTATGTCGCCTGTCATGTATGGTAAGTAGAAAGTGTCCTGCACCCACTGAGCGAAATTACTTCCTTCTGGAAGACCACGGAGAGGCTGCATGCATTTGTTCACTGAGCAAACATTAACTGAGGGCCTTTCATATAGGAAATGAAGGCGCAAAGTCAAATAATATATGTTTCATGGAAATATTAAATTTTCTGCAGATATTGAAAGATTTATTCAGAAGTAAAAGAGCCTGGGTGGCTCATTTGGGTAAGCAGCAGACTCTTGATCTCAGCTCAGGTCTTGATCTCAGGATTGTGAGTTCAAAGCCCATGTGATGCTCCATGCTGGGCATAGAGCCTATTAAAAGAAAAAAGAAGAAGAAGGAGAAGGAGAAGGAGAAGTAAAAGGCTTATATTATCAAGAAAGATATATATGTGATATATATCTTATTCATGAACACAAATGAATGAAAGATGTATATGTGATACACACACACACAAACACACACACACAGAACTTTCAAGGTCAAGTGGGCTGTTCCATTTGACTAAAAAGTTGGTTGGGTCTACAGATACGGTGGAGCGATGGTAAATTCCATAATAAAGAACTCAGGTTGGACATTCGTTTTATTATTTTGATGTTGTTTTCCCAGCAGACTGACATGATTCAAACAAGGTCTTTGGAAATTTCCTTTGGCAATATCATGTGGACTAAAAATAGTGATACAGGGGCGCCTGGGTGGCGCAGTCGGTTAAGCGTCCGACTTCAGCCAGGTCACGATCTCACAGTCCGTGAGTTCGAGCCCCGCGTCAGGCTCTGGGCTGATGGCTCGGAGCCTGGAGCCTGTTTCCGATTCTGTGTCTCCCTCTCTCTCTGACCCTCCCCCGTTCATGCTCTGCCTCTCTCTGTCCCAAAAATAAATAAAAAACATTGAAAAAAAAATTAAAAAAAAAATAAAAATAGTGATACAGATCAGAAAACTGCTTCATTATTCCAAGCAACAGATAAGGAGGATCTTAAGTGCATCATGGTAGAGGGAACAGGGTGGAAAGAGGTGTGGATGATGCAGATTCTGTTTTTCTTGACAGTTTTTTAGATGTGGGGAGGAGGGCAGATGTGACTATGCTGGATGGACTTGATGTCATTACAATCCATAGAAAAGTGATGGGAAACACACTTTGGAGGAAAGATAATTCGGTTAGATAAAAGGTGTTGAGGTTAATGTATTAGTTTTCTCTTGCTGTATAACAATTTCCCACAAACTCAATGGCTGAAAACAATACCCGTTTACCACATTTCTCTCAGTCAGAAGTCTGGGTGGCTGGACTGGGCTCTCCACCCTAGGTTTCACAAGGGGAGAGTGAATGTGTTGGCCAGACCCAGTCCTTCGGATGCTCTGAAGAAGAATTGCTCCTAACCTCATTACATTGGCAGGTCAGTTCCTTGAGGTCCCTGGTTTCTTCAGCAGTGGAGAGCCTACCTATCATCAAGGGCTTGCTATCTCCTCATATTCACAGTCCCCGGGATCAGGACTGGACATCTTGGCGGGGGCCACCTCGGAGTCATAGATGAAGAGTGGGAAATTCTAAGCATGTTCTGGAACTTGGAAGAGGGCTGAAGTTAGAGATAACAGATTTAAAAGTTGTGCTCCTAGAAGGAATATGAAGACAAATGAATGATATACTCGAGGAAGATTACTTACCTTGTGAAGAAAAAAGGAAAAAAAAAGTCTGAGGTCCTGCAGGTAAAAAAAAAAAAAAAATTCAAGTTTTGATGAAAAGATCTGAGTGTCATTCATGCAAGTAAAACACCTAATGGTAATGGAAAAAAGAAAAGAAAGAAAGAAAGCTTGCAAGCCTGGGACTAATTCTTTCTTTTTTCACTTAACAGATTTTTTTTTAAGTTTGTTTGTTGGTTTATTGATTGATTGAGAGAGGGAGAGAGAGAAAGAGCACAAGCAGGGGACAGGCAGAGAAAGGGTGAGACAGAATCCCAAGCAGGTTCCATGGAGCCTGATGTGAGGCTCGATCTCACAACCTGTGAAATCATGCCCTGGGCTGAAATCCAGAGTCAGATGCTTAACCAACTGAGTCACCCAGGCCCCCCTCCACTTAACTGATCTCTACTGTGCACCTGTTTATGTAGCAAGTCATGAATTTGAGGGAAAGAGAACATGTCCTACCTTGAGAAGAGGGAGAGGTGGCCCCCAATCAAAGGTCATCCACTAGAAAAAGGAGAGATTGATGAGAGTTAGGGGTTAAACTCTGGCCCTGATGCCACAGTCAGGAGGGAGAAAGAGTGAGCCAGTCCCCCCCAGGTGCCCGGCAAAGTGCACAGAGCAGAAACCACTGTGTGAGAGACTCACGGGGAACACACCCATCTGAGGAAAAGCCACCGCGGTTCAGGGAGAGGATGGGGTGTGAACAGGATGAAAATGCAGGTTATGACAGGTATGGTTATAAGAACATGCAGTAGACTGGAGAGGGGAAGGCTCACAAGGTGGGGGATAAGACCTTGTGTTCATAATCTTTGGTCGTGGATCTTGGGCCAATTAAAGACAAGGGTGTGCATTTGCATCTTTGACCTATGACACATATTAGGTCTTCAATGAATTTCTACTAACTAACTAACTAACTAAAGCATGCATACAATCCAGCTTGCTTCCAAGTAATGGGAGGTAGTCTGTGCCTACAGAAAGAGCTGTTATTACCAGGGTTTGGTCTAGCAGGAGCTTGATAGATTACTCTTCCCAGAAATACAGATGCATATAATTTTAAAGATATAATCATAAAATATTAAAAGAATTGTAAAAGTGGCAGTGAATTATTTAGAAACAGTGTCCCCGCATGCATGATACAATATTCAGTTGGGTGTTAAAATGTATGCTCCAAGAAAAGCCTTGGTATAGTTTTATGTGAGCTGCATATTTTCAAATAATGCTGGAATGCAATTTAAAGCCCTTGACTTCCTTCATCTGGCTTTCCTGTCTCCTTGCAGATCTCCCTTTGATTTCAAAGGTGCTTCATTCCTAAAATGAAAAATAAAGGGTGGGAAATTTCAATTCTTCCAGCCTAAGGTTTGAAACAGGTTTTCAATTTACAGATAAAAATTCTACCTTTGGACCTGAGCACTGTTGAGTTTTACCTGAGATAAATCCATTAGAAGTAGCCTATACCTTCTGACTGTATCTTCAGATTGCGTATGTGCAGGCACATAGCAAGAGAAGAAGGGTAGCAAGGCAAAGGTAGGAGACACGACGTTCCCTTTCTCTGTAAAAGAGAGAACTATCATATATAGTTGTTTATTTTTTAATCACAGAAAACAAAAAGTTACTGATCCTACTTTTAGATGCTAATGATTTATTTGCTAGGAAAACATTTTTGCTTCAGGTTTATTTATCATGCTCGTTTATAAGGGAAAATTTATTCCGTCCTCAGGATCCTAAATCATTTCAAGTCTACAAATATTTGTTGAATGCTTTTGGCTAGACTCTATGGTTGGTGCTTGGAGGGTGCAAAAATGAGTTAGATACAGCCCTTGACCTCCGGGGACTCTCAATCAATGAGGAAAGAGAGATAAATACATGTTTTCTTTCTGAGTGGAAAAAAATGTAATAAAGCAAAAGCTATTTTTAAAATGCTGTAAGCACCCAAACTGTATGTTGGCCACATCAAATCTTTTGTTTATAAACTTAGATGTAAGTAAATATAAGGCTAATTACGTGTACAACAATGTAACTTGCATTAATCACCTTTCAGCATCTGGAAGAATAAATCTTGTAGAAGAGCCTCATGCATATCACTTCTAACTACACTTCATGCAGCGTTTTAGAAAGATGTTTAATTAACAGAAAATAATATTCACCTGGTCTGAAGCACACAAACCCCAGTCTCAGTGATGATCTCCCTTCTTCCCACCCCAGTCCCCATAATCCACCTCCATGGTAATCAGGAGGGTTCAGAAAGGCTTCCTTTCAATATCTCAGAGGTCTGTTTTCCTCCTAATCCTCTTGCTTCTGGAATTCCCCCAGGGTCTTTGGTACTCCCAGCGCCACCTACAGGATGAAACATTTTCTTAGTTCCCCTGGAAGCACAGGACTCCCACAAGAGACCAGATGGAGTCTCTAGAAGCAAAGAGCTGAGAGGACATAGCCAGGGGATTTGTGCAGGAGGTTCTCTTGCTTCTCTCAATAAAGTAAAGGAAGGACTCATAGTGTTTGGGGTCTGCAGGAGAGGACAAGAAAGACATCAGCCAAGTATCAGCATCAGAGAAGAACAGGTGGCCAGTGATCCCTCAAACCAGACAGTGGACGTAGGTGTCCCATGTTGCTTGCATTTCAACCCTCAGAGTACAGGAGTGTGGAGAAATAGCCGATGTAGACTTAGAGGGCCAAGCAAGTCATTGGGCATAAAACAGGCATTTGCAAATTGATAGTTGAATCTGAAAACGTAAGGATTTGCTTATATAGACAAGTGAAGTAGTGAAGGAAGGAAGGGAGGGAGGGAGGAAGGAAGGGAGGAAGGAAAGAAGGAAGGAAGGGAGGGAGGGAGGAAGGAAAGAGGGGAGATGGGCGCCCACCGATGGACGTTAAGTGGCCTAGTTTGGGTCATGTCCAGCATTCTGTGTTCTATGTTTATCATAGTATTGGTCCCCAGGTCAGGAGGGAAGCAGCCCATCATAACCAGTAGAGATAGCTGTCCACAGTAAGTAGGGTTTAGAAAAAGGAGATGAGCGATGATGGAAAGTGTGTACCACAGAAGAAGTTTTATGTTTATTTGAACTGTTGTATTAGCTCCCCTGTTATTAATACAGACCAACCTAACTGTAATCTTTGAGAATGAGAATAATAAAGAGCAAAAGTCAATTTAAAAAAACCCCACATAGCTGGCCAGAATAATTAAAGCTGTATGTTTTCATATTTTCAGGTTGTGATAAGTCAGGAATGAAGTCACTGTAGACACAAGACAGGTCAATCTCATTTAGCAGCATGCCGTTGTAAATTAGATGATTTCTTGTCACTCCTTCCTGCTCCGTGGTTGTGTGAGTGCCTGCAAAAGCTTTAGTGGCCATAGGGAAAACACTGATCACATAGCCCCTACTAGCCATCGCGAGAGGGTCAGCCTTTGTGACTGCTAGGGTGGGTAAAATACGTCATTTCAGGAACGTATTTGCAATGAAGATGAGACCCTACCCCGCCTGGATAATCACAGTTATGAATAGTCTGAGACTATTATTTTGTGTTTTCACCTTCATCTGCCTGTTTATAAAATCTGCATAGAACAGGGATCGGGAACCACAGGCCTATGTATAGGATCCAGTCCTTAAGTGTGATGTATCTTGTTTATAGAGAGATGCCGTTCTGACCACTAAAAATAAGGCCTCCAAATTGATAACACTCAAAATGGCAGCTTCATCTAATCCATTCAGGGGAGCATAGTGCTTAAGACACAAATTATGAGCCAGACTCCCTGATTTTGAATCCCAAATCTGGCACATGCACTAAAGGCGACACTATGATAGACCTACCTCATAGAGTAATTGCGAGGAATAACTTCAATAGTATTTTCAAAGTGTTTAGAACAGTGGCTGGCACCTGGTAGGTACCACAAAAGTGCTGGTTAAATCAAGGAATAAATTAATGAATCAGTGGACAAATACATAAAATTTCCCAGTTTTTAAGTAGACGTTAAGAGCTTTTGTAAAGTAAGATTGCCTATCAGTTAAAATTATACCAACTTTACGTACTCATTGTAGACAGTTTGGAAATCAAGTAAATGGGATAAAAAAATATAACTCACCCATAATCCTATAATCTGGGATTAACTACTAATAATATTTTAGTGTATGACTTTGCTACTTTTTATCCACAAAACTGGAATCCTACGTACGGTTGCCGGGCAGACCCAGGAAGCCTTGGGTCCTGAGGCAGGACAGTACAAGCAGGGACGATTAAGAAAGCCAAAGTACACTCTTAGGATGTAAGAGCAGGTGAACTCAAGGGAGAGCTGAGTCCACTGGGCTGGGGTTTGAGTTTCCATGTTTTATTAACAGTTGTAAGCCAAGGGCTGGAATATTCATTACTTGAGATCAGGATTTCTTGGAAGCAGGGTGGTCTCCTCCAGGAATGTGGGTTACCTGTTTTTTCTTCCTCTTTAGGTCAAGGTCTCTGGTCATGGCACCTTGAGGGAGGAGATTTTGATACGGTGATGTAGGATCATGAAGGAATAATGTGAACTTTGGCCTATTTGTTCGCCATTTTGGGCCTGTCTGCTTTGATCTGGTTTCATGTGGTTGTGTTTGGGATTCTGCCAGGACAGGCCTCTGACTTCCTTATAGCTGGCCATGACTTCCTCATTGCTGGCCTCCAGGCATCGTGGTCGAACCTAACTGCTTAGTCGAACAATGTAACTGTATGTATCATTTGTAAATGCCATTTGAATTTAATTTTATAAGCATGATCCTATAGTCTTGTGTATTGTTAATAAGACAGTGATTTATTAACCTGATTGGGTATAATTAGATGATTCCCTATTAGATATTAAGATGAGTTCCTCCTCTTTTTTTTTTTTTTTTTTTCAATGTTAATAATGCTGTAATAAGCATTCTTTACGTCTTTGGCTGCTTTGCGGAATGGAGTTGTCGGAACAAAGAAAAGAGTCACTGAATGTATTTGATGAGTGTTGCCGAAATCACCTCCAGAAACATTATGTTGATTTACTTGTATAACCACTACCTTGCCAAGTGACAGCCTAACCAGCTTATACCACGGTCAGTCTACCTTAATTAACCCACACTTGGGAACCCACTGAGCCTTCTCCCTTCACACCCTGTCCTTGCCTGGTTTTCTTCTCTCCACTTGTGTTTTCTTCCTCTTGTCCTTTGTATTAGATTTCATTTGCGGCTGAAAAACAAGTGATGTCTGTACCTCCTGATAGTCACAGACCCTCCCCTTTCTTTTGCAATTAAGAATCTCTCAGACTCTTTAAGGTTTGTATTCTTTGCTTTAAGATTTGCATTACATTTGCTGATGATCTTGTGGTGGGGAAGGGGCGGGTGGAGGTGGGGGGTGGAAGGGGAGGCACCAGAAACTTCTCCAAGTTTGTCTTTGCTTGAGATGACGTTCTTACTGCAGCCTACAAAGTTTGTTACTTTCATTGGAGACCGAGTTTATTATATAAGCAGCCTGTCTTTTGTTTCTTGCCATCTCTCAAGTACATTCCCTAATATAATTTATTCACTGAAGCATACAGTCGTGTTTCTGCCTTAGGGGTTTATTTTCATCTCCTTACAATATACAAAATTAAACCCCAAAGACAACAGCATTATAAGTTTCAAATAATTCTTCTATAGATATTTGTAATTTATATTTCATGTAACATAACAAGATCCTGTGCATCGATCGAGAGCACTGTAAAAAATGTAAACTAAATTGTAAACTGTGGCTAGAATGCATTTCAACTTAGATGGTTTTATCAATATAAGCTTAAAATGTCCTTTAAAACACAGAGGTCGCAAGTTTTTGCTGCTTTTAAGCTGTTTTGCGCACCTGTGACTTTGCTAATTTTTCTGATATTACTATCATTCTTATTCTTTCCCTTATCACTCTGTTCCTTTTGCTAGGAAAAACATTCTTCCCTGGACACACCCAGATATAAGCAAAAGAAATTACTAGATAACAAGCCAAAGTCAGCTGCACTGAGCTTGACTGGTAACTGGTGAGCTGCTGAACCCATAAGTTTAGAATCTAAGAGGGCCGGATTTGAATCCAGACCCCTTCCCTAATCGTCTTTGTAACTTTGTAGAACAAATAGATCCCTCCAGTCTTTAATGTCCTTAATGTTAAGGTAGGCATAACATCTTTTCCTTAGGACTGTGTTGAAATATTAAATAAATAACCTGTTTAGCTTCATGCTTATCACACAGTACATGTGAAGTAAATAGAGATAATAAAAAATAAAATTGCTGACAACAATGTAGAAGTCTTTGCCATGTTTATCTAGATAAAAGAGCAGATTTAAAAAAAAAAAGTACATGCTGCATATCAAGTCTTTGGATCCCATGCTAATTGAGCATTTGAAAACTGGCTGTAGAAAATCCTTTTCTCGCTAATTCATATTCTTCTGTAAACAATCCGTAAAATTTGTTAAAAAGTTAGGATTGCAGGAGAATCACCAAACTCTCTGAAAACAAGGTAAGTTTGAACTGATAACAAGGCCAGATGAATGAATGATAGGAAGGTATGAAGGCATAGGTGTTAGCTACACCCATTATCTTTCACACCCTGAGCTAACCCAGAGAAATACACACACACACACACACACACACACACACACACACACACACACTCTATATTTTCTCCATATATAGTATATATAGTGTATTATCAATGTGATGTAATGTCAGCTTCAAGACAGATCTCTCATCCATTTTGGTCTGATGAGATTGATCCCCCAGGCCCCTATTACATATATAAAGAAAAAAAAACTGTCAGGCATCTCTCATCAGTATGACATGAATGTAATATTTCCTGATATTTATAGCACTTAAAAAAAAGAAAAGAAAATGTATGAATAATTTAAAGAAATAATTTAGCCTTATGGTTTGAAAAATTAACTTTTATTTCTCACTTATTGAACATGTACCTGGCAATTCACTGACCCATAGTTACATTGAAGTCACAAACTATTTAGAGTTAATTCATAGTCATTAAATTTCATGTCCTTGGAGAGCATGTTTTCAAGATGACAAATGCTTTTCCCCATGAATCAGTGTGGAATGTACTTTCTTGTCTTACCTGATTGTTAATCTGTTGACAAGATTGTAGCAAATACACAATACTACTCTGCTTCACTGTTCAGTAAAGCAATTTCAAGAATTCACTAGACGTGAGAAGTTAGATGATAGATGCCTTTACTCATAAAGAAACTCTGGTCTATTTGTATATAATATGAATATCAACCTATCCATACAGCATTATGTTATTTTAAATAAAATTGTACCTCCTCGCCAGCAACACATGTATTTGTAATTTTTGAAAGATTAGAATAGAAAATGAGAGCTAAATAAACATTAGTGATGTGGTTGAGCTTTTCTTTTTCTTTCTTTTTAATGTTTTTTTTTAATTTAAATTTTAGTGAACATACAGTGCAATTTGGATTTCACGAAGCATTTCTTTACTTTATATTTTTCCTCATTAGTTTATAATACTTTTTTTTCATTTTCTCTCATATTCTTTGTTAACTTTAAATATGTTTATTGGTTCTTGTATCAGACAGTTTTCACAGTTGCATGGAATTGGAAGTTCTCTACTAAGGGATGGTGAGAATGAGTCATCTTTAACCCCAAATTCAAATAACAGGAGACAGTGTTGCTAATGGAGCATGATGCTTTTTGCCTTTATTTAGGTATTAAACTGGTGACACTTCATTAGTTTTTAAAGAAATTTTATTTGCCCGTTAAGAAGTTCATAGAAACCCTTTACTCTAAGTATTTTACATACTCCTCTCTGCTCAACATATTTTCTCATGTTTCCTCATGAATCAAAAACACGTTTGAAAGAGTTGAAAGCAAAACTGTATTTGAAAATGAAAGATGTTGTCAGGTGTTTAGGTTTTGAGTGATCTTTTATTCTGAACGTCTCTTATAAAAAAAAAGTTTTTTTTTTTTCATGGAGAAAGAAAGTACGGGCCTTGGAATCAGACTCATCAGAGTTCAAACTAAGTTCTTCCCTTTGTTCTGTAGGCTGGGCCAGTCACCTACACCCCCCTTCCCCTCCAGGATTTTGATTTTAAGCACACATAATATGGGAATTTTGGTAAAGATCCCATATAAGTCTGTTACTATATATGGTCATTGAATGTAAACCATTAGTATTTTCTTTATGGGAATGAGACCAAAGAGTAGCATCCCTGTTAAGCTCACACATTGGGATAAGAAAATCATTAAAACATCAGAAAGAAAATAGACAAAGACCATATAGTTGGTAGTTTTTAGTTAGTATGTGTCTGTGGGTAGAAGATATTCAACATCACTAGTTAACATGCCAAAAGGTAAAAGTCCAATGATAAACTTTTACATTATAAAATTAAAATAATAGCAATTATAATAAGTTGATCTAGTGAAAATGGGAAATTGTGTTCTATATAATCTATATTATTCACAATTTTGCCTACTTTTAGTCAGTGTATAATTAGTTTTATAGCCTCCTCTTTTCATAAATAATTTGAAAACAATCTTTATCATCATGTCTGTTGCTTACAAAGTTTTCTATACAATTTCTTTGTGCAAAGTTCCTTAACTTTCCCCTCTGAAAATGTAGATGTCCCAGTTTCAGTTGATTATGAGTAGTGGGATGGTAGAACAAAAACCATATTCATGCACATACCTCTTTCTTTTAGGGAAGGAGTGGCAAGCAATGAGAGTTATTTCTATAGGTAAAATATTTCAGTATTGGCAAGGTAGAGTTGATAGATGAAATGCATGATTATAGGGGCACCTGGGTGACTCAGTCTGTTGAGCGTCCAACTTCAGCTCAGGTCACGATCTCACGGTGCGAGAGTTCGAGCCCCACATCGGACTCGGTGCCGACAGCTCAGAGCCTGGCGCCTGCTTCGGATTCTGTGTCTCCCTCTCTCTCTGCCCCTCCCCTGCTCATGCTCTGTCTCACTCTATCTCAAAAATAAATAAAAACATTTAAAAAATTTAAAAAAAGAAATGCATGATTATATTTTGACTATTGAAAAAATGTGCTGCCCCATTGCCTCAAAAATTAACATAGTTGACTACTTCCTTTCATGGAAAAGCCTTTATATTTGGTTTTCTGTGGTACCACACTTCCCTAGTTTCCTTCCTACCTCACTTGGCAATCCTTTTTCTTTGTCTCTGAATATTATCAAACTTTGGTATGTCTGCTCAGGTCCTGGCCCCTCTTCACTTTCACTTCTGTCACTAAGTCACCTCATTTAGTGTCATCTTTAAACATCATCCATATACTGATACCTTCTAGATTTATATCCTAATCCCTGACTTCTTCTTGATACCCAGACTTATATAAATACCACCAACTTGGAATTTTGAAACGACTGTCTAATAGACATTTCAAACCTAAGGATGAAATACAACTACTGATTTTCTTCCCCAAATTTGTTTGTTTAATACAGTAGTCCCCCGTTGTCCACACGGGGGGTCCACAAGACCCCCATTTTATGCCTAAAACCACGGATAGTACCAATGCTATGTATATACACTATGGTTTTTTCCCCCTATACGTACATATCTATGGTAAAGTTAATTAATAAATTGAGCACAGTAAGAAATGAATAACAGTAACTAATAAAATAGAGCAATCATAACAACATACTGTAATAAGAGTTATGGGACTGTGGTCTCCCTGTCTCTCTCTCTCTCTCTCTCTCTCTCTCTCAACATATCTTTCTGTATGGTATACGCCCTTCTTCTTGTGATGATGTGAGATGATAAAATGCCTACATGATGAGATGAAGTGAGGTGAATGGATGGACGTCCATCTGCTTCCGAGAGGAACTGAGACCAAAGTCTTTCCCATCTTGCAAATACATCACAGCACACTCTACGTTCCTTGAGCCAAAATATCTGCAAGTTGTCCTTGACTCCTTTTCTCTCACTATTGCCACTGGTAGCCCTCACCCTAAAATCCAGTCTAGCAGCCAGTTCTGCCATTTGTCTCTTCATCTGCTTACCATACACCCACTGGCAACGCACCTTAAATAGCTTCTGGGATTTTTTTTTTTTCTTCAGCGGTAGCTTCTGTACTCCTTTACAACTTATGCTTCATAAAACAAAGTTACCATCATAATTTGATCAGAAGTTGCTAGATACTACAAGCAGTGTTCATGGAGAAATCCAGAGCATCTCATGCTTTCTAAATTATAAAAACACAGGTGTAGTATCCATAGTGTTGGGTCAGGTCCTCTAAGGCGGGTGCGATGCTGGGTTTCTTTTTTCTCTTCATAGAGATGTTAGATAATACATGACTGGCGTTCGCTTACAGCTTAAAATATAGAAATCCAATTTTCTACAACAAATGTGTTTTTACAGTCCTGTGGTTATCACAAAATTACAAGATTATGTTTTGAGGAATTAATCAAAAACTGTCTAGTTAGCAGTCGAATACCTTACTCTCTTGCTTTTTCATTGTATGTCGGTAAATATAAAGAGAAAGGAGAAAACAGACGAAAAGAGAAATACAGTTTTAACTTGCATTAGATAAATAACTTACCCCACCCGCCCTTATCTCTAATGATGCTTATCGTTTGACTCCTACAATCATTGGGTTTTAGGTATTTTCTGTTGAGAACTCTTGTGAGTGAGATGGCTAACAAAATGGTGAGAACATTACTTAGCAAGGTTTTGACGCTAACAATATTGTGCCTTGTTGTTCCAAGATTTCTCATCAAATACTATGTATGACTTCTCTTGTAGTTTTTATCATGGCTGACTCAAAATTTTGAGGCTTATCATTTGGACGCCATATTCCATAAGGTACCACCGCCTTATTTTTTAATTTGGTTTGGGACCTGCCACGGACTGAATGTTTGTGTTGCCCCAAAACTCATACGTTGAAACCTAATTCCCAGTATTTGGAGGTGGCGTTTTGGGAGGTGAATAGGTCATGAGAGTTGCTACTTCATGAGTGGATTAGTGCCCTTATAAAAGAAGCCCCAGAGAGATGCCTCACCCCTTCCTCCACGTGAGGATACGGTGAGAAGACGGCTGTCTGTGAACCAGGAAGATGATTCTCATCAGACACAAATCTATCAGCTTCTCCTACTTAGATTTTCCAATCTGCAGAACTGTGAGAAATAAATTTGTTTTTAAGCCACCCAGTCCATGCCATTTTCATTATAGCAGTGTGAACAGACTTAAGCCAGGTGCTTTTTCTCCCTGATTCTTGTCTGCTGGTCTTTCTGTTACATTATTTCAATCTCAGCCTGTAGATAGAATTCTATTTTGAAGAGACAAAGTTAGTGGTGTGGTGGTCATGAAGATATGGGAAAATTTTCACGATAGTGGAAGATGGTAACTTTATGAAGGTGTAGAAAGCATTTTGGGCCTGTTGTGTCTTGATGTGGCCTTTGACTTTTCTCTTTAATGTGTCCTATTCCATTGTTAGAACAGCTGATTTCCAGCTTGCACTATGGGAAAGCATATTAAAGAAGTTCTTTGCAAGGAGAATTGATGGCTTTATGTATATGGATATAACATTTATAGAAGATTGAACTAAAAACAACTGTATTTCCAAGCCCCATCTGTTATATATATATATATATATATATATATATATATATATATATCTCCATCCATCTCCTACTGTTGTTTCCCTACACATTCAGAGCCTAAGGAGGTGGGACTACTATAAATATTTTCTATTTATATCAAAATACACCCACTACTTTTTTTGGTGAAATAGTTTTATGTTGCCAAGTATACGGATGCTAAAAATCTCGTCTCTCCTAAAACGGATTCTGTAATTACAGCAGGTATTTATTGAAAGAGCCTTCGATGTGCTGTAAATCTTCACAGGGGTCACGAGGATTCTAAGCCAGAGATTGGGGATGACATAATGCCCACCATCCAGGAACTGGGCTTAGGGATTGGAATAATTAATGTGCACAGAAAGTGCTGGTCAAAGAGGAGGGAGTCACTTACTACACATGAGTTACGGGGAAGATCACAGAACTTGCAAAAGACACTTGAGTTTGATCTCGACGGTCCGTTTACTAAATTTAACTATATTGATCTTGAAAATAATCCCTTTGCATTTTCTCTCTGAGAAAAAGTAAAGGAGGGAAGCTAAAGCAGAGAACGAAACCTGTGTTTTCAAACATTTCAAATTGCTACATCATCATCGGGGACGGAGTGTACAAAAGTAAAAAGTAGAGATGTGAGGCAATTTTCCACTTACTTCAGTCAGTAGAAATATCTGTCTCCATTGATATGATCTTTCCTGGGAAAATGGCCTCATCTTTCTGTACTTTCGCGTAGACCTAGCTTGAAAATCATGGCATATATGAGATATTTTCCTTAGATCATTGCGTAGATCATTGACACTTTTGCATTGTTGTGTGCATCATTGTGTATCATGTATATAAAACTTGTACGTATCAGTTGACTATCATTGTGTACACTACAATTTTTCATATAATTTTGCATATACTGCTTTCATATTTCATTGGCATTATTGCATATACAATAACAGACTTTGCTAATGCGCAGACAATATGTACGCTTCTTTTTTGCTATCCTGCATTTTTTCCAGTGATCTCTTTTATAACAGAGCCTCTGCCCCAGAAAATAATGAGGCTTCAAAAAGGAGTCCCTGAGGCAGATGGCATGGAGATATTACTTGCATCCCTAATTATTTTGTTAATAAACAATAAACTAAATTTAGTTACCAGTGAGAACATTTTCATTTTGTAAATGTGCCTCTGACCCTTTTCTTTCTTAAGTGAAGGGGAAAAGTAATAAATAACCAAACCTTGTTTGGTACAAAATGCTAGCTAGAGACTAGGTTTTGATGATATAGATGAGAATCCGTTTTTGAAATTGACTTAATTTCAGCCGCTTAGCTAAAAGCTGCAACAGAAGTTAAAGGAATTTTCTGTCGTGATGAATGAAATTTGAATTCTTAAAACTTTCACTTTGAATTGTGCATTCTCTCAGTCAAGTCTCCTGGCTACCTCTGGAGCAGACCAACACCAAGAGTGCCCATCCCTCGTGGAATGAGAAAGTCCTTGCTTATTTCCAGCTCATCAGAATGCCCTGTCCACTACTTTTCTGACCCGCACAGGCCATCTGCTTCCCCCACACTAAGGAAGGGACTGTGATGATGCTCCCAGGATTGGGCATGCATATGTATGAATAATAATGGCAGACAAGTAGAATTGTTAAAACGGAATGCGAAATGACTGTTCTTTCCCTAGTTTTGCGCATTTTGAATGCTAGAATTTTCATACAAAGGAACTTTGAAAGATAGAGATTTAATTTCTAAAGATTTAACTATTGACAGCCACCGAATTATTTTCAAGAATGAACGAAATACCTGTTCTTAGGTGAGGATTCACTTCCTATATATTAAGCCAAAAACAATATTTAGCATCAGTACAATGAGTACTTTAACAAAAATCTGAGTTCTTCTTTACTGAAGATATAATGTGAATCACTGACATTGGTAAAAAAAAAAAAATATATATATATATATGTATATAACAGTATATCTCATATATATGTATATATGTACATATACGTATATGTATATATGTACATATATGTACATATGTACATATATGTACATATATACGTATACATATGTATATGTGTGTGTATATATATATATATTTTTTTTTTATTATTACAGTACACCTCATATTTGTCTTCCATGATCTAGGTCTTTCTTTCATGTCACATGATTGGGCCCAAGGATTTTTCTCTCGAGAGTGATTTTTCTCTCTCTCGTTCCGGGGCTCTTACCTCATCTGTTGGTCAATTCATCCATTCATATGTTCATTTACTATTTAAGTAATTCTGTATTCACTCATTTCATGGATATTTATTCAGTGCCTCTTACGTCTAGGGAGCCATGGTTAACAGTGGTTATTAAAAATGGCAAATAGAACTCAGCCCTTGACTTCAAAAAGTTGATTATCCTGACTTTACTTAAGGGCTTGTTCAGGATTTGTTTTGAGCTCCACGACTTAATTGATTTCTGCGGCACATCCTTCCTCAGTCTTCTCTGTAAATAGAGAGCAGATTTACTTGATAACCTAAAGAGAAGTATTGCATGTGGAAATTCTGAAGCCCTTCTTAACCTGTAAATTTACCTCTTCCACCATCACCAAACACTTTTCTTTGGGACAGGTATAGTGAACACTCTTTTTACTGTTCTTATTTTACCAGGAAGAAGCACATCTTAGGAATGATGACTTTTATTTATTTATTTTTTTTGGACAATGCCGGTGAATATACAGTTGGCTAAAGAAGTTGGGAAACTGTTTATAATAAACCGTGTTGTTTGCAAAATTCTGTGGACTTTAATAGGATTGTATGCCAGAGAAAGGATACAGAGTAAAGCAGTAGGTGGGCCAAAAAAAAAAAAAAAAAAAGAAAAAGAAAAAGAAAAGAAAGAAAAAGAAAAAATGACCTCTTGCCCACATAACTTTTAATTTTTTTAAAAAACCATGTGCTCAGTGCATGCCCCAATCTAATGAATTCCTTGACCTTGTTGCATTCGGTAGTGAATCAGAAAGAGGGATACTTGGGAGCAACAGGAAGCTCTTAAGCCTCCTTAACAGGCAAGAATCAAACAGCAGTTACCTTACAGTTGCAGAGGGGGAAAATGGCTTCCATGACCTTGACTTGGTTATTCTATGTTCATTAGCCTTTATTTTTTGCACACAAGACCTCATTTCTATGAATCCTAAGTGTATATTAGATATCTCTTTTTGCCAATAATAAAGTCTTTATTAAATATGAATACATTCTTCAAATAAATAAATAAATTGTATCCTGACATATAAAAACAGTCTGGTGAATTGCTTATGAAAAAATTCTTTAAATAAAACACCCCAAAGCACAAAACCCTTAATGGCTGGCATCTAGAAGTGCTCTATAAATATTTGCTGAATGAATAAACTGGGGGAGTTATTCATGGTAAAAATGGAAATGACCAGACTCTTTAATAATAAAGGTTATATATAGTCAAATGTTACTTAGTAATAATATAAAAGATATCCCCCATGATGTTAATAAAATAGATCAACCAAAACTTGGATAATAACTGTTAGTTTTAAGGCAATAAGAAATAAAAATCACTTGATAGTATTGCTAATAAATTCAACATAATAGTTTGTATTACATTTCAGCTTTCTTTGTGAACGAAATGAAAGCCTATTTAGTCCAGTCTCCCATCCTAAGTAAAATCCCCCTCTGAAGAAATTCTTATTATCCAGATTTCACTTGAATATCTCCAGTAATGGGGAGCTTACTACTTTTTGTAATAATCCAGTCTTTTGTTGGTGTTATCTATTGTAACATTTTTAAAATTGTTATACTGAATTCTGATCACCTGTAGCTTTAATCCTCTTTTCCTAATCCAACCACCTGATGTAGCACGCAGAAAATGTCTATTTTATCTTTGTTATAATATTGCCAAGACATTACAAAATAAGAACATATATAATATACACTGGTCAGGAAATTTAAAAATTGTAGGGCATGTCAATGTTTGAGATTTTCTGAATCAAACTTAATTATTATTTTACGTTAATTAGACTTGTGTACATGTGTTTACTTTTATACCCTGGCCCAGGCTGACTTCCTGCGAAGATTTTCTCTTCCTGATGAGAAGAGAAATCATACTGTGCCTTCTATGCAGAACAGGAAGCTCATCATACTTAATTATGAGGCCACATTAGTTTCAGCCGCTGTCCAGCCTTTATGAAATTTCATGCAGCAATATAGTTCTTGTGTCTGACTTTCATTTTCCTTGTCTATTATAGGATAATCTTAATGTAATATTTGACATTTTATTTTATTTTTTATTGTTTAATGTTTATTTACTTTGAGAGAGTGAGAGTGAGTTGGGGGGTGCATGCAGAGAGAGAGGGGGAGAGAGAAAATCCCAAGTAGGCTCCACACTGTCAGGGCAGACAGAGTCTGACGTGGGGCTTGAACCCAAGCACTGTAAGATCATGACCTGAGCTGAAATCCAGAGCCGGACACTTAACTGAGCCACCCAGGCTCCCCTTGACATTAAAAACAAACAAACAAAACAAAAAACAAACAAAAAAACAAGTTGGCATTCTTCAATCAAATGTTTTAAAATGTAGTTGACCTGCCAAATTCCTGGAAAAAAAATATATATTGAGAGAGATAGAGACAGAGAGAGAGAGAGGAGGGGGAGGAGCAGAGAGACTGAGAGAGAGAGAGAGAGAGAGAGAGAGAGAGAATCCATTGCAGGGCTCCAACGCAGGAACAGTGAGATCCTGACCTGAGCCGACATCAGGAGTCAGACGCTTAAACAACTGAGCCACCCACGCGCCCTGTTATATATTTTTTAATATATGCAACTAAACTTGCCTTGCAGCTAAAGACTATTTCTCATAACTCAGATAGTCATTTACCTCCAAAGTGATGAATATGTAAAGAAGTCTCCAACGATTTGCTTTTAATTTTGCCTTATTCCAAGAAAGTTTTTGATTTTAATGATGCAATTCATATCTGGATATTATCAACATTATAAACACAACTCCCTGTAAATTTTCATAGCGTTAGGTAGGCAGGACCCTTGGAGGAAGAACTATATTTAATAAGGAAATTTTTGTTCTGTCAGCAAAGTATTTGTTTAAATTTCTTAAAGTCAGCTTGATATTCAGTTTTATTTCTTTATTTAAAAAAATGTTTATTTTTGAGAGAGAGAGAGAGACAGAGAGACAGAGTGTGAGCGGGGGAGGGGCAGAGAGAGGGAGTCACAGAATCCCAAACAGACTCCAGGCTCTGAGCTGTCAGCACAGAGCCCAACGCGGGATGCGAACCCACGAACCACGAGATCATGACCTGAGCTGAAGTTGGACGCTTGACCGACTGAACCACCCAGGTGCCCCAGTTTTATTTCTTGATCAAATTCTAAAATGTAGAGAATTTGCAGCATGATGAATAATCTGTGGACAGACTCTACTAAGTGTTGAGTCAAGAAGTACATTTTTTTACTTAGTCCAAGCAAAATAGTAATTTCAAAAAGATGAGTTAAAGCTGCATAATCTAGGTGCAGATTACAATAGAGAAAGCTGGTATTTTGTAATAACGTATTCCAGGTCAATTCGATATCCTCATGGGGCCAGTGGAATGTGGCTTTCCCCTATACTGTACTTAAAAATCAAGGATGCATACTTGTGGGGTTTGTGGCATTGTGTTGCATCATTGAGAAACTTTATATCTCTGTTCTTTTAAATAGTGGAAGATGGAGATTGTCACCCCTTGATTCCCTCTTGTAAAGCTTAAGCATTTTTGTTCCCCTCAAAGAAATAATGATGAAATTAGGCACTTTGATCATTTTGGTTGCTCTCTTTGAACATTCTTCATTTTTTCGATCTGTCTTAAAATGTCAATCTCATGAGGTTGAGCATTTTTAATATGTTTTATAAGCATATATTCCTCTGTGTGTGTGTGTGTGTGTGTGAGTTGTGTGCCTGTTAAGATTCTTTGATCATTTTCTAATTGAATATTCTGAATATGTTTTATGGGTTTGTGGGACTTATTTGTCCATGTTAGATGTGAGTGTTTGCTGGTTATAATATATGTTTGCAAATGCCATCCTTCGCTCAGTGATTATTAGCCATTTCACTCTTTTATTAATGCCTTTGGGGAATCAACAGTTTCTAATTTTAATATAATCTAATTTACCCATCTTTTCCTATATAGCTAGTGCTTTGAGTCCTATTAAAGAAATCTTTCCCAACTCTAGGAATATGATGCTATTCTCCAATATCATCTCCTAGAGTCTTTAACGTTTAACCCCTCACATTTGAATCTACCCAGTTTTAACTTGATTTTTAAGTACAGTATAGGGGAAAGCCACATTTCACTTGTTTCCATGAGGATACCCAATTGATCTGAAACACATTATTAAAAAATACCTCCTTTAGGGGCGCCTGGGTGGCTCAGTCGGTTGGGTGTCCGGCTTCAGCTCAGGTCACGATCTCATACTCGATGAGTTTGAGCCCCGCGTCGGGCTCTGTGCTGACAGCTCAGAGCCTGGAGCCTGCTTCAGATTCTGTGTCTCCCTTTCTCTGCCCCTCCCCCTGCTCACGCCTCTGTCTCTCTCTTTCTCTCTCTCTCTCTCTCTCTCTCTCTCTCTCAAAAGTAAATAATATTGAAAAATATTAAAGTAAATAAATAAAAATAAATAATAAATAAAAAATACCTCCTTTATCTATTATTTCCCTGTGTTACCTGTGTCATGAATTAAGTGATGGTATGCACTGGATACATGTGGTTTTGTTTCAGGAATCAACACGTTTATTTGATCTATCCTTGCACTCATAACACTTATGTCTTAATTTACTATAGTTTTATGATACGTTGTGTTACTAACAGCATAAGTGTAGCTATCAGAAAAATGAAAATTAAACTTACATTGAGCCAGAATGTCTAAACTAAACTTAGAGAAAAATAAAAGGCTAACAACATCAAATTTTGGCAAGAATGTGGTACAATAGAAACTCTCATGACATACAGCTTTGTGTATTTGGGGAGGCGGGGGTAAAAGTCGGCTCAACTACTTTGGGAAATTGTTGGCAAAATTGAGTAAATGTAAAAATACAAACATTTGTGGACCCACAATACCAGTCCTGTACCTATACCCAACAGAAATGCACAAATAGGTATTCGCAGACACGAACAAGAATGTGATGGCTGAATTATTCATAATAACTCCAAACTGGAAATATCCACATGTTCAACACTAGAATGGGTAAATAAAGAGAAGTAGATGATACAATGCAATATTAGACGACAAAGAAAATGAGCAATCTGCAACCTGTTGTGTATTGCTAAATACAACCCCATGGATGAATCTCTGGAACAATTCATCAGGGAGGAGAACGGTGACCAGATTTGGAAAAGGACACAATGAGAGCTTTTGGGTTGCTGGCAATGATCTGTTTGTAGATCTGTGTGGTGATTGCACATTTGTGTTCATTTTGTGATCATTCCTAGTACAATATGTTCGTGACTTATTCATTTTTTCTATTTATATGTAAAGCCTTACTAAAAGGCATCAAAAACATTTGGAATGTTGTACCGCGAATATAGTACTGTCGTTAGATGTCATCATTTCCGCCCTGTGTTTTCCACAAAGTAAACGAAGGTTGCGTATTTATTTCTATGCAATATACACCTTAATTATGAACTTGATAACGTACTTGTTCATAACGGCCACCTTAAGTTTATTACTGATGATACAGCGAATTGTGCTGGTACAAGCTCAGACTTGCAGTCAGTCAAGAACATTTTACATCATAATCCAGTTAGTTATCCTATTAGGTCTCTCTTCCAGCTTTATGTAATTGACAAATTTCATAAGCGTGTCTTCCATGCCTTAGATAATAAAAATATTAAAAATGACAGTATACAGGATGAAAGCCTGTGGCACATCATTAGAGAGCTCTCTTCAAGTTGACATAGCCATTAATCAACATATTTGGGGCGTAATTATTAACCGATTTTGAGTGTTCCCGAAACTGTTATCTTCCAGACCACATTTTACTGTTTTATATTTATCAGAGATATGGCCCTAATGCTTTACTAAAATCAAGTTAGAGATATATCTACAGAATTCGCTCCATTCTATTAAACAAGAATGTGATCAAAAAGGAAATCCTTAAGTTTACCAACACCACTTTCAGTGTGACCAACCCCCTCTTTTTTCTTTTATTCTAAATGCTCATAACCCCCAGATTTTGAGGAAGAGCTTTCTTATCTATTTTTTTCTAGATTTACTAAGTCCCTTGCTTTTAATTCATGTGTGTGTGTGTCTAATTTTCTGGTAACTCCTTTGATAAATATTCAGAGAAGCAAGGCTCTATCTATGAATGATGGCAGCCTCTTGGGATATAATCTGAAAAAGTTAAAGGAGCTCTACCTCTCCGCGTATGTCCTAACTTGTCACAGGAGGTAATTCCCTGTCCTCAGCGATCGGTTCTGTTACTCCCAGCATGAAGCGAAAGCTGTCATCTTCGCTGAAGAAGCCAGAAACGGAAGACAAGCCATTCTGTTTTCTTGTCGTCTAATGATGTCTGATGAAATCACTTCTTTTTTCTGTTTTGTTTCAAAATGTACCTTCATACTCTTTTGTTTTCACATTCTGTAAGCATTAACTGTCCCCTATTTGGGGAATGACAGTGGCATTGCCATTTTCGCTTCTCTGGCTCATGACAGTTGTTAATTAATGGCCACGGCCCCCTTTTCTGCTTCCAGTCAACAGGTGTCCACACTTGGTTGGAACCTATTCTGCTACTTCTAAGTAGGTCACATGTCACATCTTCTAGCTGTTCATGTCCCACCGTAAATAAAATCTGAGCTCATTCGCAGGCAGCTTCTAGCACGTCTTCAGATGCTAAGTGGTTTTTATTTATCCATGAGCTAATTCTCAACTGTACGCTTAAGCTTTATTTGTTTAAATATCGCATTTCCATCAGTCTCATTATTTTAGGCCATCTTTCATTTGCATGGCGTGATATACTTTCCATACTGAACATGCTTTTCAGTGTTCACAAGATCTTTTCAATCCACAGAATCATGTCTTGTTTTTTTTTTTTTTCAATTTTGAAAAAAAGTCTCCATCACTACTTCTTCAAATTCTTCTTTATTACTTTATTTTCTATGTATTTGTTTTATTCCAGAACTTTTTAGACTGATCAGTGAAACTCCCTCTTTGTCCTTCAGGTGTACAAGTTGTAACGGCTTATTGATGTATAATGGATGTATGCTAATATTAACATATTGAAATTGTACAGTTTGATCATTTTATACATGTTACACCTATGAAGCCATCACCACAGTCAGGGTAACAAATATACCCATTACCCCAAGAAGTTTTATTTTGCCACTTTCTATCCTCTTCCTTTGCCCCTCCTTCTCCCCCTTCCTCAAACAATTACTGATCTGCCTTTGTTCCTATATGTTTGCATTTCCTAGAATTCTGTATGAATGGAATTGTACCATATGCACTTTTTTTCCTTCGGTCCTGGATCCTTTCACTCTGCATCGTTGTTTTCAGATTAGTCATGTAGCGTGTACCAATGTCCATTCCTTTTTATTACTGAATAGTATTCTGCCATATGGATATACATCATTTGTTAAGCTGTTCATCTGTTGATGAACATGTGGGTTGTTTCCAGCTTTGGGCTGTTACAAGGAAAGCTGCTAAGAACACCATGTACTGGACGTTGTTATGTTTACATGCTTCATTTTTCTCTTGGGTAAATACCTAGGAGGGGGGTGGTGGGATCATATGGTAATTTGTAGGAAGAAGATGTACCTTCCTCCATTCAGAGGATTCTTTGCTCTCAGCTCTGAGAGGTTTGTTTCTTCATATGTGTATGCTAATCGTTATTCAGGTGAAGACTTGAGGAAGACCCCCTGCTGCCCTTTCTTTTGCTTCTGACTCTAACCACCTGGTCTCACAGCTCTGTCTTCTCAACTCAAGGACCCTGCCATGTTCTGCCTGGGTTCTTTCTTATGTCTCACCCTGGAAACCCTGTCAAGATCGGAAGCTGGGAAGTAGGACTCACTTCATTTGTCCCATATCTCAGGGATCTCAGCACTTGGTTGCCTCACATCTTATGTCTTGCAAACTGTCGTTTCATGCATTTTGTCTGCTTTTTCATCGTTTCAGGTGGGAAAGTAAATTCATCATGGAGTCGTGTGACTCCATCTTGGTCAAAAGCAGTTCTTCCAAATTCTAACATGTTTTGTATTTTTCTGTGTTGACTTTTTCTTTTTTTCTATTGGAGTTTATTTCTTTGAGAGAGGAAGGGGCAGAGAGAGAGAATCCCAAGGAGACTCCATGCTGTCAGCATAGAGTCTTCTGTGGGGCTCAATCCCATGAATCGTGAAATCATCACCTGAGCTGAAATCAAGAGTCAGACCCTAAAACAACTGAGCCACCCAGGAGCCCCTGTGCTGACTTTTGTAGGAATCCTTCAATATTACCTTTCAGCTGATTGATTCTTTTTGTGATGACATGTAATTTGTGGATTTTCCTCTGATGAAGTTTTCTTTTTCCTATTGATGACTATATTCTTTTTTATTCTAAGATCACTGTTTTTTGTTGTTTGTTTGTTTGTTTGTTTGTTTGGTATCTGTCTGCAAACGTTTTATTTCCCCTGGTTGTGTCTGATCATTACTGCTATTTTTAATGGATGACATTACTTATTTTATATTTTTTAAGAACCTAAAACAAGTATATTTCCATGGTCCTCAATGACTGTTACATCTGGAGTTAATTTCCATTGAACTTCTGATTTCCTTAGCCAGTTTTGTGCCATTTATTGTCTTTCCTGTGATTTGAAACTTTGGTTTGCCCACTCTTCTTGATGACCAGTCTGTTTGTCTCTCTGTCTCTGTCTGTCTCTCAATTCCCTATCAACTTGTAACTTTCTCTACCCAGCTTCCCACATCTTCAGTCCAGGACCACATCTTACCTGCTTTGCCTTGTGCCTTTGTCTGGGGCTGTTATCAGAGAATCAAAGGTCCAATGACTAAGCCAGTGGTGCCGAGCACATGCATACCTGGTTTCTAATTTCTCTGGGCACGTTTTCCTGTAAACCATAGATCCAAGTCAATAAGCAGCTGTTTCAGTCTCGTTTGATAAGAAAGTTTTCCTGGGCTAACTTTCAACCCTGACCCAGGCTTCCTTTCTCTGACACAGATGGGGACACTCCCATCCAACAATATTCCCCAGGAACTAGTGCCCCACCACCTCTTGTGTATTCCCAGACCCTGACTCCAGCCAGCCTCTGCTTTGGTCCTACTCACTGCTTTGCATTTTGGTTGTATTTCTTATGCATGGAGATGCCTATCTTATTTTTTTATCCTGGCTATGTCTTTTTCAATTTTATTTTTATCTATCTTATCTAAAAATACTGTATATTTAGAGCAGAAGGAGGCCTTCAGGCCTGAACTCATAATGCTATCTTGCCCCAAAGTCTCCTTTTCAATTTATTCTTTTCATCTGATACATATTTCTCAACCAGTTATTAAAGGTAGTTCTATATTTAATTGAAAATTTCTTCTGCCTTTTTCTTTTAAATTAGAATCTAGGCTTATAATCTCTGGTGGTGTCACAACCACCCACTTGGGCATCATGTTTATGCAGGAGCCATTTATCACTAGAAAAGAAATTTCAAGCCCTCTCTTGAACCACCTACTAAGTTTTTCTTTTCTCTCAGAGGTACCAACTTACAAATTACAAAGCAGAAAGGGCCATCATCATTATAAGCTTTCATGAAGTTTAGAGTGGTAGTCCCACCCAGTTCTCCAGGTTCTCTGTTATAATTTATCACTCAAGTAACTCCAGTAGAGTGGGAAGCTAGAATACAAACACTGTGCATCTTTATAACACACACACACACACACACACACACACACACACACAGGAGGGATGTATGCATGTGAGTGAGAGAGAAAAAAGAGAAGAGAGAAAGAGAGGGATGGATGAATGGAAGCAGAATAAGAGAGGGAGAAAAGGGGAGGAAACTGCTTAAGGAATGGTAAAATTTCTATATAAGTGCACATCTTTCAGTTCATGCTAACCATTTACTCGGTATCTACTGATATTTTGAGTTCTGTTATCTCCAAATGTGAATGAGTGTTGTCTTAGAAACTAAGAGTTTATGACTATTCAGTATCTCCACCTCCTCTACCTCCTCTTGAACTTGGCAGTTTTTTTCCTTTGTGCTATCATGGTCTCTACTGGGAACACATTTGCCCTGTTATACTCTCCACAATATGTTGGGGAGCACTTCTGCTCTCTTATACCCTATTTTTCTGAGGTTTTTGTGATGAAAGAGTTATCATCCTTAATCCTTGGATCGATAGAGGTTACACATTTCACAAGCCAAATGAACAAAGTAATCAACTTCCCCAAATTACATTGCTTTATAGATCAAAGAGAAAGAGGAAACTTTTCATCGATCTTTCCACCATGTTCTTCACAAAAGCCTGACATTTGCCCTCCCCTTGAGGTTAATCACTATTCTCTCCACATAGACTTCTATAAAGGAATAACTTTGAACTTAGAGTTTCCCTTCTTTTAGAATTTTGCTTCCCTTAAAGTGGACAATAAATTCTGCTTTTTAAAGTAGCGAGATTAACGGGATTAAGTCATTGGATTTTTTAATTTTTTTTAATTAAAAATTTTTTAATGTTTATTTTTGAGATAGTGAGCAAGTATGAGTGGGTGGGGGTTGTGGGAGAGAGAGAGGGAGACAGAGGATCTGAAGTGGGCTCTGTGCTGATAGCAGAGAGCCAGATGCAGGGCTCAAACTCACAAACCATGAGATCATGACCTGAACCAAAGTCGGATACTTAACTGACTGAACCACCCTGATGCCCCTGGAATTAAGTAGTTGTATGTTAATTGCCTCCTTATTGAAAAATTGTAATGCAGCAAAAAATGGGTAACTTAAGAAAATTTATACTGGAATATTTTTTGAGGAGTAGTTAGGGGAAATATTCTCAATTTCATCCAGCAATTAATTGCTCATATTTTCCCCTTTTCAGTCATTGTGATGATTGCTTATTTACTTCAACGACCAAAGTACCGTGTTGCTCTTAGTAACACAGAGACAGAACTTTATACAGTTAGCTGGAGAATTTCTCCTAAATTTGGAACAATATATCTAACAGATAAGAAAATATATTTATAATCTCTTGATTACTCAGTACTTATTATCCCAGAAGTTCATCTACAGCTCCTCTAAATTACAGAATTCTATGTAAAATAAGCGTGTGGATGATGCATCACTATAGGGAATATTAGATACTACAAGAGGGGAAAAACAGCATAGAGATAGTGCACAAAGACAGAGACAACTAACTCCCATTGTTAGGGAGCGGATTCTCGGAAGAGTGGTTCCAAGGAGGTGTTGCAGATTGGATTCCCCAGGATACAAATTCTAACATGGAGAAGAGCATGTAGGGAATTTATTACAGAGTACTTTTTGGGATGGACACCTGTGGGAGATAAGGGGATGAAGCAGGAAAAGGCAGAGAGAGAAGTTGAGATGCAGTGGAGTGTCAATGGAGGCTTCACTGAGTTCTGCAAACTGAGATGACCCACCAGAGTTTTCCCAAGTTGACTGGCCATTATATCTGTATGACCCCAAGAAGGAATGCGCCCTTGGATAGAGTGTCTCTTTTTTACTCAGGGAGTTCCTAAACAGGAATTACAGCTAACCACAGTCTCTAGACAATAACTGAGGGAAGAATTCCTCCTTTCATAAAGAACAACCTGAATGACGTCCACTGCAGGAGGTAATGTTTGCAGCAAACAGGCTGGTACTTGAAGGAGAAGTGAGTTCCTCAGTTGTACTGGAACATGTCACACCCTTGTTTCTCTGGCTGCTTCATCCTAACAACAGCAGAGGTATTTCTAACAGAGGTGTATGGCCTGCAAAGCCTAAAATATTTAGTATTGAACCCTCTATAGAGGAAGTTTGCTGACCTTTGATATAGGGTTACTACCGTCAAGTAGTATTATACCACACCCTAGTAACATGAGGACCTCGATACATAATATATCTGTGCTGGCCCCTGTCCTTTGTGTACTTGTCGTCGTATGTTTTACTTCTACCTCTGTTAAAACCTTCAAATCCACTGTCACTATTTTTGTTTTAAATGCTCAATTATCTTTTAAAGAAATTTGAAAACATGAACAAATACTTTGTATTTACTGTTGCGTCTACCATTATCAGCATTCACTTCTTGATACGAGTTTCAATATGGTATGAGTAAATACGATGTGATATGAGTAAATGTGATATGTATAAATATGAGTAAATGTGATATGATATGAGTAAATATGAGTTTCAATATGGTAAATTTTCCTGGAAGCTGAAACGTGTACGTTTCTTAAAGTATGTACCTATTGGTGATGAATTTTCTCAGCTTTTGCCCTAAATATCATTTATTTTCATGTTTAAAAGATATTTTTGCTGGATATAGAACATTAGATTGACATATGTTTTTTCCCTTTCCTTTTCATCGTAACAGGTAATGTCATTCTGTTGTCTTTCACCTTCCATCATTTTTGCTAAGATATTATTGTCCTCTGGCTACTTTTGAGATTTTTCTCTTTAGCATTATTTTTTTAACCAATTGATTATGATGAGACTTGGTGTTTTGTTTTGTATTGTATTTATCCTTTTATCCTGCTCACAGCTCAGTGAATTCCTTAGATATCTAGGTTTATTATTTTCAGCCACTGTTTCTTCAAATTGATTTTTTTCTGCCTCAATCTCTACCTTCTCTGCTTTTAGTTCTCTATTTGCATGATTGTTAAGACACTTAATATTGTCCTGCAGGCCACTGGAGTTGTGTCCATTTTTAAGCCTTTTGTCCCTTCTGAGCTACAATTTGAAGGGTTTATGTGGCCCTGGATTCAGACATTAATGTTTCCTTCTCAGTTTCTAATCCAGTACATGTTTTATTTCAGGTATAAACACAGTTCAGAAACTTCTATTTTGTTCTCTTTGTTTATCTTTTCCCCATTAATATCTCATATTTGTTTCTTCACTATTTGTATATTTTCTTTCAAATAATGAACTAATGTATAGGCTCAGTGTTAAAGTCCTGGTCTGCTAATTTTATCATCTCTGTCATTCTATTGGCTGTCTTTGCTCTGGTTGTAAGTCATTTTTTCCTGCTCCCTGAAATGTCCAATATTTTTTTAAAAATCTATACTGAGCATTATGGATGCTCTGTCACTGAGCTTCTGACCATTCATGGCTTTCCTTAATGAAGTGTTGCATTTTGACTGAGCAAGGAGTTAATTTATTTGTAGGTCAGACTGATCCTTTTTCGGGCTTATTACCAATCTTTGTTCAGGTGTGTCCTGAGTAGCCCTTATTTTAGGACTCAATCATCCTAATCTTTCTGAGACGTCTGCTAGATGCCTAGCATTGTTCCAACAACTTCTCTCAATCTTCTTTAGTGTGAAATGAAACTACTCCTGGCCCTGTTCACCTTTGGGTTGTCGTTCATTTCATAATTGCCTTGACCTGGGCTTGTGGAATCTTGGTCTGCAAATACACAGCGTGCTATTCATACAAAGTCTGGTCCCCAGAGGTTCTCTGGTGATGCTATGCAGATTTTCAGGGCTCTTTCTCTTTACAGCTGCCCCTTCCCTGGTACTTTGTACTACAGATTCCATCTGTAGGATGGAGCTTTGATTTTGATGTATCTTCATCTCAGTGACACTGCTGAACTCTGGGGCACTCTTCCATGTGCCAAAATCCAGAAAGTGAACCAGGCATCACCTTATTTGTTTATCTTCTCTTGTGGATCAGGGATCCTGCACTGTCTGTTGTCTAATCCCTATAAAGGGTAATTTTATACATTTTGTAGTTATGTGATTTTTTTTTTTTTATGGCAGGAAGGGTATTCTATCATAGCCGAAAGCAGAAATAAGCCATATAAACATCATTAAATGAATGATATATCTGTGATGATTTACAAAATGATTTCCCTTACCGTGGTCCTCATAGAATAAATTATTTTATTGTCAGCTTTTAAGTTTTTTTATTTGAAAAGTGATGCATATATATATCTAAATACTGTACATTGGATGATTTATTGAATATTTCATTATCATTTGCTCCCATTGGTAGCCAAATTCACTCAAAAAATTATTTTGCTCCTTAGCACTAAGCATGATGGCATATTTTCTGTAATGTATTTATGTACAACCATCGTTATTTTCCATAGTGGTATAGACTAGGAGTATTGTTGTTCCATATTAATGTTCTATTTCTAAAGATAGTTTTACCTTTTTGTTATCTGACACTTATTATATTTTACCAAAATGAGTTTTACTTCATTTAGTAACTGAAATGATTTTCCTAGAAATGTTGTTATCAAGAGGCGTTGGTTGTTTATCTCTTAAATGTTAGTGAACGTATTACCTGAGTAGCTATATACCTTATTTCTCATGAGTACAGAGCTTAATGTAAGATTAGGCCTCATCTTAAGAACTATGAGTATTCTTTGAGCTCCCAAATTTTTAAAGCAAAATAGACTTTAGAGTTGTACATAATTGCTTTTTGTTCCATTTGTAATCTACTCAAACATAAAGCCCCACATGAGGAATTAATAGATTGTTACATTTTTTTTCCTAGTGATTTTTAGTTGAAGAATTCATGGTAAATTGATCAACCCTCAGCCAATTAGACTCTGACATGTACTAATAAGATCTAATTGAGGAATGATGAAGACATTTGCTCAGGAGAAAATGAGCACATAATTACACCATAAAGAGGTTAGAGTATCAATGTTACCCAGCTGGAAGAATATTAGTTGAAGTCCCAATGGCATCTATAAAGGACACTCCATAATATGTCTATGTATGTTGCACTGCTAAGGCCAATTAAAAGATGTAGATAAATCCATTGTCAACAGTAGAATTTCAGCTCTAAATATCTGTTTTCCTCTCTTGCCTTAACGTTCTTCAGGTGCTGGGGGATGGTCTCCATCCGACAGTGACCATTACCAATGGCTTCAGGTTGACTTTGGCAATCGAAAGCAGATCAGTGCCATTGCAACCCAAGGAAGATATAGCAGCTCAGACTGGGTGACCCAATACCGCATGCTGTACAGTGACACTGGGAGAAACTGGAAACCCTATCATCAAGATGGGAACATCTGGGTGAGTCACTGTCAGAAAGGCAAACACAGAATTGAGTGGCAGATGTGTGACCTCAGCCTGTCCAGGTCCTGGCACGATCTGGGGAGGTGGAGAGGGTTTGGTGGTGGCCCGGCTGAAGGTTTATCTTGTCAGTTTTGTTTCTCGTCTTTGTGTTCGTGTCCTCTGGTACTTGCTGAGAGAGAAAAAAATGTGAGCAAAGCAAAAGGAGGTGGGGAAATGGATCAAAATCCCAGTGTGCCCTGCCCCACCTCTTGCCTTTCCTAAATGGTAGAAAACCCTTATCTTGCAGAGTGGATGCGTCCCCCTTCCCTGGTTTCTAGTATATTTCACAGAAATCAAAACCTCCCAAGAAACCTGTGTTAAACCTGAAACAAAACAAAAAAAAAAGGTAAATAATTTCATGATAGTAGGATACTAGAATTTTGTTAATTCTAGTATTAGTATTTCAAGTTACTATATTTTTATATATATATATATATATATATATTTCTATATACTATATATTTCTAGTATACTATATACTATATATTTCTAGTATTTCAAGTTACTATATTTTTTTCTGGAGTACAGAATGGAAATGGTACAAATTGTACCAACATACCAAAGTGAGTTAAGGATAGAGAATAAAAAAAAAAATCCTGACTTAGGTTTCCATTCCTTACTCCCCCTCGCTCTCGCTTGCCTCAGACTGTTTCTGTTTGGAGGTATTTAGTTAAATCATTAAAGGACAACATGAGAAAAGGTCTACTGCCAACAGAGCTTGGATGAACTGGCGGGCACTGGGCAGGGGGCTGTGGAGTCTGAAGCACTTTACCACCTGCCAGAAGCAAGTTCAGTTTGTCTTTTGCTTTAATCCGGGCCTGTTCGGACGAAGCACTATTTACTGAGTTACTGACCATTTATGTATAAAGATAAAAATAAGATAGAAAAATTTTGTTTTGTTTTGTTTTTTAAAGAAAAACCAAATGGAAGACCAGCCATAGCTCTGGAGCATGTCAGGCAACACCCTCAACATCCCCTCCCCCAAACAGTTTTAATTTTTTTAAATGTTGCTGGTCCTCACTCTGAGGTATATACACTTGTCACTGTTTGTCTGACCAAAGCCATCAGGAAGCCATTCATTCATCGAGTCAGTCAGTCACTCAGTGAGTCTTGTTGATTGAAAAAATAGTTTTCTCTGGCTGCAATTTCTGCCCAAGGCTCAGGGCAATGAGTCTTAATATGCAGTGTCCATTGGAATCACCTAAACAGGTTTTAAAGTTCGTGGATTCCAGGTACACCCAGATCAATGAAATCCAAATTGTGTAAATAGAAATTAGGTTAATGACAATGATAGCTTTTTTTGAAGACAGAGATCTTCCAATTCAGGTAAAATATTGAATTGTGAGAATATAATTTAGAGGAGTAGGAACAGTAATATAGGGCAAGAAAAGAAATGCCCCATATTTTACTATAGGCCATTATTATATTAGTGGTCTAGACCTTTATTGCAGATCTATATTTACTTCGTTCTGTTATTATGAGAGAAAAATAGTTTAAACCACTTACTCTTAAAATATTTCAGTTAAATTGGAAAGTTGTGTGACTCCAAATGTTCAGCATGCTTGAATAAATTATTTTAAAATACTAAATTTTGAGGGATCTAGTCTAGTTTAATTATTTAGAAAAGCATCCATAACCAAAGCCAAGTAAAGCCATCAATGTTAAACAGGAAGAAAGAAGGAGGAGAAAGAGGAGGTTCACTTCTTAAATTGCATCCTTCACAGTATTAGGCAGAGTGCTGGGGATTTTCAACCTGATTAATGCCCCTCCCCCTTAGAGAATTTATATTTTAAAAATCCTCCAGTAATCTTTGTGAGTAGACAGAGTTTAGAGCTCCTAGTTTGGGTAGGTGGTCATCTCTATAGCAGGAACCAGTGTTCGTAACTGGTGTGTAAAATAAGGATATAATGCTCTGATAATAAAAAGTCCTCCAGAGTAGTTCTTTAGAAATAGCTTTTACCAAGCCATGATGATATGACAAAAACGTGTATATTGAGATGGATAAGCTGTAGGAAGCAAGAAGTGGAGAAAATGTCTCTTTATGGAAAGTCTTCCTCTTACAATTAAGGTAATTCAAAGCCCCAAACCTAATCTACAGAGAAGTAATTTTCAACTAGAATAAACTAGAAAACTTTAAAATTTGTGGATGTGTGGGTCCCACTTCTGGAGATTTGGTTTAGTTAGTCTATGGTGTAACCTAGGCATCAGGATTTTAAAGTTCCCCAGGTCATTGTGATGTATAGCCAACACTGAAAACCGTATGTTAGATGTTTTCTGGCCTATAGGGAGGGTGGGGGTGGAGGAAGGTTATTGTGACATTAGGTTTTATTGTGATATTAGATATTAGGTTGTTAGAAAGGACCTTCCTCAAAGTTTAGCAGAGAAAGAGTCTGACCACACAGACCAACCAGACAACTGCGAGTAGACAGTTAAGGTTCAGAACACAAATTCTGCCAGTAAAGCATTCATTGTTTTCCAACCCTCTGTGGACTCTAACTTGAAATCAGATTATCATGTTGGTGAAATTATTTGAGGGCTGCAAACTGGACTCCAAACAATCTTGCATGTTTCTGTTTTTGTAAAGTGTCCATCCCATGATTGAGAGTTCCCAGTCCTCTCCTATCGTAGTGAGAGTGATGGCTGCTAAAATACAGAGGTATTTTGGCTTTACTTTACTTACCAGGTACGTAGCAGTTAGGGATAGCTCATTCTGACTAAATACAGAGACGTAAGTTCAAAGAGCTAAGAAAGGTGGAATTTTCCAGGGTGAGTTGGACTCTTGGTTTACATAAGATACCAAGTGTTGGGTGAAGGAGACAAGGCCATGAAATGGAAATATCACCAACTGTGAAGGTAGACTACATCTCCATTCAGGGCTCTCCACCTTTTCTGATGGTGTGGAGTGTATTGTTTCCTGCCATTCTGACGTTCGTCTTGTTTCTTCCTTTCAAGTCCTATATATATATTTTTGTTGTTAAAAATAAGTATGCGAGGAGTGACTATTTCTACGTGAAAGTATAGTGAGCTACTTATGAAATTATAGAAGTCAAAACAAGTGTGAGACAGAAACTATGCTGTGAAATATTTTTGAGTGCCAGTGAGCCTGCAACATAATGATTATGGTTTCATCGTCACTAATGTGAAAGTGGTCCATTGCTCTGACGTATTCTAAACGAAGTGAAACTCATTTTCTAAAAATTCTTGAGGACTTTAGAGCTATGTCTTAGCATGCATTGAGTGATTAACATTTAGCAATTACAGATCTGGACGAAAATATGTTTTGGACATAAGTTTATTAAACATTAAATATTAAATTTTATTGTAGTCCGACTACTGCTTAACATGAGTGTATTGCACTTAAATGAAAGAGATTTCTGAAACAGATTTGGGTAGCCATTTGATGGACAACACCCTATACCATGGGAAGTTTCAGATAGTTAAACATTTTTTAAGCTGATCTGGTTAGGAAGTTGCTTTCCTCAGCCCTTCCTAAAATGATTGATCACCTGAGAAGAAGACACGTTAATGGGAATCCAATCACTTAAGTGTTACTTTGAACAAATGTCAAATGGTTATTCCTTCTGCAATTATAGGGGGATGGACAACACAGCCGATTCTTTTGTCATATTGTTATTAAATGTTCCTGTGGAGAATCTATTGGATAATATGTTAAAATACGTGAAAAACAAGTCCTGTCGATGAGAAATTATGACAGCTTAACAAGATTTTAAAGTCGTGAATCTAACTGTGGAATCTGATTGTGAGATGATGATGGCTCTTGAAAATATTCCTGAAGAATGGTTTATCTGAATATTTAATACTCAAAGATGTGAGTTGCTAAATGTGCTTGGCTAGTCAAACCTTCTCATTCCTCAGTGATAATCCTAGGCATAATGGAATTCTTTATACTTTATTCACAATGCCATTTCCTTCTCTTCAGAATTTTCTTTCTAATGTAGAAGAAAAATACGTATAGATTGGTAAAATCGCCTACCCCTCCCCCCGCCGAAAAATCATCCCATTTGCATATTCCACAAACTCTAATTTGCATACTGCTCTTGAGGTGTTTTCTGGTTTCCTAAGTATAATCTGTAGGAGAGAGAGGAAATAGTCTGTCTGAGCATTTCTTATCAAAAGTCCATTCAGCATTACATTAAATAAGAATTCCAGCAGATTTTTGCTGGGAGGCTGCATTTAGTTTTGCTTGGGAAATTCAATTACCGGTTTTTGAATGCAGATATTTGGATCCAAAATAGGAAATTGAAGTATTAATAGTGAATGCCTTCTTTACATACCATTATTGTTTTGCAGGATAGTAACATAGTACAAGTTTACCTATAACTTAAATGTAGTTTTTCTTTTTCTTTTTAAAAAATTTTGTTAAATGGTGAGAAAATGCTTATATATCCCTAGTTATTTTTTAAAGGAGTTTTATCCCCTTTGTTGATAGTAGGCAGGTTTCAACCAGAGATCAGTGACCACTGAATTTATTAGATGGAGAATCCCACAGAACAGAAATGTTTACTATATTTCAATGACATCATTACATATTTATCAAGAAGATAGGAATATATAAGCCCATATTCTCTAAGCAATATTAAATAAAATATTAATTTGCTAGGTAAGTTAGAAACCTGGATCTCTTACACGTTTTTTTCCACATACGTACTCACACAAAAAACTTCATTGTTTCTAACACATTTGAAACATTTAAAAATACGAAAAGCAAATAACAGCACATTAATTAAATTCTTTGTTTTTTGAATATCAGTTCAACAGCTGGAATATGTATTCTCTACCTCCTTTTTAATCGAATATCTTACCAACTGATATCTACGTAATAAAAGTTCCTAAAACATCTTTGTAGGTTGTAGGTAAGTAGGTTCACTTAGTAGGTTTCCCTAAGTGAAAGCCAAGATTTGGATTCAGAAGGACTGAATTCAAGTATCTGGGTTCGTATATTCAGTTTATAAACTCGGAGAAGTCACTTGGGAGTAATGTCTCTTGGGAGGTTTACATGAGATTATGTAAGTAAAGAAATTTATCAAGCTATAGAGTTTGAGAAACATGTACGGTATCACGTGCCTGTATAGAAGCATCTACAAAACTCGTAGCGTTCTACAAAATTAGTGTAGTGTTTCTTTTCAGTGAGAGTATCTGCTATGATCATTTTAGTTTAGTCCCCCTCTATCCTTTCCAGATATATTCTACCTCTGTTTACTCTTATTTGTGGTTTAAAATATCTGAAAAAATTTTGGTGACGGAAGCCTGACTTAAAACGAGAAGGGAGATGTAAGCAAACCTCTGGCGTATCTTCCAATGAACAAATGGAGTGGGGCCATCGATTGACCGTGTGGTTCCGGCTGGGCTTGTAGAGCATGTCTGGTAGGCCTAGCTCAGTGCCAAGTGCCTTCGCAGTGCTTGGAACGAATTATTTGTTACCATAATGATGGTCATGTGTCCAATGAGCCATGTAAGGGGATATTGTGTAAAAATGAAAGAATTATTCTGTCCTCTCTTTTCAACCATTTGTATAGTGGTTGTGTTAATTTTCCAAATCACTTCCAAATCTGTTCCAGTTATAAACGTAAAGCACAACTACTTCGCAATTCAATAGTATACTTAGACTCTTTTGAGCAACTCTAGAAATTTTTCTCTGCCTTTGGAACTACAGAGGAAGATAACCATCCCTCTCGCTTGCTCTTGTAACTTCCGTCAGATGATAACATCCCTTCTTCACTTAGGACACTAATGCAATATGTTTCAACAATAGCTGTGAACTTACTTGTTTATGTATGCACGCGCATTATGGTTGCAATCCATTATTTGGGAAAAGGACTAGGCAGGCATATTCAGAACAAGTTTATGGGTAACTTATTGAGAAATAAGACATAGCAGAATAATCTGCATTAAACCCTTTCTAAAATGGCCCTTGATATAAACGGGATAAGCATCTTTAGGACTTGTATAGAAAAAAATATATATATTCCAGGGTGAATTTAGAATAAGCTTCTTATTTCTGTGAAATACATTTTTTCTGTTTACACCCCTCTTAGGCTGGGAGATATTTTTAAAATCTCATGAATTTTAATAAGTTGAGTGGATATTCCAGATCCTTCTGCATATACTATAATGCCTCTAGTAGTGAATGTTGATCACCTTTCCAAATCCACATTTGTATTGTGAGATTCTCATTTTAAGGGGTCATAGGATTTTGTCTTGCATCACCTTTTGAGTCATTCAATATTGTACACATAGACACATTTTTTGAGTCATTCAGTATTGTACACATAGACACGTGTGGAAGAACCATTCTAGCCAATGTGGTTATGTGTTTAATTTTTGCCAAAAATCTGGAAGATAAAAATAAGGTGGTATTAATAATAGTGGCATACACTGTTAGGTAAAAGAAGATGATATCATCTTATATGATATGGCTTCTTACAGGCAATGAAGTAACAGTATATTATTCTTCACAGTGTAGCGCATTTTTCATTGATGAGTTAAAACGAGGTATATGTAATCATTATTCTAAATTTCTTAAGTATATTTGATTGCTTGAAGAGCATGCTGAAAGAGAAAGTGGTCTCATTAAGCAAAATGATATTAACAGGTGCTTTATTTTGCTCTGGGCTCGAATAATGGAGACACTGATATTTGTCTCGTGAGACTAAGGTTGGCTTTAGGTGACAAGGGATTGAATGAGTCCAGGTGAATGCAAATTTATATAAAACGTTGATAGATAGGTACCTGCAAATATTCTGAATAATAATAATGAATAATATCGTTTCAGATGAGCGTGTCTACCCCACTCAAGTTGGAGCTTGGTGGAAGTTAGGAGAGTAGCAGTATGTCTCCATGGGAGAACGTAGGGCAATGACAAAATGTGCTGTTTGGTGGCCACAAGTCCCTGAGAGGCAGTGGAAATAGCAGCTCACTGGTGCACTGTGGCACCGGACCACCTTTCACAGAGATCTGTGTGGCTTGAGGAGATTTCTTAACCTTTCTGGGCTTAAATCTCTTCACCTGTAAAATGCAGCTAATAACACCCCTTACTTCCTTTACCTCAACAGAGATTATAGGTATTAAGTTAATAATCCATGTGAAGAGCTTAGGAAAATACATGGCACATATTAAGCACACCATTATAATCACGTTACATAAATTTGTGACTTCCAGGTGCATTGCTGTCATATTGGATTGGATCTGTCCTTGGAAATTCAAAATAGCCTGTTACTTTCACTTTGTAACAGCTTTTCCGTATTAACATGTTGGCATGTGTATTGTAATACATCTGTGCTTCTCTGCTTGAAATGACTAATAACTCATTTTTAAGTATAATTGAGAACGCTAATTTCATTTACGTCACTTGAATCATGATCGTCCCATGGAGTCTGAGGCACCGCAGTACAAATTGTGTCTGGGCAGTTCTTTCAGATCTGTTTTCTATTAAACTTCGGTGAAAATATGACCGCGATGTTTCCATCAGACCTAGCTTAATAAATTCACTTTTATTGACTTTGGAAATCAAGGAAAATAAGCCATTTTTGCCTACAGTCCTCCTGCGTATCTTCTTAGGCTAACTCAAAAGTGTAAGATAAGCAGACTGCAAAACAGGCTTTGTAAGAATTAGCTAAGACAGGTTATGCTGGCTAGCCATGAAAATGGAAATCCAGATGGAGGCACTATCTGAATGTCTTGAATCAGCAACAACAGCATCACCTGAGAGCTCTTTAGATATTCAGAATCCAGGGACCCAGCCCATACCTTTAAAACCAGAATATACAGTTTGGCAACATCCACAGGTGATTCATATGTATGTTAAAGAGAGAGTGTGTTGTTTTCCATATTTGAGCAGCTCTTGCCAGGAAGAAGAACTAGATTTGGACCCTAAGTCTCCAAAGCAAAAGGCAGAATTAGAATTAGAATTTGCAGTGCCAATTGCAGAAAAAGAGCATAAGCTTTGATGAAAAGGCACTTGCTGAGCACCTACTGTTTACTAAGGATTGGAGATAAACCACAGTCAGTGAAAGAGACTTGCACAGGTTGTTCTGGGAACACACATACACATGTAGGCCTCATTCATAGTGGTTGAGGGTCATGGTCAACAAAGACTTCTTGAGTTCCTAAATATTTTTGGCTAAGTAGGTAAGGAGCTGGTGATGTAGAGAAGGGAAGCAAAAGGTCATTTCCAGCAGATGAGTCTTCTGAGATAGGTAAGGATGGATCGTAAGACACTATAAATAATTACATCTTTTCCAACTTACAAAAGAACAAAAATCTGACTTTTCTGTAAAATTCTAAAATCATATCCTTTAAATCAATCATGTAAATTTGGATATGTAAATATCCAACTTTGAAAGAATGTTGGTGTCGACTAAGGTGCACCTCTGTACTACTCATAATGCAGAGTTCACTGCCAAGCACATAATAGATGCTTAAGAGTGTACAATTGAATCGAAGTACCTCATTTTGAAGATAAATGGGCTGAAGCTAAGAGGCATGATGTTACTTAAATCTGAGCTACACATCCAGTTACAATGACCCCAGTACTCAATTGGGAGACGTGTACCTATTTTCAGTTTATCAAGAAGCATCATTATTATAGTGACTGTTTGCTTATTTTGACTACATGAAAGCAATTTGATTGCATACACAACAAGGGGCACCTGGGTGGCTCTGTCTGTTGAGCCTCCGACCTCGTCTCAGGTCATGATCTCATGGCTTGTGAGTTCGAGCCCCGCACTGGGCTCTGTGCTGACAGCTCAGAGCCTGGATCCTGCTTCAGATTCTGTGCCTCCCTCTCTCTTTGCCCCTCTCCCACTCATTCTGTCTCTCTCTCAAAAATAAATAAAAATATTAAAAATTGTTTAAATAAAAGAAATATTTAGAGGACAAGAAAGCATGAGATCTGGAGCTGGACTTTAAATATCAAAACCCTACTCCAACACTTAGTAACAGTGAATGTTTAACTATGTTAATGAACCTTTTATGGGCCTTACTTAGTTGCCTTAGTTGTAAAAGGGATAAAATAGTATGTGTCTTATGGGTTTTTAAGAGAATTAGGTAAATTAATCAAATTGCTTGGAACAATGCACCATAATTATAGGCTCATCTTCTTGTCTTCTCATTTCACCCCCTCCTAATTGTTTATCGGCATTGTTATTACTATTATCATTAATAATTATAGAATATTTGGGGTGCCTGAGTGGTTCAGTTGGTTGAGCATGTGACTGTTGATTTTGGCTCAGGTCATGATCCCAGGGTCATGGGATCGAGTCCCATGAGGGTCTCTGCACTGACAACACGGAGCCTGCTTGGGATTCTCTCTCTCCCTCTCTCTCTCTGCTGCTCCCTGACTTGCATGCACACATGCTGTCTCTCTCTCTCTCTCTCCCTCTCTCTCTCTCTCTCTCTCAAAATAAATAAATGAACTTGATTGTGGTGATCATTTTGCAATATATACAAATGTATATTGCACACCTAAAACTAATATAATGCTGTATGTCAATTGTATTTCAATTGAAAAAAAAGAAAGAAAAGGCAAAACATTATATATGTGTGTGGAAATCCTAACTCCCAGTAACTCATAATGAATACAGCTTTACCTAGAAATAGGGTCATTGTAGGGACGCCTGGGTGGCTCAGTATTGCAGCTCAAGTTATGATCCTGGGGTCGTGGGATCGAGCCCTGTGTCTGGCTCTGTGCTGAGCGTGCAGCCTGCTTAAGATTCTCTCTGTCCCTCTGTCCCCTCTCCCCTCCTCATGCGATAGATAGATAGATAGATAGATAGATAGATAGATTTTCTAGAACAGTATATTCAAAGGGGCTTGAGGACCTAAAGTGAGTAGCTGTTAGCTCTATCGTCGGGAATACTAAAAGCTAATTATGAGGACAATGGCTGTAAGTAAAGCCTGGTTGTCTTGGGCTGCTCTTGGCATATGTGTGCCCTTGGTGACCGTGAAGGTATCTGTACCGTTTGTCACTTGTATGTACGATTTTGCCAAGTAACTAATTTAGTCAGTGTTGACTTTGAGAAAGAACTAATAGAATGTTAAAGTGTCTTGGCAAATAAATTTGGATTGCTTGAATAAACTAGCTTAATTATAGGCTGTGTTATCGTTCTGGCAAAAAAGATGTCATGCTGATAGGCTGTCTGAACGGTTCACTCAGTTACCATCAGTGACTCTTCAGGAGCATAGGGAAGGAATAAAATATAGACTTCTACTTCTAGAAAAATTGCATCTTGCCTCCAAATGAAAAGATTATTTGAGATAAACATCTGTGTTTCTCCCACGAACTTCACTGATGTATTTGGATGAGACAGTGGGTCTATTGTAATTGCCATTTAAATGGTTTATCATTATATTAATATGCAGCTGTCGTGAAGTCTATGAAATCTGTTCTGTGATTTAACAGAGTTGTTCAGAAAACTACCTGCACCAATTAATAAGTAGTAAGAGCCAACCAGCATTTGTCGGGGGGTTCATTAGTGTTTGATATGCCTTTATCTCATTTAGTCTTTGAAACAACTTAAATGTGATGATGTCGAATATTGTTATTATTAAGCCCATCCTATAGACGCAAGAGCTAGGGAATAGAGAAGGTAGAACATTCCAAGGAGCGCACGGTGCATTAACAGTGGAGCTGGGATTAGAATCCTGGGCTAACTAAATAGACCTTCACTACCGTGATCCTCATATCTATGGCTCACCTAAGCCTTTCCTTTCAGGGTGTGCAAGAAGCTTGCTGACCACATTTTAACTGTAATGTGCTACACAGGCATATGATGGCTTATCTTTTTATAAGGTTACTAGTCCTACTGGATTAAGAGCCCAGTCTCCCGCAGTGTGACCTCATCTTAACTACTTACATAGGCAATGACCCTATTTCCAAATAAGATAACATTCCGAGGTACTGGGGTTAGGACTCCCACATATGAATTGTAGAGGGGTGCAATCCAACCCCTAACACCTAACTTTTAGGAAAGCACCGTATAAAGCTATGCCATTAAAACCTATTTGCTACCACTGAAGGATTAGTAGTGTTGTCGATGGTTAAGAAAGAATAGGGAATGGTCTTATAAGAAAGACAATGGTTTCTAAGAGGAGTTGTACATCTGTCCTCATGAATTCAAGAAATGTGCCCAGGTCAAACCATAGGAGATCAGTTGCTGAGTAATTATATGATTCTCTGCATTCATTCGTTTATAAGCAAAACTTGAAAGGAACGTTTGCAGAATTCTTCTCTCAGGGGTAGCAAATGAGCCAAAGATGCTTTTTAAAACCATGCAAATAGAATGAACCGATCCTTCACCCAACCCCGTGAAAAGTGTTTGCATTTAAAAAGTATCCAAGTGGGGCGCGTGGGTGGCTCAGTCGGTTAAGCGTCCGACTTCAGCTCAGGTCACGATCTCGCGGTCCGTGAGTTCGAGCCCCGCATCGGGCTCTGGGCTGATGGCTCAGAGCCTGGAGCCTGCTTCCGATTCTGTGTCTCCCTCTCTCTCTGCCCCTCCCCCGTTCATGCTCTGTCTCTCTCTGTCTCAAAAATAAATAAAACGTTAAAAAAAAAAATAAATAAAAAGTATCCAAGTTTCCAACCTCACAGAGCACTTTGTTCAGAACTAAACACTGTTTGACATTATAGACATCATTTAATTCCTTGGTATATAATGTTTCAAAACCAGATTCTAGAAAACATGCATTCTAAGCAATTATTGACATTTTTTTCCATCAGAAAAATGAAACAAACAAAAAACAAAAACAAATAAAACAAAAAAGCAAAACAAAACAAACAAACAAACAAAACAAACAAGAGCTCTCCCAAAGATAAAACAGCTTCCTGCAATTGAATCTTGAGATTTAATTGCTAATTTCTTTTGGATTGTAATAGTATCTATTTGAAAACAGCAGCTTTTATTAGTTACCTTCACAGTATTCTTCAGAGCAGGTTGAGAAACACATTCCCCGGGATCTCAGATATGAAAGCGGAGTCGCCCAGGGCAAAGGGGCTGTTCATCTGATGCGCTTATCAATCGCAATTGTTCATTCTGTTTGCAGTGTGTCTGTCCTGTTTGTGTGCTTCTTAGTTTTGTTACAGTATGCAAAGTGGAAAATAGAGCTATGTGGAATGGCCTAGAGCAACGGAAAAAGACTGAATTGATCCTAAATTCATTCAGGCTGTTTACATTCAGCCTGGAACAAACAAGTATTTGATAACAACTTGAAAAAGAAAAAAATACAGAAGTTTTCTATTCCTGTGAAAGGAGTTTGAGGTTGTGATACCAGAAGATAGTTACACCAGTTTAGGTTGGTGCATCGTTAAATACATACAATTTGACAGGTTGTTTGGTTTTGTTTTGTTTTTTTTTCCTGGAAGAGTAATACATAGGAGTATTCCGTTTTAGCTTTACTTAAAATAAGCAGTAGCGGCAATGTTGCCCATTTTTAAGTTTAAAGTCAAAGACCAAAGAAATTATTATTCAGATAATTGTATGTTTGGAATCAAGGTAACTGATAATGAAACCAAGCCCACTCTCATGTCTGCCTACACACACACACCCATCCTCCACCCTTACTACAAAGTAACTCTTAATCTCCCCCTAAATTATATGAAACCTATGGATAATTAATCGAATCGAATCTTACCCTGGATTCAGTTGAAACACAGAGGTGTTGAGATAAAACAGTACTGCTAATACTTTCTGCCATTCCCCGAGTACTTACCTGATGAATGCCTTCTGTGTCAAATTCTCTAACAAGATCCTGAAAGGTGAGGGACCGAGTTTGGTCCTCGATTCCTGTGCCCCCCTGTAGTCTTAACTCTTTCCATTATATCACATTTGAGAAGATACAATGGTGGGTGATCATATGTGCATTCTCCGAAAGGTTTATTTGTCTTGTTAAATGCTGGGTCTCACCAGCTAGGACAGTACTTTGCACATTGGATGCACTTAGTAAATATTTGTTGACAGAGTGAGTTATGAGATTCAGTGAACTTTTGAATAATAGTATATAATTAGGTGTACATTTCATGAAAAATGTTTATTTTTTAAATGTCTCTAATGGATACGGACAAACGTTGCACATACCTACACCTACTGAAAGGAGAAGTTCAAGTGTCAAAAATGGCATTTGTGGGGACCCTCAAGATTTCCACAAGGGAGAAAATATAGCAAAGGTTGCAACAGCAAGGGGGTAAGAGGGAGACCAGAAATACTAACCAGGGCAACAAAGCTTATTCTCCCTTCAGACCTGGGTGCAGCTTGGGGATGTGGAATTAAATGTTAAGGGGCTAATGCCAAATCCACATATATGTTGCAGACGTGAAGGTGAGCTGGGCCCTGGTCGGTGGAGACAATCTGGCATCGGTATAGAGAGGTCTCTGATCTCATAAAGGCTGAGTGTCGGGGTAGCAGTATAGTTGGTGAAGTCTGCAACAGGGAGGTGCATAACACAAAAGAACACATTATATATTCTCTGTTTCCATTTGTGCAAAAGGCAAAAACAGGGAAACCTGTGCTGTAAGAAATCTGGGTAGTAGGTCCCTTTGTAGGTGGGTGGTGGCTGCAGGTTCTCTACAAAGGAAGGCTTGGGAGGGTGTTCGTAATTGTTTCTTGACTCGGTGCTTGTTACCCTTATGGAAATTCATCAAGCTGAGTATATATATGCACTTTTCCCTATGTATGTGAAAATTCAATAGTAAGTTTTAGAAGACCGTATGATCAGACATGAAATCAAGGTCTGGCTTGGAGGGAGTAGGAACTGAAGGAAACTAGGAGCTATTATCGGAATTGCTACTACCAAAAATAATTGCGGGGGAAAACCAGTGGGCCAGACCAAAGCGAATAAATAAACAGGGGAGTTGGCAAAGGGCCTTGAAAGCCTACTTGCAACATGTGAGAGAATTATCTGACCTAATGTGAGTCTGTGGGGGTCTATTCACACACATACACACACACACACACACACACACACACACACACACTACACATATATATATATATATATATATATATATATATATATATATATCTGTAGTCTCAGCTTAGACTGTTCAATGGGTCTGGAGAAAAAGACATTCCAGTAGCAACAAACATACCTAGTACAGACCTTAGTTACTAATACCCTTATCGTCTCAAAGGAATCAGATCTGATTGGAGAAACTGTATCATGTTTTGGTCAAGTAAGATTCGATCTGAGTCTTGAAACATCTTTTTATGTCAAAATTAAAGGGAAAATGATGGTTACTGACAAAAAGTGCATAAGAACCAGGTCGAAAAGAAAATATCTATTGGCCAAATCTAGACAATTTGAGCATAAAAATGATCAAGGACAGTAATGAATTAAAAACCTTTAGGAAAATATGTATCCTTAAAGTCATAGAGATTATAGATAACAGATCAAGGCATAGGTACTACACAGACAGGAAAATAAAATGAGAGAGAAGGCTCTTGCCTTCACGAGGCAAGAGGAAGACACGAGGAAGACAACTTCCAGGTAGTAACGGGGGAAAAAGTCATCATTTTGCAACCCTCATAGTGTTAGTTTTGGCATGTGGTTGCAGTGGCCATTAAAATATTTCCTGTCGCCTAGCTATTATCGTAGGGCATGGGAAATATTTTAAGGAAGACCACCATATTTGTATGGACATAAAGTCTCTCCCAAGAATTACTTATCAGTTGGAAGAGGAAAAAAAAATTATTATTCAAGGGAAATTATGTAGCATTTCAACTGAATGATCAAAATAATGATGATCGATGAGGGGCAGGTAGACAGTGTGTGCCTCCAGATGTGATGGGCTAAAGACTCTACGTAGCGCAGGTGGCATTCCACTAAACATGTGTAAATGTATTGAGTCTGTCAGAGGAAGCATAAATCAGATTCAAAATGAGAAACCTTCTACGAGGGCATCTATGAGGGGTGAGAGGGTAAGAGAAATTTCAAAAATGTCAATGTGATAAAAGATAACAAAATGCTATGGGATGATTCTGCGTTAAAGGAAATATTTAAAAATGACATCATCATGAAATACGTGTTCCCAGCCTAGATCCTATCCTGGATAGGGAAAAAAATGCTATAAAAATATTATTGGGTCAGTGGACAAAATTGGGAGAAAGAAGGTTGATTAGATATGTCAATGTTAAATTTCTTGAAATTTGATAACTATGCACTTGATGATTTATGTCCTTATTTTGAGAAAATGTAAAGTGTTTGGTAGTAAATGGACATGATATGTAACTTATTCTCAAGTGGTTCAGAAAAAAACCGTGTGTGTGTGTGTGTGTGTGTGTGTGTGTGTGTATGCAGGGAGAGGGAGAAAGAAAGGAAGGACAAAGTGCATAGCACAGAGCAAAACAGGGAATCTGAATGAAGAGTAAGAGGTATACAGTGTCCCTAACTCTTTTCTTGTCACTCCTCTGTAGGCTTGAAATTGTCTCACAAGAAGAGTTCTTTTTTTTTTTTAAATTTTCCTGAAAATCCAGTATTGGAAACACATTAATTTCATTGTTGTTTTAATAGGGTTTTCTTTTAAAACCAGATGCTTCACGAAAACACAAAACATATCACTCCGAAAGCAGTCATTGAAATCTATACAAGCATGTTTAATTGGATCTTTCCCATTACCTGGCTGATAGCTGATGGATTAAAGAAGTTAGAGATCTGATGTGATAAAATAGGGGGAAAGAAATGACTATAGGAGTAGTAACTGTGGTGCCGTGTGAACAGCCAAGTGGGGCAGGGACCTACATTGACAGGACGAAGTGGGTTACAAGAAACACACACACACACACACACACACACACACACACACACACACACACAGTGTCAACATACAGATTGGTCCTGATGAAATGGTAACAGTAGTCACTTACTGCTCCCTTTATGCATACTTCTGTATCATATGCTCAAAGATGCTTCAAAAACTAAAATCAGCATATTTATTTGGAACATTTACACTATAGAAGCATGTTTGTTCAACCGGATTTGTAGAGTGGAAGGGGGTGATAGCAGTTTCCTGAAAGTCATGGACTGTGAATATGCCCGCAGGCACGAGGAGCTCAAAGATACCAACAAGTCACGCTTGTCAGAGTAAATTTGAAAGTGGAAAGAAATAAGACAGATATGAAATTAGCTCAAAACAATTCAATATTCGAAAACATCTGTAGGAAGAGGCACCGAGGGCCTGGGCTGAAGAAAATAAATCACAATTAGATCTGGTTCTGGAAAATTCACCAAGGTCTACATTAGCAAATCAAGTCCAAGGAGGAAATGAAGGGTTTCTCTTGACAGAGGAGCACTTAGTGTTTCTTGGAGAGGGTTTTCAGGCAAATATGATTTACACATCTCTGCATTCATTTGTTCTGTTCAGATACCAGAAAGAGCATGCCTCGGTGAGAAAGATTTATATTAGTTGCAGAGGCTTGCACCAAATATTTTCTAGTTTCCCTACCAACTCTGAGATTCTTTCATTCCCTCTAAGGTGAACTGTTTTTTAGGATGGTAAACCACCTCCTTTTTAATGATAACATCTGCTGAAAGGTAGTCATAGTTATTAATAACATAATTTCAGTTTTTGACATTTCTATTATGATAATTTAAACTTATTATCTAATATCCTCTCCTTTAGATAGAATTTGTTGTACATTATTTATTTCATGTAACGTTGTACATGTCAGCATAAATGCCTTTTTTTCCAACCTCAATACATTTAGAATACCAGGGAGGATCCAACACTGAAAAAAATGATAATGTGATAATGTGAATACACGGCTCTGGGGACGGACTCTTTAAAGCTTCATAGGTTTTCCATTTACATATCAGACAATTCCCAAACCTTCAGAAGAAAGTCCAAAGTGCTGACACAGTATGTGGTTTCAGATCTTATGAATGGAAGGATATTAAAAGCAATTGAGATTGAGCATAAAGGTAAAAGTTTGAGGCGATTCAAAGAAAATTACATTAGGTTTTCAGGTTTCCTTCAGCAGAGATTAGGAAAATGTATTTCAATTTCCTCAACAAAGAATAAGGCAAATCTTACAGGAAACCAAGTCAGAGTCAAAGTTTGTTTAAAAGGGCATCTCTAAAGCGGGATATTGGCACCAAGAAGGTGATCTGTCCCCCTGATTAATGAGATTTGAATAAATTTGTTGACAGAATAAGACAAATGCAGCATTACACAATAACACCTGTAGATGCTGAGAGAGATCAATTAAAAATTTTAAAAAAATTTAAAATTAACACCTAACCCTAACCTCTGACCCTGATGCCTACCCTGGTTCTGAACTCAGTTTCAATTCCAATCTTAACCCTAACCCATAGTTGCTTGATTAACCCTAACCCTACTAAATGCATACTAAACTTGAATTCTGTAATAAAAAACCAGTCATGTAACAAGAAAAAACAAAAAACAAAAAAAAAACCCCAAACCCCATAAGATCCATTTGATATTCTTATGACCACTCAAATATTAATTCACTCTTGTTTCTTATTGACCTTAACTATAATTTCTAAATTAAAAAAATATGTATTTGTTTTTGAGAGAGAGAGAGAGAGCAGGGGAGGAGCAGAGAGAGAGGGAGACAGGGAATCCCAAGCAGGCTCCGCACTGTCAGCCTAGAGCTCCAACTCACAAACCAGCGAGATCATGACCTGAGACAAACTGAAACCAAGAGTCTGACTCAATCCGCTGAGCCACCCAGGTGCCCCTATAATTTAGAACTTTTTGAAGAGTAACCAAGTTAGGGGTGCCTGGGTGGCTTAGTCGGTTGAACGTCTGACTTCTGCTCAAGTCATGATCACTCCTGAGTTCGAGCCCTGTGTCGTGCTTTGTGCTGACAGCTCAGAGCCTGAAGCCCGCTTTGGACTATGTCTCTGGCTCTCTGTCTACCCCTCCCCTGCTCGCACACTGTCTCTCCATCTCTCAAAATATAAATAAACATTAAAAATTTTTTTAAAGAATACCAGGTTAACAAGTTTTACACAAGAGCCAAAATCTTTCCCCAAATCATATTATTGAATAAAATTGTTCTTTAACCTTAAGTAAAAGCAAATGGAATTGTAGTGTATATTATTTTATTTTATTTTATTTTTTTTTTTGTGTATATTATTTTAGAATAAGCAATTATCAAGCGGACTTTCCACACATTGATTTTATTAAATTTGGATTTAAAAAGTCCTTTTTTTTACTCTTTCATGCATTATATTCTGTTAATCAGTAAGAAGTACTACAATTGATTTTTTTAATTTATTTTGTAAGTATCAGGAAACTAGAGGTGTGGGAGAGGATGATTAGCTGTTCACCAAACCCCCATCCCTTTCTTCTTTGTCACACAGCCTGATTTCTGGCCTCCCTTTAAGTGAGGCATCACCGGTGAGGACTCCTTGCAGCCTGTGGAATTCCAACACTTTCAGGCTGGCTCACAGTTTGGTTCCCGTGGAGCCCTGCACTCTCTACTTCTCGGTCAACCAAGGCTGGTGTAACTGCAAAGAAAAGAGCCAAACAACCGCCACACCTTTATCTAGGGTCATTTATGCGTTTAAGCCCATTCTAGGTTAGCTGCTCTGAGAATTAACTTTAAAATCTCTCCCCTCTCTCTCATCTCATCACATCCTTCTCTAGATCCTCTTTTCAGCGTACAAGCATGTAGTTATTTCTTCAGACTTAAAAAAAAAATGATTGATTTCCACTCGTGACTGCTCTACTCTTTTGTTGCAAAATTCCTCAAGAAATGTTGAGACTTGCTCTGTTCCATTCTCTTCTCCTGTCCTCTCTCAGACCACTCCAACTCATATATTCATACCCCTGCATACTCCATTCTGGCTTCACTCTCACTGTCCCGTCAGTGGTCACTCTTCCATCATTGTTGAACTTGACCTGTCTTCACAATTTAACAGAGTGGAGCATGTCCTCCATAATACACTTTTTTATTTGATTCCGGGGCACCACATTCTTTTGGGTTTCCTCCTACTTAATTTCTTCTTCTTTGTTAGTCTTCCGTGTTGACTTTTCTTTACAACCAGGACCTTTTTCTTAACTGTTGAAATACTCTAAGACTCAGTCTTTGGTCTTCCTTTCTTTCCACCTACAGGCACTCATTTCCTTGGAGATCCCAATCAGTCTTTCTTTTTCAGGTATTTCTTTTCTCCATTTCAGTTACTTTCTACTCCACCATTTTGAGTGATTGGTGCAAATTATCATTGACTCCACTTTATCTCACATTCTCATATCCATTCGAACATCCCGTTTCTCAACTTTGAAAATGTATCCAAAATACAACTGCTTATCACCTCTCTGGTCTGAAACACCAGCCATTTCTTGAATGGTTTTAAGAACTTAAACAGATCTCTCTGTTTACATCCCTGAACCCATATATGCCAATGGCAACAGAACAGCCACAATTCTCCTTTTAAAATAGAAATCAGATCATGTAACTACAGCTCAGAACCCTGTAAGTGTTTACCACTTTATGCAGAGTAAAAGCCTATATCCTTACGGCTGCCTCAAAGGACCTATAGGTCCTATTCCCTGTTACTTCTTTTATCTCAACTACTACTGCCATCATTATTTACTCAGATACAGGCACGCTGAGCCTGGAATGTTAAGGCTTTTGCACTGGATATTTCCTCTAGCTAGAGTATTCTTTCTTCGGATATCCCCTTGACTAACTCTCACCTCTGTTCATGTACTTGAAGAAGTGTTACCTTCTCAACAAAGCCTATCCTGTCCACTGTATTTAATACTGTAGTCTACACACACTTACACTCAAAGTCTTCATGGTCACCCTTTCTCTGCTCTTTGAAAAAATTCATAGCAATTACGGATTTTCATTGTAGCATATAATTTACTTACATATTTCTTTTATTTGTTTTGTCTGTCTAGAATTTTAACTCTGCATAAATTAGAATTTTGTTTTTAAACCAGTACATGCTAGGTATCTATAACAGTCCCTAATACCCAGTAGAAACTAAATATTTCCTAAATGATTATTGTAATAGAATCAAGACTATTTACAAAAGATGATTTCAGCCCAGGATTGCCATTTTATTCAGTCATTGTTATGTTGAGGTGCTGTTATTCTTTTAAGGCTAATATTGGGGTTAGCATGTTGATTTTATTTAGGGGACTTCAACTTTGTCTTCTGGGTTGACTTTAAATGACTATGTGTGTCTATCATCTATCTATCCATCCATCCATCCAACCGATCTGTGTGTGTGTATGGGTGTACATGTAAATGGCAAAATACAATGTTTACAATCCAGAGTTTAGTCAGAGAAATCTATCTCAAGCTATCTCTTTCCAAATCATTTTCAAACCTCAAGTGTAAGAAATATCTTTGTGAACGATTTAGAGGAAAGTGTGGTATATATTCATACCGCTCTATACTCTAACTTCATTTCTGGTTCACTCCAGGTAATCAGAGATTCATTTGCTAACCAGTATAGTTTTGGCTTCCTCCTAAATGTGTGCATAGAAATTACTGTAGTTTGCATATTTTGAAATCTGTTAAATACTTTATTTGTGGAAATCTGCTAAAGAACATAGTTCAAAATAATATAATAAATGAAAAATATTCTCTATGCTATTAGTACCCTAAACAGTTGAAAGGGTAGTTTTCATTTACTCATTTAGGCAAGTGTATTAATACTGTGAATTCATTTTCTTTCTTTATCTCATCTACTAAGTAATTTAGGGACCAGTTGGGTAGCTAAACATTATATATATTTTTATCATCCTCCACAGCATTGTTTAGCCTATGGTAAATATTTCTGTGTAACAATTTTACTTCTAAGCTTATTATATCCTATGCATATTTTCTTTTGACTCCAACTCCTCCAACTATTTTTTAAATAGTATATTCGCTGCTTAAAAAAATTGCCCTTGAATCAAACAGAGGCAGTAGAGTGAAATGGAGAAGAACAGTATGCATGGATTTGATTCTGCCATTGATACTTACTTTCTGATTGACCTTTGGTATATTGCTTGATATCTTTTTGGATTAAAAACAATACTCTCATAGGGTTATTGTAAGGAAAAATGAATAAATATATTTAATGCACCTAGCATCTTTCCAGAATTGTAGTCAGTATGTAATAAGTGACCATGATTTTTATTATTTTCTTCAATGGGAAAGAGTGGAAGAAGAGTAGGGAGTAATCAAGCATGGAGTTTTTTCAGTTTGAGATATTTGTAAGACCTCCCTGGCAAGTGCGGGTAGGTCTCTTCCAACCAGTCACTCAGAGACTCATGTCAGTTCTGTCATACCTTGGAGATTATTACTATCAAGATGTAACATCCAAGGTTTATCTTGGGTTCCATCTTAGTTGCTTAGAAGAAGATAGAAAGTAGGAAAAACAAGCCTATTTCTTAAAGGCATTGGGCAGGAAGTAATAACATCACCCACTTTAACATTCCACTGTGAGGGTTAGTCATATGGCCATATCCAGATAAAGAGGTGTGCTTGGAAATGTAGGCCTGGCTAGTCAGCCACTTCCCAGCTATAACCTTATACAAGGGAAGGGACAAGATGAATTTTGGTGGATGGTTGTCTCTCCCTAAGAAATGTCCAGGTGAAAGAGTTTATAACTAGTGTGTAGTCTGGACTAGATACATAAATTTGAGAGTCATGAACATGTAGATGATATTTAAAATCTGGGAACCAGTGAAAGAGAATAGAGATGAGAAATGTTTAGTACTAAGCCTTGAGAAACTCATATATTTCTTGAACTGAGGAATTTCCAGTTCCTCAGGGAAGGTAATTTGAAAAGACAAAGAGTATTTTTGGCTATCCATCTGTGCAGGTGTTATGTGGATGTCAGGGGAGGAAATTCTGCACCAGAGAGCATCAGGGCAGCTGGCAGGGAGCTGTCCTCCAGTTGTGGTGCTGACACGATACCTCCTCTCCTCACAATGAATGGCACTCCCTTGGTTATCCTGGGAGAGCTCTGTCATTCTCCCCTAATACACACATCCAGAAAGATACTTTCCGATGGCCCCACACTTTTGTACTTGTGGAAAAGTGATGGGCCCTAATGCTACCAACTTTTTTCTCCTGTCTTATTCACGCTCAGAGCTCCTCTACAGAAACACTGTTTTCTGCATGAGAACACTTTATCAAGTTTTGCCCAAGAGCCCTAATTATGCAACCAAGAGGTTAAGACTTAAGTCATTTCATCAATTTTACTCAACCGTGTTTCTCTGTGTGGACCCCACCTGAGAAGAGTGAGACATACTGCAAGGGGAGTTAAATAAAGAGATAAGTAAAAACTCAGATACATTCTTAACAATAAATCTGTGAGAAAGGATTAAAGCAAATAGGGTGTCAGAAAAAAGACAGACATCCATTACCCTGCCTATTCGATAATTAATGATTTGATTGAATTTCCCAGACCAGAAAAACTGAAGATAAAACACAAATGTTGAAGCAGGGTAAAACTATGTGCATTCAAAAGGATTATAAAACTTATGAATATAAGCAAGATATGAAAAACCATGATACCAGTTAGATGTTTTTGAGTCTCACAATATGTCAGGCCTTGTAGTAAGTGCTTATAATGGTTATGACAGCTGACTACACAACAAGAATTAATTCTAGATGGTCAGTCTAAGGCTTTCATATCAGTCGTTTCCCCACATCAGTAATTAGATGAAGAAAGTGCATATGATCCTCTTCTCAGTCATGACACTTAAGGGGATATCTTCTGGATGAGGTCATGGAAAGATCAATTATCAAATGGCCCAGGGAAAAAGACAGTCAGTTTTCTATCTTTGGGCATCATGATTGAGTATGACACCTAAATCTGCTGCCACTACCAGTCCTAGAATGAAGCCACTTCATGAACTGAGTGAATCCCTCTTCTCTCATCCTTGTACATTCCCTACCTCTGAAGTCTCTGTAATGAAACACATCTCCCTTTCTTGCTGGAGAATATTAGAGACAAGTTTTCTTTTTTTCTTCTTTTTCTCCAAAATTGTATTTAAATGCCAGTTATCATATGGTAAAATGTTAGTTTCAGGTGTAGAATTTAGTGATTCATCACTTATATACAGCACCCGGTGCTCACCACAGCAAGTGCCCTCCTTAATACCCATCACCTAGTTAATCTATGCCCCGATTTCCCCTCCTGTAACCATCAGTTTGTTCTCTACAGTTAAGAGTCCGTTTCTGGGTTTGCCTCTCTTTTTATCCCCATGTTCATTTGTTTCTTAAATTCCATACATGAGTGAAATCATATGGTATTTGTCTTTGACTGACTTATTTTGCTTGGTTAGCATAATACTCTCTAGCTCCATCCACATCATAGCCAATAGCAAGATTTCATTTTTTGATGGCTGAGTAATATTCCATTATATATAATCTCACATCTTCTTTATCCATTCATCTGCTGACTTTGAGAACTGATGACATTGAATCAATCACTGGGGAGGCATCCCAAAGGATGAGTTTATAAATAAATAGTCTGTAAGTTTCTGATATACTCTAAAGTCTGAGATATATGACATAAATATTAAAAGAACATGGGAGAATATATTTATATTTTGTAATATTAAAGACCTTACACCTTTACTTGCTAAAACATCATAGATGAAGTGCCAAATAAAATGTATGTATAGTTTTTAAATAGTAAAACATACATACCCATTACCAGGTTAAGAATAAGCATAGAATATACTTGAAGAGTTTCCAAGTCACATCACCTTTTCCATCCCAGTGATAAGCACTATCCTGAATTCTATATATAACATTTCTTTAATGTTTTACTAGGTTGCATTCCGTGAAATTGCCTATATTTGATCAAGCTTGCTCTACACGCTGACATATTCATAGGATTCAACTTCATCTTTCTATCACACCTGTATATGTCCCTATATAATTTATCTACTATATTTTACAAATACATTTGCCTCTTTTTGAACTTATTAAAAATTATCCTTAGACTTTGAAAAAGAATATAAAGAATGTTCTTAGAATAAAAAGAGTATTTTTAGAAATTTTCTTTAGCTCCTTGAAGGTGCAAATAAACTTGTAAGTAAAGAGGTAAAAGCAATTAAACTTATATAAATGTAATTCAAACATTTTCATGTTGCTGAGCTTTAGTTTTTAGTTGATGAACCCAGAAGTAATTCTCCTGTCCTCAAAGAATATTGACAAACTGTGTCATTAATAAGAAAGACATCAAAGGAGTTTGGAATATCAGAATTAATAATATCATTGGGGGAGGGGGAAGGAGAATGAGAATGAATGAATATGATTCTATAGTTGGATCATAATTGAATTAACCTGAGATTAACTAGATGGAATGATGGTTAATGGCAGTATTTGGTATATGCTCCTTCTGCAAAAATATGTAACATAAGAGAAAATTTTAAAAGGACAAGTGAAAATCAAGAAAATGGACAGTTCAGGGCAAATGGAGACAGAGCCACAGCTATAAAATTATAATTAGTACTATTACAGTGAATATTTACCAAATGTCAAGATAAAGTAGCACATGGAAACCTGAAAAAGCTTAGTTTGAACAAGTAAAGTGTTACCACACTGAACCGTTCTTCACAGCCCTGTGAAGAATGCAGAATATAGAAGAATATAGCCCATATAGATATTACTGTTTGATTACCACAGTCTTTCCCACTGAGCCTGGAGGTAACCTCACAGCTATTTCAGCATATATCTCCAGGCAACCACCACCAGCCACTGCCTATCACACAGAATGGGAAATTGAGAAAAGTTTTCCCTCCCAGCAACTCCTCAAAGCTCTTTTAAGACATGAGTATCTTTTATCTACAGTTTAAAGTAATTATTACCATATGAAATTGTAAACGTTGTCTTCAGGTCTCACCTCCACGAGGCATGGGTGCTAAGTCTTTAAGGCCTGCCTTCTTCAATCACTTTTACTTTTTTTAACCAAAATACGTTTTTTAATGTTTTTGGGTTTTTTTTTTTTTATTTTGAGAGAGAGAGAGAGAGAGCGTGTGCACAAGAATGGAGAAGAGGCAGAGAGAGAAGGAGAGAGAGAATCTCAAGCAGGCTCTGCACTGTCAGCACAGAGCCCAGCTGTGAGATCATGACCAGAGCCAAAATCAAGAGTTGGATGCTTAAATCAACTGAACCACCCAGGTGCCCCCCACAAATAAATTTTTTAAAAAATTTTAATGTTTATTTATTTTTGAGAGAGACACAGAGAGAGCAGGAGAGTAGTAGTAGAGAGAGAGAGAGGGAGACACAGAATCTGAAGCAGGATCCAGACTCTGAGCTGTCAGCACAGAGCCCTACCTGCAGCTTGAACCTATAGACTGTGAGATCATGACCTGAGCCAAAGCTCATGACCTGAGCCAAAGCCAAAGCTTAACCAACTGAGCCACCCAGGTGCCCTCCGCCCAATACATTTTTAATTAAACTATGTACATATTCATAGAGTGAGTGTTTGCAAAGGTAAATATAAACAAAGTTCCAAATGTATGCAAATAGTTTAAGGAATATAAATATTTATATTTGAAGCCCATCATTACTTTCACTATTTCTACCAATGAGACTCTCTAAGCTAAATTCTAGGTATATTCTTAGAAGAGAGGCTTTTTTCTCTCTCTTATAGCTTTGAAACATGAAAAACATAGAAGCAGTTACTAGTCAGAATCAGAGTGAATGAAGAAATAACTTGTGGGATAATACTAAGAGCCTGAGACAGAGGATGGCAAGAAAAACAGAAGAGGGGGCTGGATGGAAACCAACCAAAATGTGCAACTTCTCATGTAGAGAGGACATGAATGAAAAGATGAGAGTCCACAGGTCTGAACTGAAAGTAGATAATCTAGGGGAAGTGCATAGCAGGCAGGTAGAAATTGGATTCTCAAGCTCTGGGAAAAGATCGGGGCTGAAAGTAGAGATACAGAAGCCATAAACCATGAATGATCAATGAAGAGGAAAAAATTGCATGTGGTCACTCACCGAATAAATAGAGAAGAGGGAGCCAATGAGAAATTAAAGAGAAGCATCTAAATTCAATTGACAGGCTAAGAAAACATGCAAAACACAAATAAAACAAAATATTTAAAAATTTAGTCAAAAATACTAGGAAAACCAGCGTACAAGAGAGGAGGAACTTCAATGACTGTAATAAATTGAGACTTGAGATTACCTTTAGAGATGTGTATCTCCCAAAATGTAAAATAGATTTTTAAATAAAACAATGCTTGAGAAAGTCACATAAACACAAGTACATGGTGAGAGCTCATTTATTCAGCAAATATTTGCCAAATTCACTCTTACCATACAGAGGATATTATTAACAATGGCCAATAAAAGAAATATATTCTCTACCCTCATGAAGATTACAGCTAATCAGAATAAAAATGTGATTATAAAATTACTTTAAAAAATAGTTGGGGGTGGTATGAAAGAGGGGTGGGAAGAGCAAGAGAAATCCCTCAGGAGACAGAAGCATAGGGGAGAAGACAGGGGTAGTCAAGAGGAGGCTAGGGGGGGTTGGTTTACTTCTTTCTTTCTTTTTTTATAAATTAGGAGAAAAGTTGAATGTGTTTGTTAGACTAAGAGGAGAACCGGTGAAAAGAATCTAAGGGTAATAGAGTTCATGGACTGGAAACAAGGCCATTTCCATTTTATAGAGATCCTCCCATTTGTCAGGCACTGTACACATACTATTTGGTTTTAGGAAAGTTCTAGAACTTTCTATATTCCAATAAGTGCATAAACTACGTAGGAGCATATTTATCTGAAAGATATTTGTCTTCTTTCTTTTTTTTTTTGTCTTCTAGTCATCCTATGAAGATTGAAGAGAAAAGATAATGTATAAATATATATTAAATGTATAAACATTTATTTATCAGCTATATTAGTTTTAAATAAATTTTCTAAACTCAAACACCTAAGTTCATTTAGAGTATTTGTTTAAACAAATGAAAAATATCTCTTGGGGATGCCTAGCTGGCTCAGTCAGTGGAACATGTGACTCTTGATCTTGCAGTCGTAGGTTCAAGCCCCACGTTGGGTGTAAAGATTACTTAAAAATTAAAAAAAAAATCTTCAAAAAAAAGAAAAAAACACAAAAATATCTCTTGAAACAAGAAAAATAATTTGTTATTATCATTGTGGTATTGTCAGTCCCATCTGCTAATACACACACACACACACACACACACACACACACACACACACACACACCAGGGTCTCAAGAATAGTATTAGCCCCAGAATAATAAAAACCTCTGAATGACAAGATTAAATAACCATGATGCATATCAGCTTGTTTTCGTACCTTTTCTTACTGACCCGCAGCTCTCACACTTACCATTGATACAACACTCATAAAATAGGAAAATAGTGGGCTGAACTTCTTTATTTGCTTACTTTTGCATTATATGAATAGCCACTTTATTTTCACATTTTCCTTAATCTCTCATTTTCTTAAATGTATATTAAAACTCAAAAATGTAAAAATCATCTTACAGTGAGATGCTTTCTTAAGTACAACAATTTTATGAAATTGCCTTACTTGATAAAATTGACAGAAAGTCTTTAGTAAAGAATAAAGTATTATACTAATGTATTAAAATCACTGCTATTAGTATTATTCTAATTAAGCCTAAATTCCTGACACCTGGAGATTGTCAGTCTCTCTTTAAGCATTAGGTAATTAAATGAAAATCCTCTCCTAGTTTAAAAACTATAATCAGAAGAATATCAACATTCAGTGAGACTTTTAAAACATGAACTTCATATTTCTTCTCTACCAAGGTAATCAGGGATGTATTACATTGCTTCACTTACCTACATGAAATGGCTAAAAAAATGAAATTATATCTGACCAAACAAAGAATAAATACTTTTACATAATTTACTGGATTTTGGAACTTTGGTGCCTCATGAATATTTAAAAGATAAATGGATTTAGCCATCTGAATTTAGATGTATGCTGATAATGCTTGAGACCTTGGCAAATCAATTAACCTCTGGACATTCAATTTTGAATAAAGGGGTTACTATTTGTTGGCAATTGCGTAACCATTCTAATTAAAAGGAACTTGTGAACTCTTTTAATTATTCATCCTTTGAAACATCCGCCTGTGGATAGTGGCTAACACACCCATTTTATCTGTTTGTATATTGGGAAAAATAATGGTAAAATAATTGATTTGGTGCAAGGTCCATGGTTAGTGATAAGATATTAGAAGCCAGAAGTTTCCCCTCTGCCAATTCTTTACATTATTCACTCACATTAAAGCCTTTTATTCCATTATAATTAATTTTGTATTTTGAGAATTAAATAATGATGCATTTGATATATTGAATGAATTATGTAATTAAATCTTATGCTAAATTTCAAATATGTTCAGATTTTGTAGCATTAGAGAAGCTATGACATTTGAGTCTTTCCTAATTAAAACAAAAATGAAAAGATTGTGTATTTTGCCATCTTTTGCATCATCATGCGTAATCCCTTGAAGAAACAGTAACAAATGATTTCTTATTTTATTAATAGTTCTCAAATGCCCCATGAAATCTGGGAATCTTTTCCAAAAATAGTAACACTCACCATGCAACGCATTCGAATTCCTTATGAATAAGGACAATATTTATTCCTAATATTTGTATTTGTACCCTGGGGGAAACACATGATGTTGGTTGGCAGTCTATCAAAGACTTTAAAGAGAGCCTTCAAAGACTAAAGCAGATGCTATTAATCAGATGCTATTTTCATTTTTTATCTGAAGATTTTCTTCAACTTAACTTGGCTAGGAATTCAGAACTCTATGAAACATACACATACATTCACATGCTTACACTTGAGTAGAGCCATGTACGCAAACATGGCCCTATCCACATGGCTCTCCATGGTACGGCGTCATAGCAGAGACTCTGGGGAATAGTGTGGTCCTTCCAGTGCCTCCAGTTACTACATTGTCTAAAAGAGACTCAGAAATAAGCCAGTGTTATAGTCACTCTTGTGCTTGAGTAAACTTTAATGCATGCAGATTATCACTTATTTGCTATTGTATTGAATGTATATGGTCTCAGACAGTGGTCTTAAATATGGAAATAATTGGTGAATGTATTAATTCACTAAGGAGTCCTGCTTAATATATTTTTTGTGAAAAATAATTATTTGATAACTTGAAAAATCCTTCTTTAGATCAGTAGTTTTGTGAAAGTGTAAACTCAACAGTGAACCTGGATTTCAAAGAAAAGCAATGACCAAAAAAATCCACATAGTCAAACCTTTAAACATATCTTTCAGTAGAAAGGATTTATGACTGTACTGAACAGTGATTTGTTTTGCTCACATAGAGGTATAAACAACACAAGAAAATAAAGTAAAAGGAGGAGTTTCATTAAAGTATTAGATAATTACTTGCTTACAATCTTTATTTACCACTACATAATCATACTACTAAAAACTTTAATATTTATCAATAGGTGACAATTCTCCAAGATAAGAAGTATGTCTTTCATATGACTCTATGCCTTAATTAAAATATTAGTCAAATGTCCACAAGGTATTTCTGCAGTTAACTTGTAAAATGAGAATAGCTTCAATTCAGAAATACTAATTAAATACAGAATGTGATTCAATAAAAGTCACTGATGGCTAATTAAGGGAAGAATTATCAGACTTGGATGAAAATATATAATACATATAATCCTAATGAGAGAATATGCTGTTTGCTTTCCTCCCCTGTTACAAGAAATTCACCAACCAAGTATTTAACCTTGAGAAGAAACAAAGAAGCATTCCTGAGTACATACCATTTCCCAAATACTGAGCTAGGCAATTTGGGGTTTCTAAAGACAGTTTGAAGACAAAATGCTTGCTGGCATTTCCTTGCAGACTAATTAAGGAAAAAGGAGTTAACTATTGAAGAATGGGAACACTAATTCAAGATACAAGGCCCACCTTAAGCAGAATGTCCAAAAGCTTATGTTTATCAAGGTCTTTTCAATGCTTTTTTGTCTTCCTCTTTTTCTGCCCTCTTTATTATTGACTTGAGGTTTTTATTAAGTCATAGTGTTTTCTTATTCCGTTTTTTGTTCTCGAATGTAGATAACGTTTTCGGTAGTTAGTATTACACATTTTAAGATGTGTACCTTTCTTAATATATAATGCCATTCAATGCCCTGACACTCCTCATTAAGAGTATAGAAACTTAGAATATTTATGAAAGATAAAAATTACAAGAACAGTACATATCAGTGTTTATAATGAATACAGACACAAAAATTAATTAGAAATTTAAATCCAACAATACTTACATAGAGATAATACATTATGACTAAGTGAGGTTTATCTAAGGAAAGTGTGATTGGTTCAATATAAAAAGTCAACCAATGCAGATCACTGCATATGATTATCTCAATAGATGCAAAACAATAACAGAAACAAAAACAACATTTGACTAAATCCAATATCCACTAATGATTAAACAACTCTCAACAAAAAGTGGCTTTTGGCTTTTGGCTCAGAGGAAGCGAGCGTACAACTATGTTTTGTCGTCCCGATTCCAGATCCATCAACACCAGCTGCCTCTACCATGCCGCCTAAGTTTGACCACATCAAGATCAAAGTCATACACCTGAGGTGCACAGGTGGCAAAGTCAGTGCCACATCTTCCTGGCCCCAAAGATCAGCCCCTGGGTCTGTCTCCACAAAAGTTTGGTGATGACATCCTCAAGGCAACCGGTGATTGGAAGGGTATGAAGATTAGAGTGAAACTGACCATTCAGAACAGACAGGCCCAGACTGAAGTGGTTCTTTCTGCATCTGCCCAGATTATCAGAGCCCTCAAGGAACAACCAAGAGACAGAAAGAAGCAGAAAAACTTGAAGCACAGTGGAAATACCACTTTTGATGAGATTGTCAGCATTGTCTTACAAATGTGGCACAGATCTTTAGCTAGAGAACTCTCCGGAACCATTAAAAAGATCCTGGGGACTGCCCAATCTGTGTGGATGGCCACCACCCTCATGACATCATAGATGACATCAATAATGGTGCAGTTGAATGCCCAGCCAGTTAAAAACTACAAAGGAGGGGCGCCTGGGTGGCTCAGTCAGTTAAGCATCTGACTCTTGATCTCAGCCATGACCTCTCTCTCTCGGTTCCTTAGATCAAGCCCCACATCGGGTTCTACACAGATAGTGAGGAGCCTGCTTGAGATTCTCTTTCCCTGCCTCTCCCCTGCTCCTGCTCTCCCCCTCTCTCTTTCTCTCAAAGTAAATAAATAAATTCAAAAGAAAAAAAAGAGCTCTTTAAAAAAAGAACTACAAGGGAAATTATTTCAATATACAATCATTTGACAACCAAAAAAAAAAAACAACTAAAAAAAAGGAAGGGAAGAAAATGATCTCAAAATGATAATGGGCATCCATGAAAACCTATGACTAATGCAGTATTTAATGATAACAGACAATGTTTTCCCTTTGATTTGCAAACAAGGAAAGGATACGTTGTCACCATGTAATTCAGTGTTGCACTGAAGATGATAGCCAATCAACAAGAATAAAAAGAAGCATAAAGATTGGGGAAGAAGAATTAGATTTGTCTGTATTTATAAATAATATGATTATTCATTTGGAAATTTCTACTCAATCTTTAAAAAACATCAGTTTAGGTAATGAGTGAATTTAGTAAGGTAACAGGATGCGAGCAAGATTAATAAAAAATATTCAATTTCAGTTGCTAGCATCAAACATTTGGAAACTATAATTATAAAAGTAATACTATTTAAAATACCATCAGACTTAAAAAATACTAATAGTCAAATATAATAAAATATTGCTCACTTTATACACATAAAATTGAAAAATATTTCTGTGTCAAATCAAAGTATGTCTAAGTGGGGAAATATATTCATTGATGGAAGGACACACTATTATTAATTTGTCCATTCTGTGCAAATTGATCTATAGATACAGTATATTCTCTATCATAATTCTAGCAGGGCTTTTACAATTTACAAGATGATTTAAAATTTTCTTGTAACTGTATAAAACCTATAATACACAAAACTGTTGTGAAAAACTTTTTTAGGTCATCTTGTAAATTTATCTAAAAAATACTCCAAAAAGCCCAGCTAGAAATATGATAGAAAACACATTGTATCTATAGATCAATTTGCAGAGAATGGACAAATTAACAATAGTGTGTCTTTCAATCAATGAACGTGATACATTTCCCCAGTTAGTATGCATATATGTATGTATGTATATGGAGAGTACAAAACTATAAATAGACCACACATATATGAATAATTGAGTTTTAAGAAAGCCACCAATATAATTCAAAGTGGAGGAGAACAGTCTTTTCAACAAATGGTGTTGGGATGATGATATTCACATGGAGAAAATTCACATTGACCCTTACTTCACACTGTATATAAAAATGAATTGAAAATGCATCTTGCACCTAAACACTGGAGCTATTGTTTTTCAACTTGTCGAAGAATACGTAGAAAATATTCACAACCTTGGAATAGTCAACAATGTATTAGGACACAAAAAGGAGTAGCAGTAAAAGAAAAACTGGTAATAATACATGAAAATTGAATTGTCTATTCTTCACATGCCATTATTAACCAAATGAAAGAACAAACCGCAGACTGAGAAGGTGCATTCACAAGGTATAAACCTGGCAAAAGCCTTGCAGATGAACAATGACCCCTTTCCTCTAAAAACAACTCTTGCGTAATTAATACTGCCTCAGCGTTGGTTTGTCAGAGGGCTCAAAATGGCACATTATTCTCCTTGTATTTCTTATATAGCGTATATAGTTTGTATTATTATATATATTATTCTGAGAAAATTCACCCATTTCTGTTACCATTCTGAGGTGCTGTCCTAACATAATAGCACAATCTACTTACCTACCGATGTTAGTGCTTTTCATAGAATTGTAGTGTTTTCCCCTGATGGTCTCCCATGTACCTGTTTTACTTTCTTAACGATAAAAAATCGGTGTGGCTTCAGGCGGATGTGTCTGAAGTCCACATACAGATTCGAGGAAAGTCTAAGATGAAAGTAACATTTTCCATTGGAAATGAGGATTCCAAATCCTCAATGTTAGCTAGTTCTATATGTTCCCTCATAATTAAATAATATTTTCCATTGTTTTCCAGAATAATTTTCCTTTTAATTGTTTTTTCATGGTTCAGTGCATGATAGTGCATAATATTGGGGAGATTATAAAGGAACATATTCATAGTTTAATTCTTGCCCATAACAAAGTAAATACTAATTTATGATTGATTGACACTAATTTTGTAGTGCCAAGTTAAAAAAAAAAAAACAATTAGCAATAGTATTAACATTGCCACACATTTCTCAAAGTTAATAACCAAAATGTAAAAGAAAGAAAAATATGAAAGAAAATAACACGTAATGCTATCTCATTTGTTTGTCATGGACAGTCAGTTCCATGACTACGTATCATTGGGCCTACCTACAGCATTTGGCTAAAGAAGAAACAAAAGTTGAAATCTTGAGTATGTTTCACTGTGTAACTATGAAATAGTTCATTTATGCCCTTTATATTATATAGCTATATATACTACATGTAGTATATATCTGTACACATATACATATGTACATACTATATAACCATATATACTAAAGCACTATATTTATGCTGTATAATTTTGGGAAATATAATTTACAGAAATCCATGTACTGGCTTACAGATGTCTTCATAAATGTTCACGAAACATTATTTGTAATAGAGCAGAGTTAGAAACTATTGTCCATCAGCAAAAGTTTGCGACATGACAGTATACTCATATGGTGGAAAACAATATAGCTGCTGCAAATACATAAGAAATATATATATATATATATATATATATATATATATATATATATACTGCAATAGAAACATGACCTCGATATAGCCTCAGGTAGAAAAAGAAAATTTCCTGATACAACACTGTATTTTAACTATAAAATAAAAATAAAGAAAGAAAATGGGAGGGGTGCCTGGGTGGCTCAGTTGGTTAAGCCTCTGGCTTCAGTTCAGGTCGTGAGCTCATGGTTGGTGAGTTCAAGCCCTGTGTGGGTGGGGCTCTGTGCCGACAGCCCAGAGCCTGGAGCCTGCTTCCGATTCTGTGTCTCCCTCTCTCTCTGCCCCTCCCTGCTCATGCTCTGTCTCTCTCTTTCTCTCAAAAATGAATAAACATTAACAAAATTTAAAAAAATAATAAAATGGGGAAAAAAGAAAGTTGCAATATCCTATGCATTATATATGATTATTTAAACATAAATTATTTTATCTCTAGATGCATATAAAAATCTAGAATGATACAGGGGAAGCTCTTAAGCATTGAGAAAATGGTTTTAAGCAGGACTTTCGCTTACTATTAATACATTTATATGTTCAATTTTTTTTAAAAAAAGCTTATTTTATAATCCTTTTTTAATCCCCGTGTGGAAAACAAAGACTGCTCATTCCTCACTCAAACAAACTTAAAGGGACATGCATTAAATGTTCTGCAATAAGTCATAATTTTAAGTTTCTACGTATTTTTTCTGAGAATATGAAAAAGATTCTCAGAGATAGACAATGAGTATTTTTGACATTGTGTCAATAAAAGGAATCATGATTAATAATAGCTACAGTAATTTTTATTTAAAAACAAGCATATTAATATTTTTACTGTTCTAATGCTCTCAAGAATTATAACTTTCCTCATCTACTTCATTAAAATAGGAGCTTTCTAGGCTGTAGTAGGTACTCGGATTTGGGGATAAAAATAATGCCAAATACAGCTGTATTATGTATTCAATAGAGGGGGTTGGGGGAAAGATTAAGAAAAGCATAATTTTCACATATTGGTAGGTTATACATATCTTGGTAAATATATGTGAGTAGGTAGACTCATTCATTTTAAAGATTTGTATATGAAAGGGCTTGAAATGAATTGTAAAATTTGTCAACAGGGCACATCTATTAACAAGGCATTTCAGGAGTGATTTTATGTATATGTGATGGGTTAAGTACCTTTTGATTGAAGATATTGGAAATATTTAATAAGAATTCCTAGGGGCATTTAAATGTTACTTATTAATTTTGTTTATTCATGCCACTTCATAAATAGCCACTTTAACTTGATCATCAAAGATGGGCTAATATGAATAGTTACAGATAAGAAAAGTTACTGTATCTTGGGCACAATCAAATAAGTTGCTGTGTTTTGAGAGGAGAATTGAGGGACACTGTCTAAGAAGTATTTTCTTATTTGCTGTCATCCTTTTTGTAGGTTATCTGTTTCCACGACAATTACTTCAACCTTTAACCTCTGATATTCTCATTTGCAAGAAAGTAGCTTTTCAATCAGATAGCAACATTATCATTTTGTCATAATTAATAAAACTTATATTTTAATTGAATATTATCCAAAGTCATTGACAGTAATCTGTTTACATGGAGAAACTGGAAAAAAAGGTAGGATATTTTGCTTCTAATATGTTTTATCAGCGTAAATAAGTTTAAACAAGTAACACAGAACTGTAAGCCTTTTGCTTTGCAACTTGATACATTGCATTAGCTGTTCCCCAAAGAATTTCCTTACTAATTATGTTTTGTTCTAGATAATATTAAAGTTCCTTGACATTCCTATAATACACTACAGGATGTCTGCGTGAAAATTGCCTGGAAGCCATGCTGGCTGATGGGAGGATGGTAACTTATATTAAAAAAATAACTTTAAGGATTTATCAATAGAAAAAAGAGAGTTAATTATATTAGTGCTTATCTGTCTTCCCTTTTGGACAGGTTAAATTATTGGATTCATTTTTTTATAAATTGAATTCTTCGTTGGAAGATATGCCATCCATCTGTATGAAAACAGATATCACAAGAAAAAAAGGGTAATTATATATACACCCTCCCCCAAAAGTAAATCTTGGAAAATATGTGTTTCAGATATAATTATTTTTCTTGCTGTAAAGAAAAGTTTAGCATGTTGAAAATATGTGACAGAATCCAGGCTCTGCCTGTCCTTTAACATAAGTCAGCGCCACGGTCCATGCTTACATTTTGTGTTCTTGTTAAAAAAGAGATTCTAGGGGGCAGTGGGCACCATGCGACTTAATTCTAAGTGTCGGTTGAAAGACTACACAGACATTGCCAGTTATTGGGTTTCTTATCAAGCCAGTAATGTGGTGTGGCTGTTGTACTCATAATGAAGTTTTAATTAGCTCTCAAACATCCTGAGAGCTTATTTAAAGCCTCCAAATTGAATAGTGCATGCTTAGCTGGGAGGCACGAATGCATCCCAAACATATCAAAATAACTGTCAGATCCATTGTATGCACGTTAGGAGAGAATGGCCAGAAGGCTTAACATCTATCTTAAAAGAACTCTAGGTATAAAAGGTGGAGGGAAGTTCTTTCTTGTACTTAAATGATGGTCTTAAGAATACTGTCTTTATTATTTTAGCAAATGTGATAGCTAGGCACAGGATTCAGCGTCTCTGTTTACCTCAGGAGTATTGTCAGGGGGAAAACACATTTTAACCACGTTTGAATTATCTTTATTTCAAAGGGGAACATTCTTTATTCACAGCTCCTCCAACATAACATTTGTATTTTACTTACCAATACTAATTGCTTTTTCCCAATATTCTGACCTATGAGAAATTGTTCCAGACCCCTCATTCCTAATACTTGGGTAGCTCATAGATTAACAAAACGTTTAAGTAATTGTTGATTTAAACTCCCACCATTGGAGAATTCTTGTTTTTTCAATGCAGCAGGTGGATTTAGACCACGACTTTCTTACGTGACTGTCCATGCTGTGCATGATGTGGTTTAAAATATCACCAGAAATAACCCTTCCCACTCCCGCCCACTCCTCCCTACACACACACACAGTAAGAATTTTAAACAGAGGACAGATTTCATCACAGAGAAAGAAGGAACTAAAATGCATTGCTGCCGGACATGTAGTATCTGTGTTATTTGTTCTGTTATTTTCATGTCTTCTGAAATCAGCTCTTCTCACCAACCTGCCCCGGCTCTTATTTTTGTTCTTGCAAAGGATGTACTGTGTTTCTCTCTTGTTTTTACAGATATCTGTTGAACAAATACATTGATTAGTTACTCTCTGCGTGTCGGGTACTTTGTGAGGGTTAATTGTGAGGTCTGAAACGTATATATAGTTCAGAGGCTGGACAGTGACTCTCTTGGAATTGGAGGTGGGATCTCAGGGGATCTGATTTATGATCAAGGAGATGGGAAGTGGGGTATGTGTGAAGAATTGGATGGTCAGAGAACAGCACATACAGTTTGTGTGGGAAGCTATCAAGGGTCTCCTAATTTCTGGATGACAGCCTTTGTGAGGGTGAGGGCAGAGGACCAAGGTACCATGATTATAGTTGGAGGGGGCAGTGATGATTATCTCAGAGAAATAATGTCCTGTTCATACGTGGTTTTCTTCCAATGTTGGGATACTAGTGACTTCTCTGTAACTTCATATTTCTAAAAGGTCACACAAGCAGTATCTTTTCTTCTGTCATTATTTAAAAACCATTAGTTACAAATATATCATTTTTTTTCTAGGACCGAGATTATGCTATATGTTTCATAGGTCAGGATTTGGAGGGGCCACCAAATGAAGTCAGGAATTTCTCTTTTTTTGAAGAACTACACACATTTCGGGAGAACCAAACCAGAAAGTACAGTAGATTTATTGGTAAAGCATCAATTCACTGCACCAAAATGAGACACACTTTTTTAGGTTGGGGAGAAATGACAGTGCGGGATGGAGATGTGAAGTTTGACGTGGAAAGCTGAGGCCAGAAAGTAGGCATGTGTGTATAAGATACTGATGGTAAAGTCTGGGGGGAAAGTCCATTAAAGTGAATTCACAAGTCATAGAAAACAATGTGACATAACTAAATGAAAAAGAGAGTCCATTAGGACTTTGTCTAGAGAAAATAAAGCAAGCAATTTATAACAGAATTTTGTTTGAAATCTCAGCTCTACACTAATTTTTCAAATGAAATTATCTTTGAAATTTCAACATGATTCTTGCAATAAAATTGTTTGATAACATAATGTGTCATTCTGCCTTTGCAGAATCTCCCAATGGAAAACATTTTTACAAACAAAACAAAACAAAACAGAGAGCACTATCAATTGTTCCAATTAACTCTTTTGACTCAAAGAATTTAATTTTGAAGTGCCTATAATGTTATCATCCTTCTCGATCTCTCCACATTAGAATTGACCTAACCAGTGTATGCGCGTGTGTGATTTGAACTGTTCTATATCTATCGTCAATGGTAGGAAGTCCACGTACGGAAAACTTGGGCAATTTCGTTCTATGGTCAATTTACATGTTATTTGCGTTATAATCAGTAAATACCCGACTAATACAATATTGATGTGAAAGGCAGAGGTGGACTCTAGGGTAGAAAAGCAGGAAAGAATGAATGGAGACTGAGTTTTTAAGTGGCGATTTATTGTACACCTAATAATCATGAGTGGTTGAATTTTGATTCTCTACCCACACTCAGGCCTGAGGGGATTCAGACGAGTAATTCTTCTATTAAGAGGACATTGTCATTAACCAGGTTCTATCTTAGGGATTGAACAAGAAAACCTGAAGCTTCCCCTCAGCCTGACTAACCTTCAGACGGCCTTCTTCCCGACTCCAGGCCCCCGGCTCCTTTTTCTTAGAGCATCTACTTTAGAAAACTTGTAATTGTAGAAGTGCGTGGGTGACTCAGTCGGTTAAGTGTCTGACTCTTGATTTTGGCTCAATCGTGATCTCCTGGTTCCTGAGTTTGAGCCCCAAGTTGGGCTCCACACTGAGCATAGAGCCTGCTTGGGATTCTCTCTCTCCCTCTTCCTCTGCCCCTCCCCTGATAGCGATCTCTCTCTCTCTCTCAAAATAAATAAATAAATAATATTCTGAAAAAAAGAAAACTTGTAATTGTACATCTTTTGCTGTGCACCTATGAGATATAAATCTTGTAAAACTGGCAAAAGACCTGTTTTGCAACCTAAGGCTATCATCTCTTAGGTGATAGAGCCCCTGTCTCCCAGTTTTAGACTAAGGGTCTGACTGGTGATGAGCCCCTTACTTCAAGGTATAAAACTACCTTCAGTGATGAAGAGAAGAAAATATTGTTTGGGGGGTGATAAAGCCAATTAGTGAACACAAGTGGCCTAAGATCTATGCCCATCACCCTGGCTTTTAAAAATATTCCAGCCTTTTTTGGGGGGTAGAGCTCAAACTGAGTTTTGGCCTCTCTTCATGATTGCAATCGATTTCTTTTTTTTTTTTTTAATGTTTATTTATTTTTGACAGAGAGAGAGAGAGAGACAGAGCATGAGCTGGGGAGGGGCAGAGAGAGAGGGAGACACAGAATGGGAAGCAGCCTCCAGGCTCTGAGCTGTCAGCACAGAGCCCGATGCAGGGCGCAAACTCACAGACTGCGAGATCACGACCCGAGCTGAAGTCGGACGCTCAACCGACTGAGGCACCCAGGCGCCCCTGCAATCGATTTCTTTACCTGTTTCCCTTTCTCCAGAAACTTCTGCCCTGACAGAACTTATAAGAAACTAATCCGATGAGCGGGACTCCAACAACTTAGATCTGTTTGACACCAAGAGAAATTGTAAGCTGTTGGCCCAGTCCATCTCGGCACCACTGAATCTGCCCAGGCCAGAGAACAGTGGTTATGTTCTTCCTGCTCGTTTATATATTGCTGATAACCCCCACGGGACATGTTCTATGCCCTTCTTCTATACATTAAGTTGGATTTCATAAGTCATTTCGTGTTACTCTGTTCCCGTCTTTTCCTTTTAAAACAACTCCCTGTTGATGAAAGCCTATTTTTCACATTATTGTGATTATAATTCCACTTTCAAAAAGTGTGCAATTGAGATTACATAAAACAACTAAAACTATACAGTAAAATAAATTTCTTTCTTTTCTTTTCTTTATTTCTTTTCTTTTCTCTTTACCCTATGAGGATATTTGGCTTGGTTAAAACTTCAGTAGATATTTAGAAAAATTGTAACTTCATTTTGCCTCAAAATGCTGTTCTGATCCTTTGATATTATTCATGCCTTCAACAGCCATTTACTGAACCTTTAAATTTGTGCCAGGAACCATTCTAGGACTATGGAATTTAAAACATGTATCCTTAGGTTGCAGGATCACCCTCTACATCATTTTTATGTTGACGTGATTGTAATGTTAACCCAATATACATTATGCATTGCTGACCCAAAGAATGTGAGAGATTCAGAAAGTCTATTGAAGAAATAGAACATTTTTTCTAGTATATCCACACATTTTTCTTGTTCTGGCTTAAATAGAAATTAAGCTTAGTACAAAAATAAATTATTTTCTTTTCATATTTCACCATTCCATTTGTTGATATGTTGGTACCTTTTCACTTTTAACCAGTTTCATTGGCTTTCATTGATGATATCAAAATCTAAGAATTGTCAAGGTGCCTGGCTGGCTCAGTTGGAGGAGCATGTGACTCTTGATCTCAGGGTCTTGAGTTCAAGCCCCACATTGGGTGTAAAGATTACCAAAAAATAAATAAAATTTTTTAATGTTTACTTATTATTACTGAGAGACAGAGAGACACAGAGTGTGAGCAGGGGAGGGGTAGAGAGAGGGTGAGAACAGAATCTGAAGTAGGCTGCAGGCTCTGAGCTGTCAGCATAGAGCCTGACACGGGTCTCCAACTCACAAACTGCAAGATCATGACCTGAGCTGAAGTCAGTTGACTAACCAACTGAGGCACCCAGGCGCCCCACCAAAAAATAAATAAACTTAAAAACTCTAAGAGGTGAAATTAACGTATGCTCAATCTGACTGAAGATGTCAGTATCCTAATGTGTGTTTCGTGTAAGGAAGGACTTGGATATATCAAGCAAGGAATGATAAAAACATTGCATTCAAAACTGGTGCATCCACTCTAGAAAACAGTGTGGAGGTTCCTCAAAAAATTAAAAATAGACCTACCCTATGACCCAGCAGTAGCACTGCTAGGAATTTACCCAAGGGAAACAGGAGTACTGATGCATAGGGGCACTTGTACCCCCAATGTTTATAGCAGCACTCTCAACAATAGCCAAATTGTGGAAAAAACCTAAATGTCCATCAACTGATGAATGGATAAAGCAATTGTGGTTTATATACACAATGGAATACTATGTGGCAATGAGAAAGAATGAATTATGGCCTTTTGTAGCAACATGGATGGAACTGGAGAGTGTGATGCTAAGTGAAATAAGCCATACAGAGAAAGACAGATACCATATGGTTTCACTCTTATGTGGATCCTGAGAAACTTAACAGAAACCCATGGGGGAGGGGAAGGAAAAAAAAAAAGAAAAAAAAGAGGTTAGAGTGGGAGAGAGAGCCAAAGCATAGAAGACTCTTAGAAACTGAGAACAAAATGAGGGTAGATGGGGCGTGGGGTAGGGGGGGAGGGTGGGTGATGGGCGTTGAGGAGGGCATCTTTTGGGATGAGCACTGGGTGTTGTATGGAAACTAATTTGACAATAAATTTCATATAATAAAAAATTTTAAAAAACCACTGCATTCAAAAACAGGAACATGAAAGTTAATAAAGAGAATGTATAGACTAATTTTTTCAGCTGTTAAAAAGATAGGGATGAAATATGTTTATTTTTTTTAATTTAATTTTATTTTTAAAATTTACATCCAAGTTAGTTAGCATATAGTGCAACAATGATTTCAGGAGTAGATTCCTTAATGCCCCTTACCCATTTAGCCCATTCCCCCCTCCCACAACCCCTCCTGTAACCCTCTATTTGTTCTCCATATTTAAGAGTGTCTTATGTTTTGTCCCCCTCCCTGTTTTTATATTATTTTTCCTTAAGATAGGGATGAAATTTAAAATTGTATAGCTTTCAGTGCCTTTTGGGTTACTTGATTCGCATAGGGCAAGATTATTTGAAAACGACTTGGCTTTTATGATGTCACCTTCCACAATAGTTATTCTGTTTTGGGGGATTCTCAGTTCATTACCTGGGCAGAATGAGAACTGAAAATTCTATGAACTGTTTTTATTAAACCAAGCTATCCCTCTTCACAGTATACATTTCATTAATTACTCTTCTTTGGTATATTGTTTTAAGGTGCACATGTATCATTTTTGGTTATTATTTGTACACTTGAGGTAATGCATAATAAAATGTTTAATAAAATACAACTTCATTCTTGCATGTTAAAATGGCTCCTGCAGACACACTTTACTTTTTTATTTTGGAGTGTGTCTGTGGTGTTTGTTCACGGTCCTTAATTATTACACCTGCTAATGCAAAGTTTGCCACCTTATTCTGAGTTGTAGACGTCTTCCATTTATTCATCCAGATCTGCTGTTTATCATTTCACTCACATATCTTGTCAAGAGCTGGCTTCCGTGAGTTACATTGATTGACTTACTTAGTCCTCAAGTTTCTCCTTGAATTTGGCCAGCAGAGAGCCCCGGGAGAAGACTGGAGTAAGGGAAAAAGTGATGATGTATTATCCACAATTCCATTCATTTTGCTAGTAGTTTAGGAAATCCCAAGGTAGATTCCTGTGTCCCCTCACCCTCTCTGAGGACTATTGCTGGTTTTGTTAATGAGGTTATGCCAGTCCTGACAATACCTTAGGAGTAGATGATCTAAGTAGGAATTAGGAGTCAGTAATCTTTTCAAAAACATACATCTGGCTCTGTCATTTCTCTTTGAAAGACTCTTTTAACAGTTTAACTTCACCCTCTGGATAAAATCGAAGCTCTTCACTATCATGGGTCCTTCACAAGTTGGCTGGGGTCTGTTCCTCTGACATCGTTTCTTCTCTCTTCACTTCTCACTTGAGTCTAAGTAAGTCAGGCTTCTGATGCTTATCTTCTGAGAAGAGCATCTTTCTGCCTCATCACCTTTGCTCTAGATTACTCTTCTTGCTAATCTACATGAGCCTCCCTCCCCCCAACTACTGTCATTCAAACCTCTCCCTTCAAAGAAGCTTTGTCACTTCAAAGTATCCCTAGTCTGAGGGCACCTGGGTGGCTCAGTAGGTTGAGCATCTGACTCTTGATTTCAGCTCAGGTCAAGATCTCACAGTTTGTGAGATAGAGCCCCACATTGGGCTCTGTGCTGACAGCAGGGAGCCTGCTTGGGATTCTCTCTCACACTCTCTCTCTCTTTCTGCCCTTCCTGTATGACTGTGCTCTCTCTCTCTCTCAAAATAAATAGTTTTTTTTTTAAAAAGTATCCCTAATCTCTCTAACACCTCACTTGGATAGATTTTATTTTATGACATTTATCTTGTGTGAATTTTATGTGTTCATTTGTTTAATACCTGTCTTCTCCAATATAATATTAGCTTTATTAAGGAAAGGGCTTTGGCTTGCTTTCAATCTCCTTTTCAAACCAAGAACCAAGGTAGCCTTGTAATAACTGCTTAATAAATATTTGTTGGGATACTGAAGCAGCAGAAAGAGAAATTAAAGAAACAACCCCATTTGCAATTGCACAAAAATAATAAAATTCCTAGGAATAAGCCTAATCAAAGAGGTGAAAGACCTGTACTCTGAAAACTATAAAACACTGATGAAAAAAAAAATGGACGACACAACAAAATGGAAAGACATTCCATGCTCATGGATAGGAAGAAGAAATATTATCAAAATATGTATACTACTCAATGCAGTCCACAGATTCAGTACGATCTCTATCAAAATACCAATAGCAGTTTTCATTGAACTAGAACAAACAATCCTAAAATTTATATGGAACCACAAAATACCCTGAATAGCCAAAACAGTCTTGAAAAAGAAAAACAAAACTGGAGGCATCACTGTTCCAGACTTCAAGTTATATTACAGAGCTGTGGTAATCACAGTAAATGGTACTGACATAAAAATAGACACATAGATCAATGGAACAGAATAGAAAACCTGGAAATAAACTCATGATTATATGGTCAATTAATCTTCAACCAAGGAGGCAAGAATATCCAATGGGAAAAATGTCTCTTCAGCAAATGGTGCTGGGAAACCTGGAAAGCTACAGGCAATAAATAAAGCTGGACCACTTTCTTCCATGATACACAAAAATAAACTCAAAATGGATTAAGGACCTCAATGTGAGACCTGAGACCATAAAAATTTAGAAGACAACACTGGCATTCATTTCTCGACATTGACCACAGCAATATCTTTCTAGATATGTCTTCTGAGGCAAGGAAATCAAAAGCAAAAATAAATTATTAGGACTATATAAAAATAAAAAGCTTCTACACAGCAAAGGGAACAACCAGGAAAACTAAAAGAAAATCTCCTGAATGGCAGAATATATTTGCAAATGACATATCCGGTAAAGGGTTAGTATCCAAAATATATAAAGAACTGATATAACTCAAACCCAAAAAAACAATCCAATTAAAAATAAGCAGAAGATATGAGCAGACATTTCTCCAAAGAAGACGTAAAGATAACCAATAGACACATGACAAGATGCTCTACATCACTCATCTTGAGGTACATGCAAATCAAAAACTCAAGAAGCAACAGGTGTTGGCAAGGATGTGGAGGAAAAGGAACCCTCATCCACTGTGAAGGAGTGCAGACAGGTGCAGCCACTGTGAAAGATAGTGTGTAGGTTCCTCATAAAAACTAAAAGCAGAACCACCCAAGAGCCAGTAATAGCATTACTGGATATTTACCCAAAGATCATGAAAATACTAATTTGAAGGGATATATGCATTCTGATGCTTATTGCTGCATTATTTACAATAGCTAAACTATGGAAGAAGCCCAAGTGTCCATTGATAGAAGAATAAAGGTGTGAGCATTATTCAGCCATAAAAAAGAATGAAATCTTGCCATTTGCAACAAGATGGGGGGAACTAGAGAGTATAATCCTAAAACCTGAAACCATCCAGTCAGAGAAAAACAAATACCATATGATATGTGGAATTTAAGAAACAAAACAAATGAACAAAGGAAAAAGAGAGAGAGGAACCAAAACACAGACTCTTAGCTATCAAGAACAAACAGATGGTTGCCAGAGGAGAGGTGAGGCAGGGTGGGGGAAATAGGTGAAGGGGATTATCTTGATGGGCACCGAGTAATGTATAGAATTGTTGAATCACTATATTGTACACCTGAAACTAATATGACACTGTAAACTACACTGGAATTAAAATATAGGTAGGTAGGTAGGCAGATGGATGGATGGATGGATGGATGGATGGATGGATCGTTTGTTGGAGGAAATACAATGGCCAGTAAATGCATCAATAGCTTTGATTAAGCCAGTTTCTTTGCTGCCATTCCATTATCCTGTGGCAGGATACTCGCCAATCACTGCATACTTGAGTCAATCTAAGGAAACTCTTCTCACAAATTCTAGTGACTACTACCAGCAGATAGGTGTTGGCACAGAAAATGAGTTCTACTTCCATCCTTTTCTAGAACATTTAAAACTATTCTTGACTTTTAAAAATTAAAATTAAGCACATCACTTTATATAAAAAATATTGGCAACTCTGAGATATCATGTTAATGAACATTTTTTCAAATTATGTTTAATATTCAATAAACAGAAAACAAATCAGTTCTTCATTATTCTTGTTTTTAATGAATCCTCTTGTACTTTATGCTAAGATTGTAAGAGCAATAACAAAATGTATAATATTTACTGAGATTAAATATGTTATACGCATTTTTGTTAGTGTTTTACAGGGACTGGCTTATTTAATTTTGACAAATACTCTGTGAAGTCAGAACTCTCATTTCCCAAATATGAGAACTGAGGCACAGTTAATTTAAATAACTTACCTGAGCTGAATTTTCTTACTCAACCATGGAGTTGGAATTTGAATACAGAGGCCAGATATTGAACTCATTGTCACTTCATTATGCTTTCCCTCATTATCCCAACCAGGAGGCTTGAGGAACCTGTTTTCTAAAATCTTGTTGACAATTAGGTCTATAAGTAAAAAAAAAAAAAAAAAAAAAAAAAAAAAAAGTCATCCTTGGTTTTCTTATTCTTATTTATATATTTGTAGAAGGGTAAATACTTTTTTGTCATTTTTGAAATCTCAATACCCACAGAGGGCTTATGATTTGATTTATTGTATTTTAATCTGGTGCCTGAAAGGATTCATGGAATGAAACGTAATCCTCAGATTCACAAGGCTTTAATACCTTCAGAAATGTCTTAGAAACAGGTTTGCAAATTTCTGGCTTTGTGTTTGCATAATAAACCAGCAGCTTTTTAAAAAAAAATAATGTTTATTATTTATTTTTGAAAGGGAAACAGAGCACATGTTTGGCGGGGGGGGGGGGGGGCAAGAGAGAGGGAGACACAGAGTCTAAAGCAGGCTCCAGGCTCTGACCTGTCAGCACAGGCCAAACTAGCAATTTTTAAATGATATTTCTAAATCATTTAAGCTAAATCATGAAGCTATGAAGTGAGCAAAATTAATTTTCAAGAAATGTTTATAAGAAATTATTTTTATTACTAGCCAACTAATTCTTAGAAATGACTAAATTCCAGGGAACTCTTTGAAAAAAAATCCTTCCAGATTTTTGGGCCAAATATGTTCTCTTTAAACTGCCATCCAGTGGACATTTCTAGAACATTAGTAGAACAATTCTAATTCGGCTGGATTTTAAGTTCCTGAACCAATAGAATATGTACTTGCTATAGGGAAAGCCAATAAAACAGTAATGATTTTGTCAAAAAACAGTATGTGTGAGTTTACTTTCCCATGCCTTATTTATAAAAGCAGGATGTGAAATTACATGTGGTCTGTTTTTTCTTAGAGATTCAAAATTTTGAAATTCATTGAACATGGCAATGTTTTCCTCAAATACAATGTTTTACTGTATGCAGACACCATAAAATAAAGGAGCTTTATTTATAAAATTGTCTTAAGGCCCTGCCTGATTTTCATCAAAGTCTTCAATTTTTTAGGCATCTTCTATTTCTTTTTTGGGTGAGATGGGGATCAATATCCTAGACTGGTATGAAAGATCAGAAGCCACCATTGATTATGTTAGTTTGCCACTGAATATTCTTGAGTCGCATATGTTGATTTCCCCAGTATGAGAACAGCAGGATCATGATCCCAGGGACATGCTTGCTCATCAAATTCATTACTTACACCGCTGTAAAGAAAGAAAAGTCTCACAATAATGGAAATTAAGGAATAGCAATTTATGCTTTTGTTAAATAAGTTCATAGATAAAGATTAATGTTGATGAAGGGCGCCTGGATGGCTCAGTTGGTTAAACGTCCTTCAGCTCAGGTTATGATCTCACAGTTCATGAGTTCCAGCCCCACATCGTACTCTCTGCTGTCAGCACAGAGCCTGGTTCAGATTCTCTGACCCCACCCCCCCAGCCCTCCTCTGCGCTCTCTCATAAATAAATAAACAAACAAATAAATAAATAAACAAACATCTAAAAAAAGATTAATCCTGATGAGATTAAAATAAAGACAAATAAATGAATAAACTAAAACTGCTAAGTACATCTAAAATCCACAGCGGGGAGAGTAAATTCATGTCAGAGAGAAATACTGTAGAAATTAAGTGAATGATGTGAGGTTCCATTTTGTGATGTCAACAATGACATAAAACGTAATGAAAGAGATCCAAAATTATGAAAAATAAAAAAAATACAAAGGACAGCAATAGATATCCAAATACATCACCAGGTAAAAAAAATAAATAAAGCGGAAATAGTAATAAAAATATACTAGAAATAGTGGTCAGTAACACATTTGGGTCTGCTAATATGTCTGTCACCATGTTGGACTTTGAAGACACAAGGTGGGTAAGACAAGATGTCTTCTTTTGAAAGGTTTACAATCTAGAAAAATTTTTCTGGGGGATAAAACAGACTTTAAAGTGGTCTTATTGAAAATTTTATGTGTTTCAAGAAAAATAAATCATGATAACTAACTTCATCCCATCATTGTGAATTAGAAAAAAAATAATAATTACATAAAAGTGTCCAATATGGATGAAAGGTATATTACAAATTCTCAAACGTTTATTAAAATTTTTTTAAAGAAATTATAAAAAAAAATTCTGCACACTACTAAATGACAATTTATAATGAAGAAATATCTGTAAGATGTTGAGGAGAAGCAGCTACCATTCACTAATTCCAGAGAAGCCAGTTTCTAGTTCCAATGCTGAAAACAACAGAAAGATATTCCATAATTTTCAAAAATCAAGAAAAAAAACCCCGAATGTCCTAAGAAACTCAAGCTGACAGGAAGATGCCTAAAAATTCACAAATACAAATGAGCCAATCCTGCCTAAAAAAACTTGAACTGAATATTGAATTTTGATGTAGGTTAAATCTGGATGATTTTTGCTAACTGTGCAAATTGTGTGTAATTAAATACAAAATGAAGACTTTCTGGAATAGATAGCTTCAAATTGAAGAGATAATACTATAGAAATGAAACTTTGTAATTCTGGATCACCTTATCTGAGGCTATTTAATCACAATGCCTAGGGTAGGGGCTCAGGGGAGAGTTTTATTGTTCGTAATATTCAGAGATACATGGGTCTATGCGTATTCTCAAAAGCAGTAGCGTTGAATATCCTTAAAGCCTTCACTTGATACCAGTGAAGTGATTAAAAGCAAGCAAAATAGTAGCCATATTGTACAAAACAGAAAACACAATGAGTAATACAAGAGCAAAGCTATCCAGAAACACCCAGCATGGATTGTGAATACTTTAAATGCAAATCATTTAGAGTTTTTCTTAAATGGCATTGTCAGAATGTGTTTAAAAATTAAATAATACAGGGGTGCCTGGCTGTCTCAGTTGGTTAACCATCTGGCTCTTGATATCGGCTCATGGTTCATAAAATTGAATCCCACATCAGGCTCTGCCCCACACTGGGTGTGGAACCTGCTTGGGATTCTCTCTCTCTCCTTCTCCCTCTGCCCCTACCCCACTTGTGTGTGGGCTTGCTCTCTCTCTCTCAGTGTCTCTCAAAATCAATAAACATTTTTAAATTAAACAATAAAAAAATAAGGACGCCTGGGTGGCTCAGTTGGTTCAGTGTCTGACTTCAGCTCAGGTCATGTTCTCGAGGTTTGGGAGTTCAAGCTCCGTGTGGGGCTCTGTGCTGACAGCTCAGAGCCTGGAGCCTCTTCAGATTCTGTGTCTCCCTCTCTCTCTTCCCCTCCCCTCCCACTCTGTTTCTCTCTCAAAAATAAATAAACACATAAAAAATAATGAAAATAAAAAATAAAATAATGCTTTAGAAACTAGTTTTCTCACAATTTTTACTGATAAAAACTGAAAGCACTGATAAAGATATAGCATAGTGATATTTATTTTCATTGAGATGGGTTTCTGAAAAACACAAATTAATGCATATTGACACAAAATATAGAAAATATGAATGCCCCAAAACAATAATAAAAATATATTAAGTTTGACCTCTAGAAAGTTCTGCGATCTGTCATTTGTGCATAGTGAGGTGATTTCTGTACTTTTCAATCATTTAAGTGTATTGTTTAATATCCATGACTGCTAAGTTGTTTTATATAATCATGTAAAAAACTAGCGAACTTGATTTCACCCATGATGTATTTGTACATTCTCATTTTCAAGTGTTTATTGATTTTAAAGCTGCTATATAGCATATTCTTTTCAATATAATTGCACAACATTCCCTATATAGATTTTTCCCATATTTTATAGATAATTTTTAAAATTATATTTAAGCTTTAACATTTTTTATAATTAAATACATTAACATTCTTTTTCATCTAGTTTTTAGTAGTCATTCTCAGGAAATAAAATGTTTTTTCTGTATATTAAAGTGATAGCTTTCAAGGGAAGATATCCTGAGATAGTTCTTATATTCATTGGAATATTAATCCTCAGGACAACTAAATTTATTTCAATTTAGAGATTTGCAGCAATGAAGACAAAAATTGGTAGGAATGCGGCAAGTATGTGTGTCCCTTCTCTCTGCTTCTCTCCTCTCAAATCCATAAAAACATGCTGCCAACATGCACAGGTTTTTAATTATGAACCCCCTATAACATTGTAATAATTTCCCTAAAAGAGTTTTTTAAAAATTTTTTATTGTTTATTTATTTTTGAGAGAGAGGGGGGGAGAGAGAGAGAGAGAGAGAGAGAGAGAGCGCATGAGTGGGGTAGGGCAGAGAGGGGGAGACACAGAATCTGAAGCAGGCTCTAGCTGTGAGCTGTCTCCATAGAGCCCGACACAGGGCTTGAACCCACGAACCATGAGATCACGACCTGAGCCAAAGCTGGACGCTTCACCAACAGAGCCACCCAGGCGCCCCTAATTCCCTTAAAAGAGATTTTTAAAAATCAACCAGAATGGTTTAAAAAAATAACAGCTGTAGACAGATGATCAAAACACATTTTAGTGTTAAAAAGTAGTTTCCTCAATTCTGTAATGTCATTTTATAAACTAGAATATTTTGAATCTATTTTTAACATTAATTAAGAATATGTTAACCTGTTTAAATAGTTCTGCTTTCGACTCATATGTAAAATAATTCTGCTATATTTAAAGCATCATTTATTATTTTAAATAGTTTTTTTTAAGTAAGAAGCCATAGTTTATGACCTATCTTGATGAATACTGATATTCAATGAACTTTAATCATGTAAATAAGACATTTTCCATTGAAACATTCAGCTGATTCATAATTATTATACCAGTAACAGACTCGTTGTATTTATGTTAGTAACCCAGTCACTATTATGTTCCATAAAATTTTAGAGAAAATTAGGCAATCAGTGATTTATGGAAATTAAAATTATATTAGAGTTTCAAAAGAATGGGAGAGGAAGGTCTCCAGACAGGTTCCTTTTGACTCCCTTCTTGGAACTTAAAAATAGAACCCATAGAAATTCTACAGGAATGAATAGTTCTTTTCCTATATCTGTCAGTGTCCTAATTTAGGGCTGTCTTCAGGTGGTAGGATACTTTGGGTTTTACTTAAAGGATCCATAAATAGCATATTACAGTAGCCTACAATTTTGTATGTGGCTATAAAAAAATTAACCATGTAATTACAAAAAAGAGAGTTGAGTTCATATTTTCTGAACTGGTTCATTTATTGAATACTGTGAATTATTGTTTTCATGGAGAGATTCAGTAATATGTATGTCTGAATTCTTAGTTTGAGCTGCTATTAAAAACATTTACTTCTCCCAAACATTTATTTCTCACAATTCTGGAGGCTGGAACCCTGAGATCAGGGTACACGCGTGCTTGGGATTTTGGTGAAAGCCCCCTTCCTGGTTTATTAACAGCTGACTTTTCCATGTATCCATCCTCACACTGGAGAGAGAAAGGACTAGTTCTCTTCCTCTTCTTCTAAGGACACTGATCTCCTCATGGCGTCTTCACTCTCATGACCTGATAAGACTTCAACTCCAAATAGCATTATATTAGGACTTTAACATATGAATTTTGAGGAGACACAAACATTCAATTCATGGCAGAACCCATGCATAAAGAGGAATCCACAGCAAAATGTGTATGCAAACATATTCCTATTTTCTTTATATGATGGTTTTTTCCCCTTAGATCGGGTTTCAGAAATAGATATGCAATATTTTAGGTATCACTTACAGTCTTTGGGACCCGTGGGCTTAATATGAAAGCATAGGAAATGGGATTGTGACCCCAAAGAGAAGTCATTTGATGGAAAGTACCACCATGGATCTACAGAAGTAATGTTAAAAATGTGAGAAAGTAAATATTAAGACATCAATTTATTTATTCTGATTATTTGAATTTACAGGTGACATTACAAATTTTTAATGATAAGTCTGCCTTTAAGAGATTTTAAAATTCAGCTTTTCAAGCATAAGAACGGGTAATGTATGTAGGGCAAGGGTAATGAGAGTCAGGGAGTCCTAACTGATTAAAGTTATAAAGAAGGATTCCATATTATCTCAGAAGAAATAAGACCAGATTGTAAAACACATTTTATAGATGTGACCAAGAGTTAGTCAAGAAATCAAATAATAGATCTATGGGGTGCTATTATTTTTTAAATTTTTTTATTAAAAAAATTTTAAGTTTATTCATTTTGAAAGAGACTGAGAACAAGTGGGGGAGGGGCAGAGAGAGAGGGAGAGAGAGAATCCCAAGCAGACTCCCCACTGTCATCGTGGAGCCTGAGGCAGGGCTGGAACTCTTGAAACCTGAGATCATGACCTGAGCCAAAACCAAGAGTCAAGTGCCCCCTGAATGTTATTATTTAGTCCTCACATCAGTCCAGCTGTAGAAATTGATTTTATTTAATAACTTATAACAAATTCATTCATTTGTTAAGTAACTTTTATTAAAATTTTACTTAATTCCAGAAGCTTCTTGAGGTACTGGAGATACATCTCTTAGAGAAACAGTTGACCTGAGTTCAACTTTTCCAGATAGCAGATTAGCAAATTACGTGTAGACTGTGCTGATGATGACTGTGTGTGAATAGGAAAGATTACTAGATTATTTCAGGGTCAACTAAATTAGCAGAAGTGAATAGATGGCAAGACTTGAGGGGATGTAAGATAATCACTAGTATCACACATATAGATATATACTTGCATTTACTCATTCAACAACTATTTTTTGATTACCTGTTATGTGAGAGATTGACATCAGGGCATAGATCAGTGGTCAGGAGGCATGGAGCAAACCGGAGATAGGCAGAAATTTTCCCTTGGAACTTACATTCAGGTGGGTGATATGAACAATAACCTGAATAGCAGTAATGATAAATATACATCTATAACACACACATACACACACACACACACACATATATATATATATATGTGTGTACATATATATATATATATACACAAACAGATTATTATATGGAGAAAATAACAGAGTGATATGAATGAGAGCAGAAGACCTGCTTGGATGGGAGGGTCAGGGAAACGTTCCTTGAGAAGATGAAATTTCATTTGTATTCCGGAGGGAGGAAGGAAGCCACCCTTGCCAAGAGATGAAGGAAGCGAATTTCAGGCAGAAGGAAAAAAGAGTAAATTTCCAGACAGGAGGAAAGCTTTGGGGAGTCAGGCTAAGAAAAGATGAGTGTGGCTGAGTCTTGGGAGTGAACGAGATAATTTATTAAGCCATAAGTACAAGTTTGGATTGATTCTAAGATAATCAGACAATTCACTGGAGAATTGTAAACGGAGGGTGACATCTGATTTGTATTTTTAAAAGAATACTCAGGTTTTTATATTGAGAATGAGTCAGAAACAGGCAAGAGTAGGAGCAGGGAAACCAACTACAGACCAAGGCAGTAGATATTTATTGAGCGCCTACCATGTGCTTGACAATATTTAAATTTTGGGTTACATCATAATCGCTACAATAGATTTATAAAGGTCAATCAGAACAATGGCAATGGAAGATGTTTTAGAGATCATTCATTTTGTCTTTGTCATGTGATATGTGTATCATTGAACCAGGAAAAAAAGAATGCTCCCTTTCGTGCTTGGTATTTATTTGCAGCTCTGTTGCAGCTAAATTGAAAGAGAGAGGGAAACTGACAAGGAGAAATGGAAGAGTGAAAAAAATGTTTTGCTTTGACTGTGTGATGCTATCAAAGTGCCTTATCTTCTAGGGCATTGGTAAGCCTCTACAAGTTTAATCACTGCGCTTGATAAACTCAGACGAGCATTTATGATCAATGGCCGTCTAGTGAGATTTTTCACGTGTGTATTTATCACTATCTTCACAGACCCCAGAATGATGTTTTATGTGGGAAGTTGTGCAATTTTTTTTAATGTTTATTTATATTTGAGAGAGAGAGATTGAGGGAGATAGAGACAGAGAGCAAGTGGGGCAGGGGCAAAGAGAGAGGGAGACACAATCTGAAGCAGGCTCCAGGCTCTGAGCTGTCAGCACAGAGCCCGACATGGGGCTCGAACTCATGAGCCATGGGATCATGACCTAAGCCGAAGTTGGATGCTTAACCAACTGAGCCCCCCCAGGCGCCCCTAAAATTGTTAAATTAGTTATGTTAACTACACTATATTACAGTTTTGTGCTGATCGGCTTTGTGGTTGTTAGGTGAAATAAGATTTTCAGGGGAAGCAGAAATAATGTAAATAAAATGGAATTATATTTTCATTCCTAAATGCTAACATTACTCTTAATATCGTTGCATATTTATATTGTTAATCTTTCCAACAACATCTTCAGCTTCTATCAAATATAGGCTTTATTTTTTTTCTTTTGCATAAGAAAAAATATTTTTTTTAATGTTTATTTATTTATTTTGAGAGAGAGAGAGAGCAGGAGGCAGAGAGGTAAAGAGAAAGGAGAGAGAAAATCCCAAGCAGGCTCCATACTGTCAGCACAGAGCCTGGTGCTGAGCTCCCTGTCACGAATCATGACATCGTGACCTGAGCTGAAATCAAAGAGTCAGACGCTTACCTGACTGAGCCACCCAGGTGCCTCAAGAGAGGTATTTTTTAAAAATTCTTAAGTTAACAGCAAGCTGCAAGGACAAGGAGGCAGTAATGACGTGGGGAAAGTCATGCACGCGTAGATTAAAGGCGTGGCCTTTCCTGGAGTTCGGAAGTGTCAAGAACTTAGCGCAACAAGCCCTTATTTACCCGATGTAAAAATGCACACATGTTGCCATTGTTTAAATCAAGCTGCTTCCTTTAGCTCTCCCCTAAATAACGTGGAAGCAGTAAATGATAGGTGTAGATAATATAAGTGGACAACTTTATTCAAGGTTCTAGTCTTACATGAAAAGTTAGAGCAATTTTTTATTGCCTTCAGAACTTAGTTGTGCAAGTTCTACAGGGATAGAAAAGAGCCAAAGGGAAAACAGAATTATATTTGTCGTGTTTTAATTGCCATATCCTCTTAGACTGTGCTTTATTAGTTTCTTGACAACTGGCATCACCAAATAAATTATTTTCAGCATTAATTGTAAACAAAGCATTTCAATAATACTTGTACTTACTTTGCATAGGATAGAACTTGTCATATTTCATTATGCATTTTTAGCTTTGTATGTGCGTGCGTGTGTGTGTGTGTGTGTGTGTACTTTCCCTTTGTGTTTCCTAGATTTTAAGAATAGATGCATTCAAATATGAATTACACTAAGTTTTTGCAAACTTACCCCAATTTCCCTCTGGCTGCCTTTGTAAAAATTTGATGGATTGTATCTTAATGTACCCCTCAACCCTAAAGTCTAAGTTGATTTAAAAAGGAAGAATTTAGGGGTGCCTGGGTGACTCAGTCGGTTAAGTGTCCACCTTTGGGTCAAGTCATGATCTCACAGTTCGTGGATTCAAGCCCCATGTTGGGATCTGTGCTGACAGCTCAGAGCCTGGATCCTGCTTCGGATTCTGTGTCTCCCTCTCTTTCTGCTCCTCCCCCACTCACACTCTATCAAAAAATGAATAAATGTTAGAAAAACATTTTTTAAGTAATAAAAAAATAAAAAGGAAGAATTTTTTTTTCTTTTTTTTAACGTTTATTTATTTTTGAGACAGAGAGAGACAGAGCATGAACAGGGGAGGGGCAGAGAGAGAGGGAGACACAGAATCGGAAACAGGCTCCAGGCTCTGAGCTGTCAGCACAGAGCCCGACGCGGTGCTCGAACTCACAGACTGCGAGATCATGACCTGAGCCGAAGTCGGATGTTCAACTGACTGAGCCACCCAGGCACCCCAAAAGGAAGAATTTAAAGACAGATGCCAAAGGAGGGTTTGTTTGTTTGTTTGTTTGTTACATAGTTTTTTGGTAAGATTCTGCTGCCCACTTTCTTTCTACTTTTCAGAAAAGTCAAAAAAGAAAAAAATGTATTTCTTAGAGCTGATATTACTCAGGTATAAGATATTATTCAACCTCACATTCAAAGCTTTTCTATCACTTTTCCACCTTTTCTATCACTTTCTATGTTTCACTCTAAAACAGATAAGCAGACACAAGTACTTGCCTTACCATAATTATTTTGGGTAGATGTCTACAGCGATTCACATGTGTGGCCTCTATGTGCCCTAAGACTGTGAACCTTTGCCTCATGGATACATGGCAAGGAGGATATGGAAAAATATGGGGAGTGCCTGGTTCATAAATATGTGTTTTCTAGTTTTTAATCTGATATTCTAGTGGTTTCTAATTCTTCCCTTTAAAAACGTCAATTGATGCTTTCATTTTTTTCTTTTGTCCAAAAAGTACTTGCAACTATTTCGTTCTGAATGGCCTTCCCACATGAAAATACAGTGTGCATACCCGTTATCGATTTCTAGTTGAATCCTAACCATTGAGTCTTGATTACATCTATAGTTTTATGTTTACCTCCCTTTGTTAAAATCAGAATACTTTGTTCTTCATCACATATTCTTAGTATATAGATGACAGAGACCATAGAAAGTTTCCCTGAAGTCCTTTCCTGTCCTATTATCATATAAATTACTGGGCATGTCTGTCTTGATTATACATTCTTCATCATTCCCCATATCCTTCTTGGTATCTAGTTGTATAATTTTATCTGGGACTTTTTCCCTCTTTCTGATTCTAATTTAGATCTGAGTCTTATTGATGAAATTGGCAAGTCTCCAGGCAGACATTTCCTTTCTGCTCCTCATTAGAAGTTCTCAGGTGCCCCAGCCAAGCACCTATCAACGCTGAGTTTATTCATGGGATAAAAAGCCAAGTCACATTAAGTACTGCCAGCCAGCAATTTAGCTAGATAGTCACACCCCACAGCATCCTTTATCTTTCAAAGTTCCCACTTCCATTGGAAGCAGATGAAAATACCACCTGCGTCGCAAGGTTCTTCATGTCCAAAAAAGGACAAAGTAGAGATGGGGTCCCAATTTTGTCTTCTACTAGGGCACGCTTTCAGGATGTCTTCAGATCTCTAAAGTATTTTATTTTGCACATTATCTCGGCTCCTTAAAAATGGTGAGTGAAGTCTGCACTCATTATGCTGGCTTGTGAAATGAGAAGATAGGTAAAGTAGTGAAGTGATTTGCCCAAAGCCCAGTTAAAGGTAGAGAGTTAAAGGCAGGAAAGATGCAGAATCCAGGTCAGACGCTTACCTTCATTTCCCGGCACTGTCTTTTCAACACAGAAATGGCTCCCGATTTTTTCCTGTCAACTACCTTTTATGTTGTCTCTTTCACCTCTGATGCCATGTTTTGAAATGTTTTTCTATCAAACCTCATTTATTCAGTTAGAGTTAATTTCCCACTTTTGCTTGTCACTTGCGTGTAGCTTCACACGAATCAGAATTCCTGATGAATGTGAGCTAACAAAAGTTAAAAGTTAAATAAACCCAGCCAAGATACATGACCCTTGATATTTACGTTAGTCTTTGTATCAGGGAATGTTAACGTTTTCTGTAGCTTTTTGAATGTTTTTAAAGTGACAGTGACTTTGTTTCTAATCTGGGGAACCTCACTCACATGCCACTGACCCTGACAACAATGTGTTGACATAATCAGACATCGTCAACTGATATTAGTCCTGGAATTAAATGATGCATTCGCACAATGTTTTACCCAGTTATACAAGCTGCAAATCTGAAATATCTTAGGAAAGAAACAAATTACTCAGAAGTTACATTTTACAAAAATCCTCAACATAGCTGGACTGTGTGTATTGTTTTGGCAGATCCAAATGTTCTGGATGAATTTTCATTTTCTGATCTTACTTTTCTAGTGACATTTTTTATAGTAAAATGACCTTGTGGAGTATCACCTAACTTGTACTATATCCCAAGTGGGAAAATCTCTAAAGCCGGTGAATGACACATACATAGTGCTAATCAATCAGAATCAGGTTTCCACTGAAACCAGCTGTCCTAACAATCCTTGTCAACATACACTCTAGAAAACCACAACTTACCCGTGAAGTTGGCATAAGAGCTCATCTTTTTTTTTTATCCCTGTTGTAAGTATCACTACTTTTGTATTGCTGACAATTTTTTGAGAGAATTTTACGTTAACTTCACACACAGTCTAATCCTCATTGCTATTTCCACCCACCTATTGATATTTTTGGCAAAAACTTAGTAGCTTGAAACAACAATATTCGTTTGCTCTTGAAGTTGCAATTCGGGCAGGAATGGTGGCAGTGACCCATTTCTGTTCCATATATTGTCGGGTGGAACAGCTCAAACTGAGATGGAGTTGCCTCTTTAAAAATGTTTCCTCTTCCATGGCTGGCAAGTTAATGCTGCTCCCAGCTGAGAGCTTACCTGGGCCTTGGTTCCTCTTCCTGTGGGTCTCTCCAAAGGGCCTCTCTATAGGACCTCTCTATGGGTCCTCTTCATGGGTCTTTTATTGGTCTTGCATAGTCTGTACTGGGTGCTTGTCTGTGATTCTATTGGTTGAAGCAGACCCAAAGTCTGACCAGATTCAGAAAGCAGAGCTGTAGACTCCACCTCTCAATGGGTAGAGTGGCGAAGCATTTGTGGTCATCACTAATTCATCATGATATTCTTCTCTCAGGTTAAGAGATGAGAGATGGAGGGGCGCCTGGGTGGCTCAGTCGGTTGAGCGACCAACTTCGGCTCAGGTCATGATCTCACAGCTCGTGAGTTCAAGCCCTGCATCGGGCTATGTGCTGACAGCTCGGAGCCTGGAGCCTGCCTTGGATTCTGTGTCTCCCTCTCTCTCTGTCCCTAACCCACTTGCATTCTGTCTCTGTCTCTCTCAAAAAGAAATAAACATTAAAAAAGAGAGAGAGATGAGAGATGAGGAGGTATAATTGGTTGTGGTACCTGTCTATCTAGTCTTCAAATATGTAGCCGTCACTCACCAAACTTCTTGCCAGACAGGAAACTAGGAGCTACTTAATTCCTTTAGTTATTTAATTTTTTGTATGTAAATTGTACAACTTTAGTGAACAGAATAACTCGTTACAAAAATATTCCAAGTATGCCCTTCTGAATGTAAGTTTCTTGGAGACTCTGATTTTGAAACTTGAATCATGTAGAAACAAAACCCAGGTTTTTGTGCACATATCCTATATATGCATTCATAGGAAAAGTTATGATGGATCATAGTGACAGATATTGGTAGAGAAAAATACATGTATTGCCCATTAGAATGTTTTACACATAGAAAAAAGATGTGGTCTGATAGGTATATAGTTAACATAATTGCATTTGTTTTATATCTTTTGCATTATATCATCTATTTCAGTGCTGAGAGAAAGAGGTGATATTTTTCTCCCTCTGTTCTTTCTACCTGAGACAGATACATAATAAGCTATTTCATATGCTGTTTTATAATAATGATCAAGACATCCTAATACATTCCTTTCAGCATATTTAATTTTGAGCTTCAGATTTTATAGATTTGACTGGCAGCTCTCTTCCAGAGAACATTTATAATGCTGAAGAAAGAGAATAAAAAAATTCAGTGATGCCATGTGTGTGAGATAGATATATATAAACACACACATGCACACACACACTTTTTTTTTCCAGGAGGGAAACAATGTTCTCTCTCTTGGAGAAAAAACAGGTACAGGATAAGAAAAGGACCTTTCTGGGTAGGCAGAGTAGATGACTGGCTGTATGCCTAGCTTCTGGTGTGGCAATGAGTTTGGTGAATGATGGCCAAATGTTTGAAAACTGGATAAGCGGCCATCATAACCAATTATACTGCCTGTCTCTTTAGGATAGTCATCAAGGAATCCAAATATCATACCTACCATCTTCTATTTCTACCTTCAGGGATTATTTGTGTGTCTGTGAGTTGAAGATTAATACACTAAACTCCCATCAGCTAACAAATGGTTGACATGAGAAGAAGAAGCCCTAAAGCAAGATGTAGAATGATGTCAAAGGTGACTTCTTTCACTTTGTGGAAGACAGATAGTAATGAGCTATATGAACGCTTAGGAGAATTTAATATTTTGGCTATCCTTTAAAACTATATTCTTCAGATGTTTATTATTTCAAGAAGACAGACATTTTTTAGAGAAATGGTGTTGATTATTTAGAGAAGATACTAGCTACAGAAACTGTTTGGAAGGATGACTGTATCCCATCCCCAAAGGTGTTTAATCCAGATTTGTCATTCAGCTATAACCCATTGCTTACCTCATACCCCACACTAAGGAACTTTCTGAGCCATTTCTTGCAAACACTTGTACCTACCATTTGCCCAGAAAAGGGCAGCATAAACAATATTTTCTCTATCTTCTAAGTTTCCAGTGACATATTAATGTCTTTGGGATATTTTAGTGCTCTAGGCAACTGTTTTTTTTAACCCAGGTCAGTGTACAAAATAAGGGCCAAATTGCTTTATATAGGATCAATACCCTTCAAAATCTGTCTCCGTTTATATTTCCAAATTAATCGTCTGTTCCTAATCCATCTTGCACTCTCTGCTTTAGCAGTTTTTAACTCATGGTTGGTTTGTTTTCTGTTGTACTTTTAGCTGGTTGTGCTTTCTCATGCCTTGATCTCTTGCTCAAGTTTTTTGAGCTTGGATTGCTGCTACCCCTGTAGTTCACCATGAAAAATAATTCAATTTGAGGTGACAATGCTGAACAATTTTCTTCAACTGCATATCCCCTTTGCAGTTAGTTTTGCCTTTTACTCTGCCATTTTATTGCCCTGTGCGTATCTTTATAAGAACAGATAGTGAAATGTTCTTTAATACTTAATTTCCTTGTCTCTTTAAAGAAGACTGTTATTTTTTGTAGGTTATCTTTATATTCCCATAAGCCACTGTATGATCGGTGCTCAATAAATATGAATGAATTGGGCTTGCTTGATGGCTGACCTTTATTAAAGAATAGTTAACAATCGAGTGGTTGAGAATTCTAAAGAAATCTTTGAAAACACCGTAGAAATTGTTCAGTCTTACTGCTGGTCTTGTGAGGAATTTCTCCTTGCCTCGATAACCATAGGCTCCTAGGTTGAAACTATTACAACACAAAACTTTGATGTTTATACTGTACATGGAGTCATGTGTATAGGGCACAGCTTTTCCTTCTTATACTGCAGTCCATTTTATTTTATAATGAAAGAAGAACAAATGACTCTAAATCTAAAATTGTAGCTGAAGAACAAGCAATCCTCAAATTTCTACGGAATCACAAAAGACCCCAAATAGCTAAAGTGATGTTGAAAAAGGAAGCCAAAGCGGGAGGCATCATAATCCCAGACTTTAGCCTCTACTACAAAGGTGTACTCATCAAGACAATATGGTGTTGGCACAAAAACGGACACACAGACCAATGGAATAGAATAGAGAACCCATAATTGGACCCACAAATGTGTGGCCAACTAACCTTTGACAAAGCTGGAAAGAGTATCCAATGGAAAAAAGAGTCTCTTTAGCAAATAATGCCGGGAGAACTGGACAGCAACATGCAAAAGAATGAAACTGGACCACTTTCTTACCCCATACATGAAAATAAACTCAAAATGGAAGAAAGACCTCAATGTGAGACAGGAAACCATCAAAACGCTAGAGGAGAAAACAGGCAACAACCTCTTTGACCTCAGCCACAGCAACTTCTTACTCAACACGTCTCCAAAGGCAAGGGAAATAAAAGCAGAAATGAACTATTGAGACCTTGTCAAGATAAAAAGTTTGTGCACTGCAAAGGAAACAACGAAACTAAAAGGCAACCAACAGAATGGGAGAAGATATTTGCAAATGACATACCAGATAAAGGGTTAGTATCCAAAATCTATAAAGAACTTACCAAACTCAATACCTGAAAAACAAATAATCCAGTGAAGAAATGGGCAGAAGCTATGGATAGACACTTTTCCAAAGATGACATTCAGATGTCACAAAGAGACACACGAAATGATGCTCAACATTGCTCATCATCAGGGAATTACAAATCAAAACCACATTGAGATACCACCTCACACCGGTCAGAGTTGCTAAAATTAACAACTCAGGAAACAACAGATGCTGGTGAGGATGTGGAGAAATGGGAACCCTCTTGCAAACTGGCGCAGCTGCTCTGAAAAACAGTTGTGGATGTTCCTCAAAAAATTAAAAATAAAACTACCCTATGACCCAGTAATAGCACTACTAGGAATTTATCCAAGGGATACAGGAGTGCTGATTCATAGGGACACATGCATCCCAATGTTTATAGCAGTGCTTTCAATAATAGCCAAATTATGGAAAGAGCCCAAATGTCCATCAACAGACAAATGGTTAAAGATGTGGTTTATATATACAATGAAATATTACTTGGCAATGAGAAAGAATGAGATCATGCCATTTGCAACAACGTGGGTGGAACCGGAGGGTACTATGCTGAGTGAAATTGGTCAGTCAGAGAAAGACAGATATCATATGTTTTCACTCATATGTGCAATTTGAGAAACTTAACAGAAGATCATGGGGGAAGGGAAGGGGAAAAATAGTTTTAAACAGAGAGGGAGGCAAACCATAAGAGACTCTTGAATACTGAGAACAAACTGAGGGTTGATGGGAGGGGGTGCGGGGGAGAGAGGAAAATGGGTGATAGGCATCGAGGAGGGCACTTGTTGGGATGAGCACTGGGTGTTGTATGTAAGTGGTGAATCATGGGAATCTACCCCCAAAACCAAGAGCACACTTCATACAAGGTATGTTAGCTAACTTGACAATTATATAAAATAAAATAAAATAAAATAAAATAAAATAAAATAAAATAAAATAAAATAAAATAAAATAAATAAAATAAAATGGTAGCTGAAGATGAATGTCCTCAAGAAAGTTACAATTTACCCAACCATATTAGGCTTTTATTTTTCTTTCTCTCAAGTCATTTCTTTGCATTGCAAAGTCTTCCAAATCAAAATCATGTTGACTGATTTTTTACTGAGATTCACCCATAATTTAAAGGTACAAATAACAAGGAAGGATGCAATAGCTAGATGTGTTGAGTACAACTGAACCTCATAAACAAATTATGTGTATCTGTAGTCATAAAAACACAACATTGACACTCTTTGATATAAAGGAATTTAGAGCCATTTGGAAGTATATAAAAATATTACCAGATGGAAAATAGGTCTTCGATGAATACAATAGAATTATGGACACAAGTAATTTTCCAGAGAAAGGAACTTCTTTTTTTGAAAGGTGAAATGCAGTGAGGCACTCTCAAATTGTTCATATTTCGAAAGTTGACCTAGAATCTCCGGATTCCAAAAGACATGATTAAAACTCTTTTGGCAGAATAAATTCCCTTTTCCACATTAGTGGCTGTAACTATTCAACACAATCAGATCGACTAAAGTACCTTTCTGTGAAGAGTGTATCGCAAAGTGTTGCATTTTCACAACTGCTGGAGATTTGGGTATGAACCAAGGATTCTAAATAAGATCTTGAGTGATCAGTTTGCTTCCTGTAAAAACTGAGTTTTCCTGTCCAACATAAGGTGATTTATTGGGCTAAGTTACGATCTGAAATGCCATTTTATCTGAGAGATAAAATGAGGTTCAAGACTAAGGGAAAAGGTACAGAATCACTCTAGAACATGGGCTGATTAGTTTCCATGTCCAACATGAGTAACTTCTGAGGCTCTTTGGTTTCCTACAATTACAGCAAATGGAAGGCTCGTTTGCTGTTACTCTACACATCTCGCAGCTACACATACACTTGCAGACAAGGTCTGCTTCTTGCTCCTCAGGAATGACGTCTTGTTTCTCTTTTACCTGGATGAGACCTACTAATCCCTCGTGTTAAAATCCATTTCTTAATCTCTGCTGGGAAGCCTTACTAAGACCCTTCCCTGGCAAACATTCAGTTTGGGTACATGACTTTCCTCCATTCTCCATATGTTGTAAATATTTATCTCCACATTTAACATTTTGAATTATAATGACTGTCCTTTTATATTTCTCACCCACTGTACTTGGAACTCGCAGGGACTAGACTGTATCTTCAGAGAATACAATCAAGAAATGTTTGTTGACTGACTGACCAAACATTATCAAGTTGAATAGAAACTAAACCCCAGCAAAGTGCAATAAGAAAACATAATCATTTTTAATGTTTATTTATTTTTGAGGGTGGGAGAGGGAAAGAATGAGACAGAGGGAGAGAGACAGAGAGGGGGGGGGAGAGAGAGAGAGAGAGAGAGAGAGAGAGAGAGAATCCCAAGCAGGCTCCATGTTGTCAGCACAGAGCCTGACACAGGGCTCGAACTCATCAACTGTGAGATCATGACCTGAGCCAAAATCAAGAGTTGGATGCTTAGCTGACTGAGCCAGTCAGATGCCCAAGAAAATATAGTCTTTTGTTTAAGCAATTCTGATAATGGAGTTAATTGGCTTAATTTTTCCCATTAAAGTACAATTTTAATAAGATAAAATTATACCTTTTAGACAAACATAAAATAAACACTAGTCAAAGATTTCATTTAACTTATTAATTAATGAGGGGACTTTCAAGATAGTAAAACTTGGCTGGAATTCATTTAAAGAGTTAGGTATATAGACAGTATTAATAAATGTATATATACTAAGATAGTATTTTGGGATGAGATATAAAACTGGGCAATAGTGGGATGCCTGGCTCGCTCAGTCAGTGGAGTGTGCAACTCTTGATCTCAGGGTTGTGAGTTCTAGCCCCATGTTAGGTGTAGGGTTTACTTAAAAATAAAATCTTTAGGGGTACCAGAATGGCTCAGTCAGTTAAGCATCCACTCTTAATTTCAGCACAGGCCATGATCTCAGGGTGCCTGAGTTCAAGCCCCACATAGAGCTCTGTGCCGACAGTGTAGAACCTGCTTGGAATTCTCTCTATATTTCTCAGCCCCTCCCCTGTTCACGTGCTCTCCCATGTGTTCTCTCTCTCTCAAAATAAATAAATAAACTTTAAAAATTAAAAAAATAAAATATTTAAAAAAATAAATAGATAAAATAAATAAAACTGGGCAATATCTAGCAGAGAAATAAACCATGAATTTTAAGGCTATCTTGACCACTGGACAGAAATTAGTCTCATATTCATCATTAAGTAATTCACTCAACTTATGAGAGTGTCTCTGCTAGACAAAACTCTACCAAGCATTCTCTTCTTCTCGACCCGGCCACAACTGTGGAATAGCCTTGTGAACAGGAATCAAGCAATGTGGCACTGAGATTATACCCAGTGATCCATGTTACCTATTTTTAAATTTCAGCTCCTTTGTATGGCACTTTTTATTGTTTTAAGTTGAGAGTCGCAAAATCAAATGCCAACACACATCAGAAGGCAGTTGAAGTCCCAGAATGAGGTGGGTCCTTTGTGAATTTGGAGCCCAGCGTTGCCAAATATGCCAGGGTTTTAAGAAATTCCTGATATCAGAATTTTAGTGTAAACACTCACAATTTTTTTCCCTCTGGGAAAATAACCAGTAGTGGAACAGTCAACAAGTTAAAAATGTCTGTATTATGTTAAGAATATTTTAAACATTGCGTCAAACAATCTTGTTTGTGGTTTGTGAAGACTGAGAACCAGCAGCCTGAGATCTCTGTAGGAGAATTCAACAATAATAAAGCTTTCCTGCTGCAACTGAATTTCACACATTGATTTCTTGCTTGGTTGATACACACAACAGATTTTTGTTCTTGGCCTTTAGGAAACACCTCTGCTCTGGAAACCTTTGAGAGCCAAAGTCTCCCCTTACAAATTTGTCTCTGCTTTTTCCTAGTAAGGATCCGCGATGACATTTTCTACTAGAGCAGTGCCTCAAAAAGTCAATAGCCTCACCCACCCACCCCTCAGAATCAATTGACCATAGTGAAATTTTCAAGTCAGGCTCATTATTTCAAGTCCGTAAGAGATATAGTTGTGTACATTTAGTATGTTTATAAGAACTTTGTATTTCCCAGGAGATTAGGGAAGAAAAAAGTTTTAGAGCATGCCTCAATATTCTCCCATAATTTTATTTATCTTTATAAACACAACACATATGCATACACACACACATACACATATACATACATATATACATATACATATACATACACGTATACATATACATAAGCATATGCTGTTTTGTTCCTATATATCAGTCCTAATATTAGTGAATGTCAATTACAAATGGTTTGGGTTATATACATTTCATTAGCATTCCAAAATGAGTTAGAGCTGCTCTTAAGTAATGGTTCTTATTTTTTTTTTTTTAGTTTTTTTTTTCACGTTTATTTGTTTTTGAGACAGAGAGAGATAGAGCATGAACGAAGGAGGGTCAGAGAGAGAGGGAGACACAGAATCTGAAACAGGCTCCAGGCTTAGAGCTGTCAGCACAGAGCCTGACGCGGGGCTCGAACCCACGAACTGCGAGATCATGACCTGAGCTGAAGTCGGACGCTTAGCTGACTGAGCCACCAGGTGCCCCAAGTAATGGTTCTTAAAATTAATCATATAATTATATACATGAAAGCCCTAATACTCTTTTGGAAAGATCAGTAAAAAATTGAGATGAAAAATTAACTACAAGCTGTTCATAACTTATTGATGCTTCAGAAGTGTTCTCATTCTATATTTTAGAACAAATACATATTTTCTGAAGGTTTAGAGATTTATGGAATAAAACCTAGGGACTATCCACTGTGACCGCAATTGGCCAGAAAGGTACAGTTGTAAAAAATTGTAAAAAATATTTTTATTATTTTCCATTTGTTTCTTAGTAAGTATAAAAACACAGAGCAAAGAAATCACCCAGGAACAGGATGTAAGGCATATATATATGACTCAGAATTCTCAAGGTAGACAATGTTTATTTGCTTTTCCTAGTTTACTGAGAATTTCATGCACTTGCTTTTAAATCAGTTGTACTACTGGTATTTTAACAATAAACTCCTCTTACCGCTTAAGGAAATGAAACTTGTGAGTGTGTGTGTGTGTGTGTGTGTGTGTGTGTGTGTGTTTAAATGACGTGATTGATTGTATAAACTACCCTTGTTGCAAGCTGCATATACACTATATATATATATATATATATATATATATATATATATATATATATCAGTTATCAGAATACGTGTATCTTGTCTTTGTGGTAGCTAGTCTCAAAGATGCCCCCCATGAATCCACACCTCCCAGTTTTCATGACCACGTGATGTCCCCTCCTATACTCCATCTGTGAGTCTCTATTGCCAATAGAAGGCAAGGCCAGAAGTCGCCCTCTGCCCTTCCCAGGCCTAAACTTTAAAAGGGCTTGACCTTTTTGGCTTTTATGCGTTGGGGGTCCCTGTCAGCCTTTCTGAAAAATCTGATTACCTGCTGGAGAGACCATATGTAGAAGGAGGGATTGCACAGAGAGGTCCAATGTATGGAGACAGGATTGAGGATGTCCTAGCTCTTCTCAGTCATGCGCAAATCCCTGACTCACAGAATCAAGAGAAGTAATAAAATGGTTGTAACTTGATGCCTCTAAATTTTAGATAGTTTCTTGTGCAGCAATAACCAAAACAATCTATTTTCCTCAAAACTAATAGTCCCAGATTTACTGACACACCATTAAAGATCAATTTTATCAGCATTGCAAAGCTGTTTGGAGAAATGTCTAGAAAAGCATTGCACAGCAGCTAAGTTAGAAAATACTCTCCTTGTTTCATGGTAGTGTCTGATTGGCCAGTTATTTTTCCCTTGGGCTGTTTCTCCCTTCTTGCTCCCGACTTGAACATGCCACTGAAATTGACTTTGTCAAATTATCTGTCATCACTTCCTTGGAAACCAATGAGCACATTGGAGTGAGTTGTTTATTATGCCTTTGTGTGAATACAAGGCCCTTTTCTACTTTCCCAGATTCTTAAAATATCTTTTCCCCTAATTTCTTCCTAATTTCTCCCACTCTCTGTCTTCGTTCAGTTTTCCTCAGCTTTGTTTGTGGTTTGTGTTTTCTAGAGAATGTTGGTATTTCCCAAAGTTCTGTTCTCCGCTTTCTCTTCTCATTCCACGTATTGTTCTCAAATGATATGTTGGGCCCATGGCTTCAACCACATGCTGCTTACTTCCCAAGTCCTGCCTCCATTTTTATTTCTTCTGCTCAGCTCCTGAACCACATACCCAATTGTCTACAGCACAAGCTTACTGGATTTCATTCAGGGTCCCGAAACCAACGTACTGAAATAGAATGCATCCCCAATTCTCGCCACCCCGGGCCAGACCCCCAACCTGTTTCTGTTCAGCCCTGCAGGCTTAGAAGTGGAGCATACACCAGCCTGATTCTTGACACTTCTCCCTTTCACTCTCCTGACATGGAACCTCTATTCTGTGACTCTTGTTTTAAGTTTGCGCCCTAGTAATTGGTTTATTTCTAACCTAATAACTCCCAATATAATAGGGTGGGTTGTGGCGGGGAAGGCACAATGGCCAATAGCTGAGTTATGCCCTCCACACATAACTGTGTGGAGTCTCCAAAGAGCTGCAGATGGACAGGCTGAGGGAAGAGTGACCAGAAAAGCTAAGGCCTCAGGCAGGTCCTCTGTTGGAGGTTTTCGGTGTCTCAGTAATAATGCAGTCGCCCATATCTAGAGGCTCCAGAGTGAGTTAGAAGCAGAAAATAGTAGTGGGAATTTTAGCAACATCTAGTACCCACAACAAGTTTTTAGCAATCTGCTCTATGTGACTATACATTACTATAAGAGCAAAGTAGTACCATTTATGGGAGCTTTGGGATATTAACCAGCATCTAATCCCCTAAAGATATATGTGCCTATGGTTATGGTTGGGGAAAGGTTAGAGGAAAACAATTGTGATCTATTTCAAATTGACTCTCAAATAACCAATTATAAATCAATTGTATTTTTATTTAGCACTCAATTCTATGTCACAAATAAATAATTCAGCCTGTAATTTCAGCACCTCTTAAATGGCTTTTCAAAACTAAAAAAAAAAAAAAAAAAAAAAGGAAATAAATAAAAAAAAAAAAAAAAGGAAGTTTACTAGGTGTCCTGTCAGGAGCTTGCTGGTTGCCATGGTATCTTCAAATACTGTCCCATAACATAATCAGTCACCATGTCCTGTCAATTCTATCATCATAATACTTCTAGAATAGATCTAAGATTCTTTATCCTTCTGTTTGACTTTAAGTCCCGGTAGGGTCCAACTCAAATTAATTGAATAATTTCCTAAATAGTTTTTCTGCTTCTAGTCCTGACCATCTGCAAGTCAACTTAACATTAGAAATTTTTTTTTTTCTGGAAAGGGGAATATGTTCATGTAGCCAATCTTTACTCTCCCCATCCCATCCTCCTCCCAGAAATTCTAGGCCCTTCAGTTCTCTGTGAAATAAAATCCAACTTTTTTTAAATGGCAGTTAGGACCTTATCTGATTAGGCCCTATAAGCCTGATAAGATGAATCTCATCACCTGCAACCATCTCCAGCCCCCTTCACTGCCACTCTCCACACACACTACCCCGCCACTCCTCCCCCGCCATCTATGCTGGTTACCTTCCCCCCTCTCCCCCGCTACACACACCTCTCCCCATCTGATGATCTGGTTAACTTCTGTGTTTCACTCCAGACTTCACCGAGACAGCCCCTCTGTCAGTTTTCCCGGAACCTTGTTTGGAACCCACAGAATGCTCGATTCATACTGCTCTCCATGCACATGGTATTTATTGAATTTCACAATAGTCATATGCTTACCTGAGTCTCACATCTACTTGCGCTGAGGCTCTTGGGAATCTAGACTCTCTTACCCATCCAATGCTTAGCCCAGTTCTGTCAATAATAGACAAATAATAAATATTAGTTTATTATTCACTGAACGAATGAATCCTCTATCCTCTGAATAAAGTGTTTTATTTTGTATTCTAAAACTGTCTTTCAGAAAACATAGACCCTAATAACTGCTATTCTGATTAAAATAGTAATAATAATAACAGTAATAAAGTTGCTTTATTTCTGGGTCTATCCTGTCAACAGTCTGATAGAAGAAAAATACTATTTTTGAAGATATTATACTGAGGCTAAAAGACAGGAAAATCCTTTTAGTGCAAATAACAGCTACTTACCAAAATATAAATAGATCAATAATACAGAGAAAATAATTCTCTATTGTGCTTAATTCACCCAAGCCTTAGCAATTACTGCTGTGTAAAAGCCATATGCCCAATTAAGTGTTGTATTTGCATAGAAAACAAAATAAATAAAAATTATTTCCAGATGTTCACTAGGAATAAGGCATCTCATCTATATGACCTCTTATATTCTGGTCTCAGAAAAAAAGGAAAAGCAATTAAAATAGCTTTATATATAATTTCTCAGATATACTGAATATGTGAGCACAGAAGGAGAGAATTGAATACCATTACAGTTCATCAATATTGTAAATAATTGACCATGCAATGTATGTTCTAGAAAATGAATTCTGACTGAAAACTGAAAAAAACAAAATAAAAGCCCAGCGAGATGAAATAAACAAAAGCACTTTCTAAAATTGTCTCTGCTCAAAATATTTTTCAAAATTTTCAATAGGAAAAACTTAAATTTTCAGTGAGTATACTAAATGAGTAGTGAAATGTGGAGACTTGATTAGATATTGAAAACTAAAAAGCAGGTAGAGTCAGTTGTGTTAGATGTTTGACAAAATATCAAGGTTCTAAAATCAATCATTTGAAAAAGTATATGTATAATTTATTGTTGCTTTTTGCAACATGAACTTCAAGGAAATATATTTGTTGTTCTTTGAGCCCTTTCAGTTGTTCCCTGCATATAAGTTCTACTTTTTTAAAAGTTTGTTTATTTATTTCGAGAGAGAGAGAGAGCGTGCTCACACAAGTGGGGGAGGGACAGAGAGAGAGGGAGAGAGAAGCCCAAACATTGATAGTGTGGAACCTGATGCGGGGCTTCAACTCACAAACTGTGAGATCATGACCTGAGCTGAAATCAAGAGTTGGATGCTTAACTGACTGAGCCACCCAGGTGTTCTATATAAGTTCTAGTTTTTACTTGGTTTTTATTTCTCCGTAATCCTTTTGCATTATCGAACATTTTATCATTTTAGCTGAATTAATAACCTCAAGTCATTTTGTCCCATAAATCAGGATTTCTTAGTCCACTATTTCCTTTCTTTAATATTATATTGAGGTGTGTACCATGTTGGCTAACATTTGCTAAAGTAAATACGTCTATGTATATATATATAACTTTTGAATGTGTATTTGAATATTTTTAAGTGCTCAGAGTATGTCTACTTACACAGTAAATAGGATATTATGAACTGCATTAATCCAATCACACATTAAAAAGCAAATAATTAAATAGAAAATGTAGACTGATTCTGGGCCACAACTGACTTTACCTGTCTTCAGTGGGATAACTACAGATATTGGGATTAAGAGTTTGGACACATTTTCATCAATTCCACATTGCTGCAGCCTTCGACACGATGTTCCATGGCCTTGTGTCATTGAACAGGTAATGGTCCAGTTCAGATGAAGAAGCCAAACTTCCTTGTGCCAGTTGCCTATGGGACACACATAGTATGACCAGATATCAGTCCTTGAGGAATTGACTAAAATCCTGTTTTTTCACCACAGGTAGTTCAAGAATCAATGCCCTAGATGATTACAACCTGTTTCACAGGTGTATATTCCATCACTCTTCTATCAACCCTCACATTTATAACCAGACCGGATGTCTGTCCTGAATGCCAAACCTAGACAACTATGTACTCGATCAATTCATTTGGATTCAATAAGATTCTCAAATTTAGTGTGTTAAGTATAAATGTTTTGACCCTCCCCAACCAAGCTAAACACAATGAAACAGAAACGGGCTCCTTCCCAGTCTCTCCTCAAGTTAGCTCAGGCTGCTATGACAAATTACTGCAGCCTGGAAGGCTTAGACAACACATATTTTTATTTCTCAAAGTTCTGGAGGCTGAGGAGTCCACGATCAAGATGCTGAATGATTTGGTCCCTAGTAAGAGCATTCATTGAATGCTCATTGAATACAATGAATTATTATATTCATTGTATCCTGACAGGTCAGAGAGGAAGCAAGCTGTCTCCTCTCTCTTCCTATAAGGGCACCAGTCCCGTTGATGAGGGTTCCACCCTCATGACCTAATCACTTCTCCCAAACTTCTTTAATGTCATCACACTGGGTGTCAAGATTTCAAAAGAGGAGTTGGAGGGAGGCATAATAATTTGATCCATAGCACCCCCAGGAAATGACAGCTCTGTTCTTTTATTCATGCAAAATCATTGGATTTGTCCCAGTTGTCAACAGATATAGCCCCATCATCAACATATATCCTGAATCTGAGCATTCAGATCTTTTACCACATCTTTCACTACCACCTGGGTCCAGTTCCAACCATTCCACCATCTCTCCCAGTCTCTTCTCGGGACAGTAGGCAAAGCGATCATTCCAACATGTAGGTTAGATCATGTCTCTCCAGTGTTCAGTACTGTCCTTGCTCCACGTTACTCATTAATACATCCTTATACGTTCTTACAGTAGCCAGCAGTTTCCTAGGGATCTCACCTGTAAGCAACATGTTGGGCCACCCTTCCTCTCATTTGTTCTGCTCCATTTACACTGGCTGCCTTGCTGTTCCTCGCACATACGATGCACATTCCTGCTCAGGAAATTTACACTTGCTGTTTCTTCTCCTTGGACCTCTACACATGTCACCTTTTCAGAGAGAATGTCCCTGAAGACCCTCTGGGGAATAGTCTCCCCATCCCTGTGATCTATCTCTCTGGTTTCTCCACCAAGTGTGTCAGGTTTATACAACACCATGCCCTTAGTAGGTAACACAATGCCAAGTATTGTGCAGACACTTTATATTTATTGAATAAAATAATTCATTTTTTGAGCATGGGCCTTTTGTTCCTGTTACTAACTATGGACTTCATTATGCTGATCGTAAATTTGGATGCATGCCCCAGTTTGGAATCATGTATAGCATGAGGGGACAGAAGGAAACCAAGAGGAACATTTCAGGCTAATCTCTTTAGAAAACTCCCTTAGTCCTTATACACTATGGTTCCCTATTGGATGTGGCAGTTAGGCAGAACACCAGACTGGAGTGGTGTTTGTAAACCTCAGCACTGTTGGCAATTTTAGCCAGATAATTCTTTGTAGTGGGAATTCCCCTCTGCCCAGTGGATTGTTTAGTATCCTCTCAGGCTTCTATATACTAGATGCCAGTAGCAACACCCATCCCCCCTTTTGTAAATCACAAAAGTTTCTTGTCATTGCCAAAGTTCTCTGGAAGGAAGAGGGAGAGAATTTCCCCTGACCAGGAGAATCTTGGATTCTTCCACAAACTTTAAGGGCTGTGAAGATTTCCTTAAGGGTTTTATAATTTTGCCTTTACCCACAACACCTTTCTGCTTGAAACCCGGAAAATTTGGTAATCTTTCTTCTTATGGACTCGGATTTCATCCACATTCTCATTTCTTCGCCTTCATTTCTCATGATATAGAATTCTTTCTACTTTCTCTTCCTATTTGAAAGGATCTTCCCTTTTATCTCTCCTGAGTTCGTTCTGGCAAAGATTGGAGTAATATTCTTTGATCGGCGTTGGCCAAGTCTAGCTCTTGATTTTTAAAGGGAGCTTATAGAATTTAGACACTACTTTTATCATTCACAAAGACTAGCTTTCAAGGCCTTGTCATGCAGAGTCTCAAAGAAATCTAATATGACAGTCAAACAGCTTTTTTTTTATAGCTGTCATTTACCCTCCTTCTGAAGCATGGGAACCCAGTGGGTATTGGATAACAAACCAATGGGCATTATTATAGGGGAATAAAACTACAACAACTTTTCACATTTACTAAAAACAATAAAATTTGGTTTATGATCTTTGAGAACATTATAACTATTATAATGTAAATGTATAATGTATAAGTAACAGTGGTTTTCAAGTATCCCAAACACACATTGTATTTTATAGAGGGGAATAAATAATTATGGTGAGACGTGTGGTTTAATGATTTCTTGCCTTTGGTTAAGAGGCATTTTTATAGTGATCCGCATTATTAAATGAGATAAATATTTGCATATGATACAGTGTACAATCCTTTCATTAAGAAATATTGTTATTTTTTTAAAATGTGTATTGGGGCCTGAGTCATGTTGTTTTTGAAATGTTTGATCTTAATGAGAAATTGAATATGTATTTGCTTTCATGAGATGCACATATTTGGAATATAGCTGAATTTGTCAGCATAAGGATGATTTAAATTTCCTTAAAATAGACTATTAGGATGCAGATGTTCTTGCTGACAGGTGCTTCCAAAGCATTAAAAGTAGATGTAACTACAATACTTCTCGAAAATGTAATTCTCTTGCCTCTACTTCTATTAGATTAAGCAAGTTTCCTTACTTTTCTCAAACATGTAGACTAATGAAGTCCTATAGTCCTGTAGTCCTATAATCAGTGTGTATCACTCATGTCTAAAAGTTGGAAAAGTGCACATCACTCCCCAGAATAAGGGAAATAGAAATTAGTGTAATATTTTTTTGTGGAAAATGCTACATTGGCTATCGAGTGATAAGTTTGCAGGGGCCTCAGGTTGAAACTTTGTTTTAAAGTTATGTTTGGGGACTATCCTAAAGCTGACATCAAACTATAATGAAATAGCTTTAGTGCTAAAACCAGGTTTTATGTTATTTTTAATATCTCCCTCAAACTTCAAGTAACAGTCTTAAGCCTAGATTCTGTGATCATGATAAAGTTGATGATGATGAAATTAACATTTATTTTTCTTGCTTATGGCGTAATTTTCTTAGACTTCGAACATTATTTTTCTAGACAAGAAAAAAATAAATATTTTGCTGCAATTCACTTGAGAGTAGGAATGAAAACAACACTGTTAAGTGCCTACACCAAACCGGGCACTCTGCTAGGGACTCTACATATGGAATATTACTGCCCTTTTATTATTCTTGCATTGCATAGCAATTAATGTACTCATTGGTTACACCTTGTTTGCTTTTTTCATTTGTTGGTTTTAGATTTTGAAGTTATATTTAATTGATATCTTCAGGAAAATTATTGGCTCCTTTGCTCTTGGTCCTAATGGCATTTGTAACCTCTCATAACAGAAGTGTAAGTGGCAAATGGGATCTATGGAAAACATTGGTTTTGTTAAATCACCAGAGTTTCGTGGAAAAAGAATGCCTGAACCTTGAAAAGTTAACTAAGCTTTGACTAGGCAGATGAGGAGGGGCACTTTTCAGAGGCATATGTGGAAAATGTAGGGTCCCTCAAGCACTTACTGGTTATATTAGCTGGAATGCGTGGCGGCTAGTGTCGGAAGGGGTGAGGCTGTAAAATCAGTGCCTCCTTCACACAAGCGGTGTGTGAATTCCAGGCTCAGAGGATCAGTGGTTTGAGCTTTTTCCAATAGGACCTGGATGTTGGAAGTTAGATGAAGATTTTTAAACAGAGAAGAACAAAAATAAAATCATAGTTTCCTAAGCAGATAGGAAAGCCTGACAATAAGAAATGGGTTTAGTTGTTTTAAAAATAATATCTGAGAAGTTAAAGTATACAAAAAAAAATGTGTGTCAACTGGAATGGAAATGCAGAGGAAGTAACATATAGAAAAGAAAGTAACATGTAAGAACATATAGAACAAAGCATTATATGCTCAGATTGTGATGAATGACAGTGTATGAGATTGAGATCATAATGAAAACAATTAGGCATAGATTACAGTGTGGTTCCGAGCCTGGATGAAGTTAATAGAAGTATGCAACCAAGGGTATATTTTTGGAGTGTTTTATGTATTATTTCCACGAGTCTCTGGAGCATAGATAGATGGATGGATGGACAGATGGATGGATAGATAGATAGATAGACAGGCAGAGATATGTTAACCTGCCAAGCGGGAAGAAGAAAGAGAAAAAAAGAGGCTGAGTGTTGACCTTGGTTTATCGCTATCTAAAGAGTGAAAGAAGAAGGATAAACAAATTAATACACACACACACACACACACACACACACACACACACACACACACACGGAAACTTTAGAAAATTAATAGAGAAATGAGGACAGCATAATAACCAGGAACCATAAGGTATGGCTTTATGAGGAAGAATTATGCAACCACGTAAAAGTAATTTAGGGAAAACAAAGAAATAGAATGAGGGAATAAATCAGTTTTGGTGATTCTTCCTCATTTACTAAACATTTTTTCCAAATATGTTGCTATGGATTGGAGAGTGATTTTGGACACACCCTTTACTATTTCCACGTAAATATTCTAGAACACTCTGCTTTTGAATTTGGGGGTTACAGACACTTTGTGTCTTATTGTTTACTTTTGGCACCTTAGATGAAACTGAGACAGAAATGTCCCTTTTAAAAATATCTTTTAAACAAGTAAGATTAATAGGTACAGAGTTTCTAAGACTGTATGTAAAACCCTTCTTTACAAATAAATCATAAACACCAACTATCAGATTTTTTTTCTCTCAGTGGCTGTATATAACACTACATATCAAGAGACACATTTGTCTAATGGTCTCAGAAATTTTCTTTTTAATCTGTTTGAAGTTCTTAAATAATTTTTTCATTAATTATGCATTGAATTAGTGCAGTAATTAGATCTAAAATATTTATTTCCTTGACTACTATTTAACTCATAAAATACAGAGATGAAAGATATTATTTAGTTATTTTATCTTTTGCCTGTCTGATTTAAAATTAAATGTACTTGGTTTTACTTATCTTTAAAACAGCATTTATTACTGATGTTTTATTTTTTCCTACTTACTTTATAATCAGTTTCTTTACAATACATAAGTTAATAATTCACAACTGGCATGCTTCAGTGTATAATTTATAAGTATAGATTACATTTCATTGATCTTCATAAATACTTCTCTCTGATCTCATCATATATAGGAATCTGATTTTCATGAAGTCCTGAGAAGAGGACAAACATAATTTTAGTTTTCTCTTTATTTTTCTGTTGGTACTTTATATGGTAGACAACTAAATCTTCATAAAGTCAGTTTGCACATAGTATACATCTTGTCCTGCCTTCTTTATTGCACTGATGTTGTATTTAAAATTTATCATCTCTATACTTAAATTGTCTAATTAAATATTGAACTGCCCACCCTGAGGGTTGAGGACTAATCTTTCACCTTGGAAATGTTTTTGAAGACTACATTTTAAGTACGTAAATTGAGGGTAAACCTGAAAAATCATTTTTTTTCTAATTTGTACGTAAGTGTCACATATGTAGCTGCTGCCCCTCAGAGCAAAGAAAGTAGATAATCATCACATAAGCCAGTAAGATGACGTTTTGAGGGATAATGAGTGTTACAAAGAAAATAATAGTATATAATACAATGGTGAGGGATAATGATGGGGCAACATCATATAAGTTGTAAAGAATGGACATTTAACTCAGATTCAGAAGGCTACGTATTGTGTTATTCCATACATATGATGCTCTAGAGGAGGACAAAGTATAGGGACAGAAAACAGATCATTGGTTTCCTGGGGTGTGAGGTGGAAACAGTGGTATACTACAAAGGGCCATAGTAAATTTCATCACAGTAACTTGTGGTGGAAGGAACTTTTCTCTGTCTTGACTGTAGTGATGGGTACATAGCTTTGTGCATTTATCTAAACTCACAGAATGATACACTAAAAAGGAAGAATTTTACCCTAGATAAACTATGGCTAAATTAAAAATAATAATAATAAAAAGAAAAAAAAAGGATTGTCTGAAAATATGACATATGAGAATATGACATATGAGATCTGAAGGATGAATCCTAGGCAGGACTGAGGTGTTGATATACTTGGCTTGTTGAAAATGTCAGAAGGCAAGGTTGGCTTGAGCCTCCTAAAGAGGACAAGAGTAGGAAGTAGTGCGATCAGGCACCACCAGGAACTAGATGTTAAAGCATGGCTCTCACTCTGGCAGAGGTGTGTAATCTGTGCTAATGTAGTAGGTCATTCCAGGTGAGAGACTTCCCTGAACCTCGAGGAGGAAACATATGGCAGAAGTTAGATCAGTAGCGTGGAGAGGCACCTGGGGGGCTCAGTTGGTTAAGCATTAGACTCTTGGTTTCAAGTCAGGTCATGATCTCACAGTTGGTGAGTTTGAGCCCTGAAGTGGCTCTATGCTGACAGTGTGGAGCCTGCTTGGGATTCTCTCTCTCCCTCTCTCTGCCCCTCCCCTGCTCGCACTCTCTTTCTCCCTCTCTCAAAATAAATAAATAAACTTAAAAAACAATAATAATAAATAGAGTGGAGAAAACCATTAGTTGAATATAAGCCCTCCTTTAATGTCTCTCCTGTCCGTCATGGAAATTTTCATTTTATTATAGCCATTTAGAATAAGACATTATATCTGCTTAATAATAGTGCTAATACTCTCTGTTTACATGATAAGTACAGTCATTCTTAATGCATAAATAAAGATGTATATAATAATATTGATAGATTTGTCTGAACTTAGAAATAAAGTCTCTGTATGTCAATTGTATATTTTCTCCATAATTCCTTCACATGTCATATGCTATCTTCAAAGAAAATACTTAATAGAGGATAAAAGAAATGGTTACCACTTTTAGCCTTTTCGGGTTTCCTCTTGGAACCACATTTATTTTGCTTGCATTGGGGCTGTATAAATGTCACATCTGCGTACTACCTACAGGCATATACCATGTATAAAATGGAAGGGAAGCCCCCATGTCTTGAATATTGTAGTACATCTACTACGAATATGCCATGTTAGTGACCAGATGCACATTTCGATCACCGTACATAATTGTTTTTGGAGGCTTATCAGTCGTTTCTTTGCAGAAAGGTGGAGGGGAGAACGTGGTGATGAATATTCTAGACAGCAGACTATCTAGAAGTAGGTGAAAACTGGAGACAGGCACTCAGAAATAGTGTTTCGTCAGAGTTTTAAAATTGGTGAAAATGGGGCTCACATTTCAGACTTGCCATTTATTAGCTCTGTGATGAAGAAAACGTTCTCTAATTTTCCTGATTCTAATTCTTCATTTGTAAAGTGGGAATGATAACAATACTTACAGGGTTTCCTTTTGAAAGTGAAATCATCCACATTGCCTGGAATATGCTGAATGTTAGTTCTTGTTATTTCTTACGAACAGCACAGGGGGTTAAGTCATGAAGCTATGTCTTACATTTTTGCACTCTGGCAAATGAATTGGAAACATGAATGAGCCATGGAAAACTATTTATTTCTTCTGTGTATTACTAAAGATCATAGGAATGTATGTTTGATAACATAAGAAAAAAGTGTTTTCAATCACTTTTTGAGACAGCCTAACGGATGTCAAAGAGACTTTGAAGTCATACAGATTAGGGCTCTCATTCTAGCTTTGACACTTTTAGTTGTGTGATCTGGGGCAAGTTGCTTAATCCTGGAAGGCTTCGTTTCCTCTCTGTGTAACAGGAATAATAAAATTACTTCCCAAAGACGGTGGTGCAAGAATGAAAAGAAAGGATGCTTAGCAGAGTATGTGGTACATCATCAGGGACCAACAGAATGTGTTGCTGATACTTTCATTCCAATGACCGTACCATCTATTCGGCATGGTTAGTGAGTGTTTTTTTATGAACAGGAACTGTGGTGAAGTTTGTATAAGATACTAAGCAGTGCAAGGCTTTGTCTCTGTATTATAGAATTTACTACGTGAGTAATGGACTGACTTCCCCAGGGGAAGACACGAGTCTTCTTCCTCTCTATTCCTGCCTGCCACAGTCCCTGGAATTTGGCATGTGCTCAAAAATATTTTTAAAGTAAGTAACCTTGGGACTCCTGGGTGGCTCAGTCGGTTAAACCTCCGACTTGAGCTCAGGTCATGATCTCACGGTTCGTGGGTTCAAGCCCCGCGTCGGGCTCTGTGCTGACAGCTCAGGGCCTGGAGCCTGCTTTGGATTCTGTGTCTCCCTCTCTCTGTGCCCCTCCCCTGCTTGCACTCTGTCTCTCTCTGTCTCTCTCTCTCTCAAAAATAAATAAAACTTTAAAAAATTATAAGTAACCTTGATGATAAGTACACATATCTCCTTTCTAGTGGAAACAGAATTCAGGGAAACAAAAATGTAATGGTGCTTACTCTGAGGAAGAGAGAAATCTCATCCTTTGGCAGCTGTTTTTCCTGCTCTACATATTACTGTTTCGGCTGCTTTTATATATCTTCCACCGTGTTGGTGACTTTGCTTTTCATTAGTTTTGCATTGGTCGTTGTAACTACTTTCCACTCTACTACTGAATCCTTCCCTCTCATTTGTTGAGGATCCTTCTCCGTCTTTAAGTGTCACCGACCTAATTATTTAGTATGTCAGTTTTCAAATCATAATGGCTGGACCAACGGCATCCATTCACCTGAAACTTGTTAGAAACGCACATTCTTGGGCCCCATCCCAGACCTACTGAATCAGAAACTCTGGAGCCACAGCCCAGAATCGGTGTTTCAATGAGCCCTCCAGGTGATTCTGCTGCACAAAAACATTGGAAAACTTCTGCTTTAGTAGCTTTCCCAAACTGTCCCTTAAATTTTCTTCTTCCTTCTGCTGAAATTCTTGGAGCAAATTAGAGAATCTGAGCTGAATGAATTCTCGTAACTGACAATGATGTCCCCACAATGTTCTGCCCCAACAGTGGGTCTCAGAAAGTCTGAATTAAGCACATGCCTTATCAGTCCTTTCATCTCTTGATCCCCTTCTTAACCTCTCCAAGCCATGGTCTTCGAAACTTAAATGCTTTAAATTCCTGAAGAGAGTTAACCCTCGTGTTCATAGGTACAGTTCTGCACCACAAAGTAGCATTCCCACTTCTGCCTGAAGCTTGGAAAGTTCTCACGCAATTGGGCTCTGTTCTGGTCTCCACATTCAGCTGCTGTCTTCTCCATATCCACAGCCTCCCCCTCTGCGTTCACAAATCACAGACTCTATAATAATATGTGGTGGATTTATAATGTTTATAACAATCAACACGAGATACTCAGAGGTCAGAGTTTACTTGTGTTTGAGGGTCATCAGAGAAGGAGGAGATGTCATTCCCACTTTCCTTTAAGAACTTTGAGAGCAGGAGCTATTATTGATGATGAAAATGTAAAGTGACAGAGAAATGGTGAAGTAAATATGTCCCTCTTTATTCAAGGGAGTAGGAAGTCAGTTTTTCTTACCTTAATCTTTGGCCTGTAAGGTGCTTGAAAACAAATTTTACCAATTATACACATAGTTTTCACTTAAAGATCTGAAGAGGTGTTTTGTTTGTTCGCGTTTTATATGTGGGTCTTTGTTTAAGCTGTTTTAAAGCTCATCGCTGTGAATTATTTTATGTATCTTTTGATATGTAAGTGTTTCAACTCAGAACGCTGAAGGAAAACCTCAGCATGTCAATAATTTTGATTGCAGGCGGGAGTAGAATGTAGTTCAAAAAGAATTGCTTTACAAAACAACGTGTGTTTTCTGGTTCAAGGTGCCGCATTCTACTTATTACCTACGTCTTCTGATCATCGTAGGAATTGCTGAGGGACAGACTTACACACCAGTCTGTGGATAGTTGCAAGTTCTACTGTTTTCCTAGTTAAATGTGTGTGTTTTATACAGAGTGTAATAATAGGAACACCTATTGAGACATCTTACCTTTTTGGTGTTGTTTTTGAAAATGAGTGTATCGACGGTTGAAATGAACAGAACAATTACTATCTTCCCATCGCGTGTGTAATGCAACCTTTATTTCTGGCTTATAGGGAGGGCAAGAGCCAAGATGAGCTCTGTATGGAAGGCTGAGAGGGACGAGAATTTTCTGTCAGACGGCCTGCCAGAACGACAAACCTTTTGCCGCTGTGTGCAAGAGTGCTGTGTTGTGGGAGAGTCTCGACTGCAGACAACACAAACGATTTTAGGTATTGTAGGGGGAAAGTGCTTCCTCGAGGTGTATTCCTAGCAAAGTGACAGGACTGCAGAAACAGGCTTTAAACCGGCCTTCGGAAATACTCTCCCCAAACCACACGGTAGACCTGGGTCGTGAAGAGACCTGCCAGTTCGTCCGTTGGTCAGTCAGCTTTTGCTGCATCCAGGCCCGTGGGTGGCAGACCCTACTCCCATCGCGCAATTCGGCCTCCAGTCCAGGAGTTGGGCATATGCATCTGGTTGGCATATTGGAGACCACACGGGTGGAGACTTGTGGAAAACGTAGCTTTATCTTTCCGACATCGCAGTGCCAGGAAGACACGGAGACACATTTGAGCTGACTGCTGAGGGAGACCGTGCAGATATTGGCCATAGGCGTGTTCTCCAAAGAACCAGAAAATTCTCCGCTCGTCAATCCGAAGGAGGTTGGCGTTTAGTTTTCCGACAGTATTTTTTCATTTTCCTCTCCATGTTCCTTTCTAGCCTTTTCTGCTCGACATCGACAGGTCCCTTTGCTCTCTGGCTTTCAGTTAGGTTCTGCCGATAGAAACACCAGCAGGAAACTGGAGAAGGGAGCAAGCATTTGGGGGGTATTTTTCCCATGTCCCCTCCCTCCAGGGATGCTACATGATGGTTGAGTCTCTTGATTAAAGGTGACTCTTGATCGCTTCCTCAGGTGGCCTGGTCCGCACAGCCTTTTCTCTCCAGGTTCTGGGAGGCTGAGGAATGGCAGTATAAGAATCCCTGGGGTATGCATTTTGCCACATGGTTTCTTCATACCCCACCCATACCTTTATAAATAGTCCCCTTCTTAAATGCTCCTCAACTGGTTTTAATCCAGCCTGCTGTTTCCTGGCAGATTCTAGACTCACAGCAAGATAGTAACAACAACAAGAGCAAAACCATCAATCTCTTTGGTTAAAGGCATATTAATAATATTAACTATTTAGCTAAGGCAGCTGTCTAAATTAAATTGGAAGCTTCCAGATAAAAGGCGGTGCAAATATGGCTTTGGTGGTAAATATAGATGATCTAAAGAAATAATAACTCCTGGTCCTCAATTACATCCATTTGGAAACCATCAAAATTGTGCAATCAGTTTTAAGCTTACTATATTAGAAAAGTAGAAAATCTATGATCCCAAAATGTTGCCTTTACTTATCTTCTTTATAATGTAAAGAAACAAATAGTTATATTTTATTTAAAAACTTATAAAATATATTACAAAATTTTATTATTTCTAAAAATTATATCCTATAATAAAATGAAAAGTTAAAAAAAAAGTAAGTCCAGTCTGTGTTCCTAAGAGATACAGAATATAGTTGACTAATTAATAATTTAAGGAGCCAAATTTTAATAATTATTCAACCAGTCTACTGTCTTCTTGGTGGAGGGAAAAAAAGTACTAGTCAAACCAATTATAAAGACATTAATGATAAAAATAATTGCTTGATTGACTCTTTTGTTGTATTTCAACCAATTTTTGCATACCAGGTGGAAGGAAAAGTGAAGTTTGAATTTCAATTCCTCATTCTCTTTATAATGGCACAAAATAAGCATAAATGGAAGCTTATAAAAACATGAATATGAATTATCAAAGAAGCTTAAAAAGTATCCATCATTTATGACATATACCCTGACAATTACTAGTATTCTTAGGCATTACATATTTTTCATAAGTTCCTTACCACATCACAACCTGAGAATATATTACTTATATCTTTTAAGACAACATTAGCAGCTATGATAATCAGAAGTCACTACTGGAGAGTTTCAGAGCAAGACTTAAACCACCTTCAAGATACTTCCTAGAAAGGCATTCTTTCCTCACCTGGAATTTTTTATTATTTCTTGTCAGTATTAGAAGTTGAGGACGGGTAGCAGATTTCTCTGACCTTCACAGAGCAGTCAGGCACTAAGAACTTTCAAGCCAGTAATATTTAAACATATAGCTGATCCAGGGCACCTGGGTGACTCGGTTAAGCATGTGACTTCGGCTCAGGTCATGATCTCACTGTCCGTGAGTTTGAGCCCCGCGTTGAGCTCTGGGCTGACAGCTCAGAGCCTGGAGCCTGACTGCTTCAGATTCTGTATCTCCTTCTCTCTCTGTCCCTCCCCCCCCGCCCACTTGCATTCTGTCTGTCTGTCTGTCTGTCTCTCTCAAAAGTAAATAAACATGAAAAAAAATTTTAAGGAAAAAACTATATAGTTGACCCTTGATAAATGCAGGGGTGAGGAGTACTGACCCCCTGCATAGTTGAAAATCCATGTATAAGTTTTGACTCCCCCAAAACCTAACCTAAACCTGCTGTGGATGAGAAGCCTTACCAGTAACAGAAACAGTAACATAAACATTGATTAACACATATTTTTAGGTTATATGTATTATATACTGTATTCTTACAATAAATCTAGAGAAAATAAAATGCTATTAAAATCATAAGGAAGAAAAATACATTTATAGTACTGTACTGTATTTAAAAGTCTGCGTATAAGGGGGATCTGCTTAGTTCAAGCCCATGTTGTGCAAGGGTCAACTGTATATTGTCAAACTTAAGCATATGGACTCATTTACCTTCATTACAAATCAATGTTGAGGATCATTAAGCAGAGCAAGGTGACAAATCTATTGGAAAACATCCACAAAGTAAAATGATGTGGTATGAATTTACCTGAGTGAATTTGATCATTTATAATGAAAAACAGTTCACAAAGAGTAGATAACAGTGAGAGCCAATAGTTAAACGAGGGGTGGGCTCAAGCTCTCCTCCATACCCGACATGTCACAAGAAGATGTAGCATCAGAACAAATAACAATGAAAGTGGCATAATGAGTGTTATACAACTTTCTAAACTCCATTAAATCCCAGTGCTCTGTCTTTTGATGCTTCGACAACGCCTTAAATATGTACTCTAGACAAGCCATAATATTCTAGCAGCAATAATCAACTAACTTTGGGTCAGACTCAGGCTCTGAAATCCTCCAATAAGCTTCTGAACACAGGACTAATTAAAATCTTAAGGCTAGGGTGATAGTCCAAAGGTCATTTTCTTCTGTCTTATAGGTCATTTTCTATGGGCTCCTTCACCCTGTTCTTGTAGGGGTAGAAATGCTTGTATGACACTTCTGTCTGACCCAAACCAGAAAGATCAGCCATTTCACCATTTTATGTGAAAAAAAAAAAAAAAATCTTGTGTTTATTTACCAAGCCTGTGACTCTGACTTAAGATAATACTGGGTAAAGTGCTTAGCGTAGCTGGCTCTGGGGGTTGGCCTTTGGATTACAATTCTTTAGCTGCTAACTCACCAGTCTTTTAGAAGACTTAATTATTAAATAGCTAATCATGGATTCTTGTATATCTTTTTTTTTTAATGTTTATTCATTTGAGAGAGAGAGAGAGAGAGAGAGAGTGCGAGTGGAGGAGGGGTAGAGAGAGAAAAGGAGACACAGAATCTGAAGCAGGCTCCAGGCTCTGAGGTGTCAGCACAGAGCCCAATGCAGGGCTTGAATTCATGAACCATGAGATCATGACCTGAGCTGAAGTCGGACGCTTAACCAACTGAGCCACCCAGACACCCCTGGATTCTTGTATTTCTGATTAGGCCATTTCAAATTGCATATTAAAACTAATCTGAGTGATACGCATGTGTGTGCCTGTGCACGTGTGTGTTTACAGATAATGTACCAAAAACTTTAACTCTTTTTAAACTGATTCTGTTCCCCTCTCTAATAATACTCTTTCCTCATCTATTCTTAGCCACGGACATGCAGAGCATATGTAACCACAAAATTACACCCATTTGCCTTGTGTAGAAAAATTTCCTCTCGGCAATTAAGTTATAATTCCAATTGAGTTTCATCTCTGATATTGAATTTTTGTGCTTCTTCCTCATCCAGACCATGAATTTCATGGGTAGGAAACTAATGTGCACTTAGCACCAGGCCTGACATCTTATAGATTCCCAGTAAATATTGGTGAATGAATTATTCAAAGGTCGTCATACAATTTCCGTGCTCAATCTATAGGCAGGTTTATATTCTTTATATTTTTGCAGCTTCAAATTTTATCTAACCCAAGTAATTTTTAAAACAATAAAATCATTTAAATTGCTTTGGGGGCATCTGGGTGGCTCAGTCAGTTAAGCATCTGACTTCAGCTCAGGTCACGATCTCACAGTCTGTTAGTTCGAGCCCTGCCTGGGGCTCTGTGCTGACGGCTCAGAGCCTGGAGCCTACTTCGGATTCTGTGTCGCCTCTCTCTCTGCCCCTCCCTTGCTCATGCTCTGTCTCACTCTGTCTCTCAAAAATAAACAAATGTTACAATTTTTTAAATTGCTTTGGTTACGGTAGGAATGATATACTAGCTATAAAGTAAACACAAATATTTAGAGTTGTAAGGAACTCTTTCTAAAACAAAATTAAAAAAAAGCAGTTTGTATGTATAAAATCACAAAACATATAAGCCACTTACATTGCCAGAATATAAATACATTATAAAAAGAAATGTAACATTTTGAGATTCTATTTCTTAATAGCTGTAGAAATAAAAATAAGAAATAAATTTGATTCAGCCTTGAAAATTCTTCATGAACCCAGAAGCCAGATGTTTCTGCTGATACTAAAAGAGAAATCCTTGAGAGAAACGTCTAGCAAAGAAACTGTTGACATAAGAGCTTTGGGTTAGTCCTTAGTCTTTGTTTATTTAGATAAAGAAGCAATCTTGGCAGACCACTTACTATAAGATTTCAATAGACTCTTATTCTTTTAATGCCATCAAAACTTAATTTTCTAAATCTGTTTCCTGGGAAGGGCAAAGAGCTCTTTTGCAAGACTTGGATATATGTTTTAATAATTCTAAGGACTGATGGCTTATAACCTTGAGACCAGGAAAGGGCTTATATTTGTTAAAATGTATTGTAGAAAACTGCTTTTATTCACTTAATGTTGAAAACTAAATTTTCAGAGGCTTAACATCTTGTGACAATTAATCCTTGACCATGACCCCAGTGCTCTAGCTATGATTAACTAAATCTGATGAGAAGATTCTTTGGTTTCTCCAGAATTAAGAACATGTATAATGATATTCTGTTGTAAAACTTAGGTGCAAGTAAAATTTATAAATATCTAATAGATTAACTTTAAAATATAGTATAAAATCTTATTTATATAAAGATAAATTATGCTATGTATTATAAAATAGCATGCAGCATTTTTTTTCATCAAAGCAATACATATGTATGATTTTAAAAAGCAAATTGTTTTAACAGATTTACAACTAAACACACCATTGCCCCAGTCATTCCTACCTGTGATTCCCCACTCTCTAAAGGCAATCTCTTGCAATTCTCCTATTTTTATAATGAATGCCTCCATATTTATAAACGATACACTGTTTTCATTTTCTTGATTTTTTAGTTTAAAATATTTTGTACTGGCTTTTATTTATACCACCTCTCTGCAAAATGTATAAATATAATCAAACTTTTATGATCATATGAATTTGACACTACTTTTTACATCTGAACCCCTTGGAGTAGGAAGTGATCACACTTTTATGAAAAGCCTCTTGTTTTTCTTGGAATTGGTATTTATCTCATGTTTTTAATGTTGATTTCTTTTTGAGAGAGAGAGAGAGAGACAGAGCATGAGTGGGGGGAGGGGCAGAGAGGGGACACAGAATCAGAAGCCGGCTCCAGGCTCTGAGCTGTTGTCACGGAGCCCGACATGGGGCTTGAACCCAGGAAATGCGAGAGCAAGCGGATTCAGGATTCAGGCCGCAGGCACAGGTGCTAGGATGGCGCTTCGCGGGGGAAACCTGATCTCGCGAGATCTCGGCGAGCTCTGCGGGAACGGGAACGGCAGCCGAGTCCTGGGGTGAGAAACACTTGGGTGCTCTGAGTGCCCGAGGCCACGGTTCCAGAGGCTTCTGTGGGGAGTCCCGCTCCTGACGCCTGTCAAAGCAAGCCTCAAGACTCGTGGTCGCCCCGCTCTCGACACCCAGAGTCACAGTGCGAGGGCCTCTCGCCCAGAGCCCCAGCCAGGTATTTTATATACGTATATAGGATTTTATGCTGTAATTTACCCCCCGCCCCCATCCTCCTGCTCCTGTCTGGACCGTTCACTGCCTCGGCTGGCAGTCCCTCGGTCTGTCTTTGCCCTCGTCCCGAGTATTTGCATATGTGGAATTTTCTGCTGGACTCCGTATTTCCCAGATTTTACCGCATCCATCCTTGTAATTATTATTTGCCTTCCGTGTCCAACAAAGTGGCCCATTCACTCATTCAGCAAGTATTTATCGGGCTTACGATATTCCAGGCTAAGCGTTAGACATTGGTGGTCTCACAGGTGTGACGATTCTGACAGCTTATTATTGAAGATGAATTTCTGAATTCATTTTTGTCCTCCCTAAGGATGCAGAGAGGGCATCAGCCTTTACTGTAGGACAAAGGGAAACTAGCCCGTTTACAAAAAATGTGATTTTGAAATGTCTCCAAGGGGGTCAGATATTTAGCATTAACAACACAGAAAGCAATGGAAGATCTAACACATGCTAGATATTGACCAGAGAAGAGACACATCGTCAACTATAAACCCACCCCCAAGTGAGTAAGAATGCAAGAATGCTTTTTTTTTTTTTTTTTTTTTTTTTTTGCATATAAAATGGCATTAGTTGGCCTAAGCAAGGATTAGGCTACGATTTTGGTCCTTTACAGGATAGCTCAGAAATTCACAATAGGAGTTCGTTTTGAATTCTTCTGTGTGGCTCATTTTCCACTTGGGGAATCTACTCCTTATCCATTTGTTCACCACTGTAAGTAGCGGATAAAGAATTCAATATAGCAAATGCGTCTGTGGCAACTCAAAATTGCCGCGCATCCATTTGTGAGCAACACATCAATAACAAAGAAGATGTGCAAAAGTTTGCCTTTTTTTCCCTCTTCTTTGAAATATCTGTTCCAGTGAAAGAAATAGTTTGAAATGATGGTCTATTCAGCATCACTGTAATGGCTGTGGGAATGTGATTGTCATTTACGTCCCGGAAGTTCAGTGTCCCCTCGAGAAGGAGAATCTTTTTGGATTTCTTGGTGCTCTTTTTCTTCATGATGCTCCATTCTTAACCCATCAGTTTTTTAATGCGCCTGCAGTAAAAAGGAGCTGAGCACCTCAAATGCATCTTGATTTTATGGTTATGGAAACCAGGCTGAGTAGAAAAAGCACTTCCTGTAGAGCAAGGACTTGGTGATTTTAGTACATGAAGGAAAACTAAGTCAACTCAAGAAAAATGGAAGCCCAAGGGAAACCAAATTGCATTGAAGATTATGTTTTTCAGTACTTGGAACTTTTTCCTTAACTGATCATAAATGGGAATTTTTTTTCTGCCTTAGACATTTTGTTTTCGACTCTTTTGAATTCATGTGGATAGCGTTGGCTTGTCACAATCTCACAGGACTGATGCTTGCAGCAGACTGAAATGTTGCCAAACTAAGATCTCTTTGTCTTATAGGAAAGATAGTATTTCAGCATAATTACCAGTTTGTAAATTCAGAAAAGAGGAGCAGAGCTCCCCATTGTCATGCAGTAGAATTTTCTCCCTATACCCTATGTTGAAACAATATGATCCTGTATTAATGCCATGAAAAAAGTACCATATGCATCATATTTTGCACTGTATCCTCCTTTAAATTTTTTTTTTATGAAAAAAAAAATTTCATGTTCTTGAGAGAGAGTGCATGAGCTGGGGAGGGGCAGTGATGGGGGAGGTGCGGGGACAGAGTGTCCGAAGCAGGGTCTGCTATGACAGAAGTTCAGTGTGGGGCGTGGGCTCAGGAACCGTGAGATCATGACCAAGCCGAAGTCAGACATTCAACTGACTGAGCCGCCCAGGCGCCCCATCCTTCTTTTTTAGGAAAAGAGAACTGAGGGATCTTAGTAAATTGTGTGTGTGTGTGTGTGTGTGTGTTATGCTATCATAAATGTAATGACAGGACGTCACTCTTAATATGATCTTGGCCAAACTGTGGGTTGAAATTGAGTTTAAGCTCCATAGAGATTGTAGAAGTTTCTTTTCTTTTGACTTTTCACATTCCACTTCCTTGCAACCTAGATAGTTGGTACTGAATATCATATTTGGGGGTTGTTATTTTCTTATGCTAGTTGACCTAGTAATGTCACTGTTATGTCCTTAAGGTGGAGAACAAAGGTCTAAGGTTATGATTCCTCTGTAATTTACTTGCCCTCCAAAGGCAGACTTAAAATGCTCATGCCATATAAAAGACTTATATGGGGTTGGCGTTTTCCTCTTGATTTTGGAATGGTAGTTAATCATAGTATCATAATTTTTTTTTCTTTCTCTAAAGCTAAAAGTGGTACTTCAGAAATATGCATATTTGGGGCTCCTGGGTGGCTCAATCAGTTAAGCATCTGACTTCAGCTCAGGTCAAGATCTCACGGTTCATGGGTTTCAGCCCCATGTCAGGCTCTATGCTGACAGCTCAGGGCCTGGAGCCTGCTTTGGATTCTGTGTCTCCCTCTCTCTCTGCCCCTCCACTCACACTCTGTCTCTCTCTGTCTCTCAAAAATAAATAAAACGTTAAAAAAATAAAAAAAAGAAATATGCATTTTTAATTGTCATAAGTCAGTGAAATGCGGATGTCTTCCTCAGCTATGGTGTTATTCCTTAGTCTCATGTGAAAGTAGGTAGAATAATTTGTAAATGAATGTTTCTCTTCCATTTAAAATCCTTAATTTTCTCTTCTGTTGAACGTCCTCAAATGATATCTCAAATTATTTTTAACTGCGAATGGCAGTTGACAAAAAGAAAACTAGAGAGAAAAAGTATGTATTTGTGATTCTTTCCCCCTAATTATCTCACTTCCAGTGATTATGTTTTTAAGATTAGTCAAGAATTTAGGTCTCTTCCATTAGATAATATTCTGTATATAGTTGATGAGACTTGAAAATGGCTATCAATTAGAGAGATTTGAAATCTAATTTTTTTTGCTATCTGCAGAAGAAAATATTAAATATTACCTACATATTTAATAAAAATGATTAAGGTAGTAATTTCTCCTGATTTTTTATCACTTTAATTTTGATACTCATCATCCATAACTTCTCAAGTATTTGATTAAAAGCAAATTGACTAACAAAACCCCAGTTGAGCTCTGTGGCACAGAACTAGATAACCTAGCATTGTTAATAATAAATGTTTTTAAAGTTTCACTTACAAATCTCCTTTAGCCACATTCTCCAGAAGTGGACTTAGGCAACATCTTCGGGGCAACAGACTGAGTTGTTCTGGTGTCCTTGTCAAAAATAACTGATCTATCAAGGAAGTGCTCCTTGAAAGGTGGTACCTGGACTAAATGAAATGATGGTACCTTGAGGCAGAAGTTCATAGAATCGAAGTGCACACGGGTGATCCTCAAGAGGTCTGCATGGCTGGGAACAGCAGCATGTCTAAAACCATTTCAGAAGATAGCATCTAAGAGGTGGGGCAGGATTTGAGGTCATATAGGCCTTTATGGCCATGGTGAGGATTTTGTATTTTCGTCTGTGCGTGAGGAAACCTCGCTGGAGATTTGTTGTATTTACGTATTTACTGATGAGGGGTGACGCGATCTGACTCGTCATTGGAAAGTTTAGTCTGGGACCCATCTGAAAGCGCAGTGTAGGATAGCAAGGGTGGCAGTGCGGAGAGGATTTCATGATCGGGGAGGTGATGGTTTTGGCACTAAGGTGATGGCAGTGCAGTGGTACGAGGTGGTCATTTTCTGATGCCACAATAAGGCCAAATGGGATAAACAAAAGTACGACATTTTACAAATAAATTTAATTTTAAAAACTATCGATTTTCTACAAGAAGGTGAATCAAAACAGCTAAAAATGAGTGAATGAGGGACATTTGGGTGGCTCAGTCCGTTAAGCATCCGACTTCCGCTCGGGTCACAATCTCGTGGTTCGTGGGTTCGAGCCCCGCGTCGGGCTCTGTGCTGACAGCTCTGAGCCTGGAACCTGCTTCGGATTCTGTGTCTCCCTCTCTCTCTGCCCGTCCCCTGCTCATGTTCTGTCTCTCTCTGTCTCTCAACAATAAATAACTGTTAAAATAAATTTTTTTAAATGAGCGAATGAGGAAGTATCAAAAGAAATTGAAAATGGAAATAAAGCAGAGTTCAGACAAAATTTGGGTTTAATTTATAAAGCCTTGTGAAGGATAAATAAATAACAAGATTTGAAGGCAGTGTGAGATGTACAGTAAAACCACACTGCTGTTCACTTGTAGGTGAGCAAAAAAGTTGTTTGGAATACTGAGAGGATGTAGAAAGTTCAAAACACATCTCTTAGTATGTGTCCCCCCCCCCCTGCTTTTTTTTAACCATCCCAGTAAAATACAGGATCTGCTCAACCAGAAATCTAGGAATCCATCGCTCTTTCCTTTTCCACTTGGTCGTTAAGACTTGTTGATTCAACCATCAAACTGAATCTTAAATGCTTCCACTTGATTCTATCTTCACCACTAATGGTTTAGTTCAGGCCAACACCATCTTTCATCTGGACTTCTGCTGTTCCTCCAGACCGGTCTGTCTTTCCTGCATCCATTTTTGAACACCCATAATACATTATCTTCACAATAGCTATACTAATCTTCTGAAAGCATTAATCATATGTGTCAGATCTCTCCTTTCAGATCTCTGACTTCCCATTTCATTTAGGAGAAAATCCATAAATCTTACAGTGACCTGTAAATTTTCTACATGATGTAACCCCTCCCCATATTTTTAATCATATCTGTTGGCAGTTTCCCCCACGTGTGAGTAAAGAAAAAGAAATTAAAAGCTCTTAGTCCGCAAGAACAAAGAGAATAGCCAGTGGAATATTAGCAGTCAAAGAGTTCTACAAAGTTTTGATAGAAGTATTTGCATTTGTTTGGATTTTATTTTCATTGTATTTGTATTTATAACAGACTTAGCTGAGAAAGTGAAGTCACAAAAGCTGTAGGGAAAACACCGACAGACATGGGTAACCTCCCCACCGCCACCCCCCACCTCAGAAATTTAGGATTTGAAGGCACAGGTATAACAAAAGACAGGAGTAAGGAAGAGGCTAAGCAATGGAGTATTGATTGAAAGTCTGTTTATGGAATATGAATATATGTGTCTCGTGTGTGTGTGACGACACATAGCAAGGAATATCATTTTGAATTTTCAGGATCTCCTGTGTTAAAAAAAAGAGTAACGTAGTCTCAAAGCGAACATTGCACTGGACAAAAGTAAACAGGCAAGGAAGACGTTATACAAAACTGCTGTCACAGAGGAGAGAGGACAGAACCCAGTCTTAACTATTCCCCACAGAAGCAAAGACCTGGAGAGTTTTTAAGAGCTAACATTGGGGGATGTCGGCCCTCTGTGTGTGCCAATTGGTTTCATCCAAAGGACAAGTAAACTTTCTCCTGTCTTCCTCACAGAAGGTAGTTACAACTTGGAGCAAGGGTCCCATCAAAGGTGAGCTGCTTCCCTCACACACAAACTGGGAGAGAGGAACCCTACCTCCCTTGATGTTTACTTCTCAGAGGCCTTCCAGGTCCTCGAGAAAGACATTTCTGGATGGTATAAATGGCAAAGGCTTTTACAAGTCTTCATCTCTAAGGGGTAGAGAAAGAATTGATGACGACACGTTTTCTAAAGTAAAATAATGTAAGAAAAGGGAGGTCGGGGGCCAGGAGTCAGGAGTCAGGAGGAAGCCTCTCAAATGTTTAATCAAGTTGAGGGGAACCTAATGGCCCTGTTGGTCGGTGAGAATCATTATGGCATGGCTGTTTCACAAGCAACACTATACCTCTTAATCCCCTTCACCTACAAACTTCCAGGTATAAAATAAATGTCACGGAGATGAAAAGTACAGCAGAGGGAATAGAGTCAGTTATATTGTAATAATATTGTATGGTGACAGATGGTGATTACACTTATGGTGGTGAGTACTGAGTAGTGTACAGAATTGTCAAATCACTATATCGTACACTTGAAACTAATATAACACTGTATGTCAACTATACTTCAATTAAAAAGAAAAAAAAGCAGCCTTGTATGCTAGGATGTAAAAGAGCAGTGTGTTCAACATTCTATAAGAAAGGAATACCAGGTAAAGGGGGGCAGTGGTGGGTGGGGGGTAGATTAAAGCAGGTTTACAGGTGCAGGGACTCAAAACAACAAGAACAACAAAACCTTTACCCATTTACCTTTCTAGCTCAAAGTTGGGTTATGTGAAGGTTCTCATCAGAATCAAATAAATGACTTTTTTTGTGGCCATACTAAATAATATGAAATAGGAGAGAGAAGGAGATTGGAAAGAGGAGGAGAGAGAGACATGACTACCAGGAGATTGAATGCAGTTAAGGACAGAATATAGTTCAAAAAACTCTGGAGAAAACGTTTAGAAATGCTGTGACAAAGTTATGTGTCAGCTGATATCAAACCATAAGTAACATACCAATTAATAATGAAAAGGCCAACACTCCAGGGGATAAAAAGGCAAAAAGCAAGCATGGGTAATTTACCAAAAAGACACAGAAGTAGCCAATTAAAAAAAAAAAATGAATGTGCATTCAACCTATCAGCATAAAATTATACTAATTTAATTAACTACTAATGTTAATTGTTGCCATCTCCCCAAAAGCAGTTTGGCAACATCTATGGACGTTAAGATGGGCTTCACTTTGACTTGGTTGTTCTAATTATCATTAAGAAAGATTGGGAGAAGCTCTAAAAGGGCACTGAAATATTTTCATTGCCACATAGTTTGTAATAATTTTTAAAAATAGAAACAAAGCGCCCATTATTATGGGTTTGGTTAAAACTATACAATGAAAAAATGGAGTCTTAAATATGATAGTCAATGAGAAAGTGTCCGTAATAGAAATATTAAGTGACAAAAGTAAAATACTGAACAACAATAGTATCCTTACATTTGCAAGGTTAGTGATGTAGATATACGTGTGTGTAAAGAAATCTTACACTGACACACACTAACTTAATGGTAGTTGTCTCAAGACGGTAGGGTCACGAATGGTTTGTGCTGCTGCTTTTTTGATGGCATTCTTTGTAAAGTAAGAGGAGCCTGGGCGGCTCAGTCGGTTAAGTATCTGACTTCAGCTCAGGGCATTTCACGGTTTGTGGGTTCGAATCCTGTGTCAGGTTCTCTGCTGTCAGCACGGAGCCCACTTTGGATCCTCTGTCCCCCTCTCTCTGCCCCTCCCCCACTCACACATGCCTCTCTCTCTCTCTCTCTCTCTCAAAAATAAACACTTTAAAATAAAATAAGAAAATAAGGACGGGACGCCTGGGTAGTTCAGTCCAGTGGTTAATCTCTGGGATCATTTGCAGTGGGCATCAGAATCCCATTTGTGAGATAGCATCTTTTCTGCATTTCATCATCTGTACCCTTCTTTATAAAACACCTGGATCAGTGCTTAGTTGGGGAACTCTCTTAGAGCAAGACACGATCCATGCTTTAAGTTAAAATGTAACCTTGTGTGACTTATCTACCACTTAATAAGAATGGCTGGTGTCATGTCCTTGATCTTCATAAGGTTTTTTGGACTCAGTCAAGAGATGTCTCTGTTTCCACCAGGACAAATTTGTTGCATTACTGAGGTTTAAGTATTTATAGTTTATCGAATCTTAAATTGGGTTCATAACAAACCTAGACAATAGGAAAAAAGAAAAACTAGCAGTTTGAGAGATTGGGAAATATCCCTAATTGAAAAACCTTTTTCTTTGCCCACGCTTGGTGAATCACTGAGTTCGTTCATCCTATCCCTCATCATTATGAATTAGGAACCTATCTTCAGGGAAGAAACTAGAATCAGACACATGCTGATCAGTTCTAGTCTCTGTTGACTTCTAGAATTAATTGCGGTCAACTCCATGCTATTAACAATGGCGTTGCTGCTTTTAGAATCCAAGTTGGAAGTGTAAGGAGATTTATAGATCATTTTACTCGGTCCCTCATTTTACATTTCCATGGATACAGAAAAGGTATGAAAATCTTCCTTTCTGTGTTTGAACAATCCCCACATGAAGTTACCTTCATGCCTTTGCGCCAAACCCACTCCCTGCATAGACGACCATCAATCTCCTTTTATCCAAGTTAGGATGCAGAAAGTTGGATTCAAACGGAGATACTGTAAGGGTTTTTCTAGGAGTAAAACTAAAAAGATACTATTCGTATTGATCTTCCTTTCTTTCCTTTATCGTAAAAACTCCCTTTTTACTACCCTGTAGAATCAGAACATCTGGCCCCTAAGGCTAAATCCACCAGGCTGACGACCTAGAGACTTTCAATATTCTTCCCTCTCTATTGTTTTTGAAAGCACGGAAGTAAGTTCATCATTTTGTTTTGATTATTTACCTGATAAATGCTTTCCATGAGAGCATTTAATAAAACAATCCTTAGGTCCTTATATTTATAGGATTCATAGCAACATATTTTATAAAGTGTGTTCAAATCTTCATTTTAAATAAAAAGATTAATAATTGAGTATTAATAATTTTCTGAGAGTTGGGGGGAAACTTAATAATTTGGGGAGCTTTCTTTTCGAAAAAAGTAATTTAAAATTGCTAACACGTAATGACGTTTACACATGAATACTGATTTAGAAAAAAATGTTATTCAAATTGATAATTTAAAAAAGGGGGATAAATATTAATGTTTAAAATATTTTAAAATACCATCTTTATAAATATTTTTGTTCCTATAATCCTCTTTCATGATCAGTTCTTTTTTTTTTAATTTTTAATGTTTATTTTTTGAGAGAGAGAGTGTGAGCAGGGGAGGGTCAGAGAGAGAGGGAGACACAGAATCTTAAGCAGTCCAGGCTCTGAGCTGTCAGCACAGAGCCTGACCTGGGGCTCGAACTCACGAACCGTGAGATCATGACCTGAGCCGAAGTCAGACTCTCAACCGACAGAGCCACCCAGGCACCCCTTTCATGATCATTTCTTATGACCATGATTTCTAATAAAATTTTCTGTATAGAGAAATGAAAGATAATTTGGCTGTTCCTCTAGACTGATGGTTAATTTTTTTTTCAGTTGCTGATATTTACATTTGTTTCCTCTAGCTTTTCAACTTGCTATTAGTAATGCCATGTAAATTTGTAGATTTTTAGAATAGTTGTCAACTTTGTGAACACACCTATCAGGTTCCTTTTATACATATGTAAGGAAAGATTTCAGAACATTTTAAGTTTTATGACGTAGCGATTAATCCTAAATACACTTTAAATTTATAACAGCTTTTTTATTGCCTTGTAGTAGCACAATATGAGTTTACTATCTTTGTTGATGTTAACATATCTTGTCGAATGAGGAAAAGGTGCATTTGAATGAAGATATTAATCTGATTCATTCTTTGGGCCTATTCTGTTTGCTATTTTCTCTTTCTTTTAATGAAGTATTGCTTCTAGTATGATGTGAAATAGAAGCCAGGTTGGTCACACCCATTTCTTTGTATATTGCCCGTGGGTTCTGTCCCCTGCCACTATGGAGCTGAAGAGTTGTGGCAGAGACAGTATCGTGTGCAAAGTGTAAAATATTTACTGTTTGATGCTTTACAGAAAGAAAAAAAAAGTGTGTCTATCCCTGTTGTAAGAGAATTTCTGTTGTTTCTCAGTGTCAGAATAAGTTCTGTTAATTTCATTGCTCATCTTGATCTTTGTTTCTTCATTAATTTAGCTTCTGAATTTTCTCTGTGTTTTCATAAATTTCAGTCTGACCAAAGACCATAATCCTTATATAGGGTGCAATCAGGAGTGTGAATTTTTCCGTGTTCTTAATGGTAACATTCTAAAACATATTTTAAATTGTAGTTATGTGGCAGTAAGTGCTTAATAGAATATTCCATTTCCTTCAATAAAACTATGTATTTTGAGTTTATAATTGAATATGCTACATTATGGAGTATCAGATAATTCCTTTTTGATGAGGCATTGAATCAAATACTGTACTTTGCTTGCAGTCTTACACATCTGGTTATTGAAATGATCTTCTACAGACTACCTTTTGGCTCAGTACAGTACGAAACTTCTTGTTTTCACAGCACACATATTCGTGGTGCCAGGTTTCACAGGACTCGTTCCTATGATCACACAACCTCTGCTTCTGTAATTCATGTCATACTGCTCTGTATACTGACACAGTGGATGGAAGAACGGTCCCAGTGTTACCAAGCATGAGGGGAAGTGAGATGGAGAGGAAGCACAGATAAGATGGTGATTATAGCCATCCACGCTTAAAATGCATCGTTTTGCAATTTACAAAAATACCTGATATGAGACTACGTTGTAAGAGCCTCTTATAGGGTCTTTAACAGGCTGTGTAAGTGAGGGTGTTCAGGGTCATTTTCATCTTTGCGTCTATATTTACCTATCAGCTCACAAAAAGGATAAACCAATTTCAAAAGCCAGTCAAAGAGTATAAAGTTGAGATCAGCAAACTTTTCTATTATGACATTAGGACAGAATAAATGAAATTGCCAGGGTATTTCCCCTCACAGTATTTCCCCTTCGTGGAAGTAGCCGTCAGATCACATTCCTCCCAGTGTCCTATTCCCTTGTCCTATCTGAATCCAGTTTGATGCCTAGGAATATGTTTTCTTATTCATCCTTAGCTTTTGCCGCAACCTCCCCTCTGATGTCTCTACTTTGTTTGCTAAACCTGTATGGTCCAGAACTTCTGATTCTCATCTCAGCTGTCCCTCTCATCAGTTCACATACATGTTCATAACTAGACTTTCAAAACTTACCAATTTGGATACATTCTCTGAGGTTCTGGTAGGAATGGGGCTAGAAAGCTGACGTAGCCTTGGCGGTGACAATGAATGGCCCAGTCATGCTTCCTCCTGCATCTGTGCTGCTTTTCAAACAGAATAGCAATGGAGTGGGCAGCCTCAGCGCCCCAGGCCATCTGTTGTCAGTGGATCCCACAGAATGGTCGTGAAGAGAGTTGTTCTAAGTGGTCGTCCTTTCAGTAAGTTCTTCACTGAGATGGCAGTAGTGTGTTACATATTCCTCAACAGAAGATGTGCTGTGGTTCAAACAAGTGGAATTGAGAACAAAGTGGGGCCACAGGGGACACATCAAGGAGCCTTTAGGTAATTATGCAGTTGTGATGGGAAGATAAAACCTCGAGACAGTACTGATAGACCTCTGTGAATGAGTTTTCCCCAGATGGACTTATGATCCAGTTGTACCAGAACTAGTACTGTGGGTGAAAAGTGAGATTTCTTCAGCATTGCCTGACGGAGACGTGGAGTGATGGATCCATTGGGATTCTGTCTCATTGTTACTGGTTAGCACTCTAGGGACAGGAGCCTACAGGTTGTGATGGGGCAAAGTTTGTGTTTTCTACTTTAGCCTAGAGGACTTCTGCCTTTTTTGAAAAAGGCTTTTTTTATTTTTATTTTTTGGCCTTGAACAGATGTCCTAGTAAACTACGGATGTGTTTTTTTTTTCTCTTAGTTAAAAAAAACACTATTAAAATCTTAGTGAAACATGAAAAAATGGGGCTAGAAATATCTTTGCATTTAATCCTCAATCATAATTATTTCTGCCAAGGAATCTTAATTTCTTATTTTGTATTCTCAATTATTTTACAGTAAGGTTGATTAATCAAATCTGTATGAACTTCAAGCCTCATTTTCTTAATCTTAATTTGTTCCTTAAAGAAGAGAATTCTCATGCTCTCTTTGCCTGGAAGTTGAGCGGGCTAAGGACCTGAAGCAGGTCTCTTAACATTTCTCCCTGTTCGAGGACCATTACATGAGGCAGGGCTAAGGCAAGCGAGATGCAGAGACCCTGGCTGTGATGAAGGAAATGAATACCATGTTTGTACGATAGCTTTTGGCCTGTCTAGAATGTCCGTCAGTCCTTGCTAAGCATGGTGGAAAAAAGTGCAGCGACACTCTGATGACAGTAAGTCTGAAGCATTTAGCAAAACTTGGTGTCCATCAGCCAGGAGATCATTAATATCACCAATTGTGTCTCACCAGGGTAGTAGTAACAACGTTGATCTTGCCTCCGATATTGGAGGCCCAATGAGGCAAATCTCCTAGGTCCATTAAAGAATTTTGCCTGCATATAAAAACAGGTGCGCCTGTCAACCTTCTAGAATAACTCTATTATCTGAAGGCACATATACATATGTGGTTTATCTTCGTTCAGAGGTACCGTTAAAAGATTCAAGATACAGTGATTAATAACCTAGCCTAGGTATTCCTAATTTTGCTGTTTACTCAGGAAACTCCTTTTCTTAACTGATAAAAGCACAGAGACTGAAGATGTTCAATGGATGGAGTTTTCATACCTTTAGTAAAAATTTTTCCTGTGGATTCTTCAGAATTTCTGAATTTCCCAATACTCATTTTCATATCCTCTTTTGAAAGGAAATGCAAGTGTACACGTTTCTTGTCAGTGACAGGACTAGGAGAAGGTGGTTGATCTGTGTTGATGGTGTAAGATTATATTCAATGGGATATGACATTACTTCTGTTGCATTTCTTGGGATTAAATGACAGGTCAAATGATTCTTCAGCTCTCAAGTTGGTTTCAACTAAGGCGGTGTCTAGGTAGAATAAGACATCATGGATGGTCGATGCTGTTTTAGATCTGAGTAATCAATACTAGAAGAAGAATCGCATTGTAAGTGCATGTACTTTGGAATTACATGTGGATCCATTACTAACTGTGCGACCTGGAGTAGTTTCTTAACTTGCAAAGTAAGTGTGGCGTAGTTTTTAAGAGCAAGGATTCTGGTTTGTGTCCAAGCTTCGGTATCTACTGGCTGTTATCGCTTTTAGTACGTGTGTTAATTTTATGTGTCAGCTGGACCGTGGGGCACCTGGCTACTTGGACAACTATTTGGGGGGTATCCTGTGACTTGCTAAGCGTCCATGATCACATGAACCAATTCCACATAATAAATCTCTGTATTTATATCCAGGTGGTTCTGTTTCTCTGGAGAAACCTGACTGATAGATTCACTTAAGCTACTTTCTTCATGTTTAAAGAGAATATGATAGGAATACTATCTTAGAGGATTGTTCTATAGATAAAACAAGATAAAACGCACAAAGTTCTGCATAAAACCCTGACATTTGGTATTCAGTAAGTAAATGCTAGCTATTATTTTTTTCCTCTTCTGGAAGCTAGAGGGTAATACCTTCTAGACGGCTTTGTAGCGAAGATGAAAAATTACATCTGTGATGACTGTAGAACAGTGTCTTGTGTATCATATGGGATCAAACATTTTCCCAGCTGAACAAAAATCTTTATTTATTAATGTACTTGTTGCCCCTACTTCCAGAGTGGCTGTGAACTTGTTGAATATGGAGATGTCATATACATCTTTTAATTATCCGTGCCTAGTACAGTACCTGAAACAGAGCAGGCAAAAAACCCCAAACACAACAACAACAAAATAAAAACAAACAAATGAAAAAACACCACGTATGTAGAGGAGAAAAGAAAGCATACTTCTTTACATAAAAATTCTTACATCTGGAAGGGAGTTGTTCAATCGGTTAGGAACTCGACAGTAGGATTTTGATGGATGTAGTGGACTTTTAAATGTTTCCCCCCACTAATCTGTGCCATGTCTTTTCACATTGTTTCTGTGTCTTGTTTTTTTTCATAAGTTCTTTAACCAATATTTTCTTTTATGGTGTGTGTATTACTGTTCACAAGAACAATCCTTCCCTATTCAAATGTCAAAAAGACACTCTTTTTTTCCCTCTAAAATTTAAAAATGTCACTTATACAACTTTAATTCATGTGAAATTATTTTAGTATATAACGTGAAATCCATGTCAAGCTTTACTTTTATTTTTTTTATATACGTGTGGATCGGCTTGTCCTAGAAGCGATTAATGAATGGCCCATTATGTCTTCACTGATTCGGAATACCACGTGTGTCTGTGACCTTGCAAAGCTCTCCAGTGTCGGTCTAAAGAGGGGAAATCGTTGGTAGTTGCCAACCTTTTGCAGAGGGAAACAGCATGGAGACTTTAAATCTCTTGGTAGCGTAACTTTTCATTGAGAATTTTTCCGTTTTTGTGAGTGGACCTTCCACTTTCTCTGACAATTTAGACAGCCTCATTTGGCATCTAACGAGTGTAAGTACTGCCTTGACCTGACAGAATATATGCAGAGTCCCACTTGGACAAAATTATGAAGATAGTTTTAATCTCATCCCTTACCTTTGTCATTGAGCCCCATTGTGGTATCTGAGCTCCGCCTTAGCCCCCATAAACTCTAGATTAGTTGACATTATTGCAAAGAGGTGTTTGCTTTTAGTGGCTGGTAATATTCATGTGTGTTTGCTAAATCTTACCCTTGTCCAAGAAGACTTTAAGTGTATATATGCACATAGTTGTGGCATTTTTCCTTCAAAAGACATTTGTAATTTTCTTGGCACAGAGACCTATAGGCCACACACAAAGTGTCTGCAAAAGTCACTCAGTGCTCTACTAAAAAGGAATAAAGAAGGACACTAGAAAAATGTCTTGTTTTCCAACGAGAAAAGTATTTGTGTATAAACTTTGACCTACTTGAATCAAAATTACTCCCTAGGGGTAAACAAGGCAAAGGGAACCATAATTATTTTAAACTAATACGAGGTGTTTATCAAATATTTTATAGAAGGGTACATTTTAGGATAATCCTAGAGATAATTTTTAAAGCATTTTACAGGCTCTGCACTGACAGCATGGAGCCTGCTTGGGATTTTCTCTCTCCCTCTCTGCCCCTCCCCCACTCACACCTACACACTGTCTCTCTCTCAAAATAAATAAATAAACGGAGAAAAGCATCTTACATTTACAGCGCCTCTGTGGCTCAGTCGGTTAAGGATCCTGCTCCTGATTTCGGCGCAGGTCATGAGATCAAGCCCCGTCTCAGGCTCCATCCATGCTGAGCATAGAGCCTGCTTAAGATTCTCTCTCTCCCTCCTTCTCTTCCCCTCCCTGCTCATGCGTACATGTGCTTGCACTCTCTCTCTCTCTCTCTCTCTCTCTCTCTCTAGGAAAAAAATTATGAAGCATTTTACATTTATTAAAACACATTATTCTTTACCCTTCTTTCTCGGGAGAAATCTGAGGAACTTAGAGTAATTCCATTGCATCAACTATTTTTCTTTTTGTTTTGTTTTCCATTAGCAGTTCAGTTTATGTAGTGTGGAATATGAGAGATAAATCCGATGGAAATTCATCAACACATAGCCTCTGGCAGTTAACGTGGATACTCAATATTAAATACATTACTCATCTCAGTAAATAGTTGTCAATATGTTGCTAATTTACATATTATAGAACACTGGCCATGATGGATAGGTTTCTGTCCCATCTTATTAAGGGGAAGTCTGTCTTTCTACTGATTGCTTTTCTCCTCCAGATGAATTCATACATCTAATCCCAGTACAATTACTTTAAAAATGAAAGAGATGCGGGAGATGGTTGATGTTTTAGCTGTGGCAAAGCTATCATACAGGGTTTTTTAGAATACTGTTTTAATGGGGCGCCTGGGTGGCTCAGTCGGTTGGGCGGCCGACTTTGGCTCAGGTCATGATCTCGCGGTCCGTGAGTTCGAGCCCCGCACCGGGCTCTGTGCTGACCGCTCAGAGCCTGGAGCCTGTTTCAGATTCTGTGTCTGCCTCTCTCTGACCCTCCCCCGTTCATGCTCTGTCTCTCTCTCAAAAAAATAAATAAACGTTAAAAAAAATTAAAAAAAAAATACTGTTTTAATTTTTACATGTGTTTGTTTTTGCTTCATGTATAGCCTTGCTATTCAGAAATGAAGTTAAAGACATGAACATTATGGTAGAGAAAAAAAAATCCGCAGAGATGTTCTCACTGTTCTTCATTAGAGTCTGTTGTGTATAACATGGTACTACGCTAATTTTGTGTGAGCATCTACAAGGCCCATTCTAGAAAATGTCAACTTGTTTCCTAACATTTATTGGAAGTATCTTGTTGACTGTTATTTATCCCATACCTAGTTTGATTTTTTCACGATCTGAGCACGTCCTATAGGTCCGTCTTGGAAGAAAGAGAAACTACATCCTTCCACATTCTGTTCAGTTGGGCTTAAAGCCAAAAGCACATTGCAATCCGTAATTATCTCCCTTTCCTGCCTATGCTGGCAAAGGGAAGGAGAAAGTTTAAATAACACTCTACTGAAAGACTGTGGAATCAGAAAATAGACAATATTATGAATATAGAATCAATTCATTCTATTTTCTACTCGGGGCAGTTTTGAGGACTGCCCTTTTTGGCATACAGGCTTTCCCGTGTGTTAAGTAATATCCTTTAAAAGACTGAAGGAGTGCAAGCTTCCTCCCATGTAAACAACCAAAAGGCTGATATTCTGGATGAACCTTTTAACAGACTCTTGTATTTTGGGTAAATATAAATGGGATCAGTCAATGAATGGAAAAGTAATGAAACAAGAATAGTGTAGAGGAAATTATCTCACAGAAGCATTGAACTTAAGTGAATTTAAGTATATTCCCACTTAAAAAATAGGAAAATATATTTAAGCAGTATAGACCACTTTATTTTCCACTCCACTCTATGCAAATATGAAATATACCCCAAGCAATTAATGCAGTTAAATCTGAAAAATTGTTGGGAGTATGCCCAAAGTTATGGAATAAATGTGCAAATGATGTTAAAGTTTTCAGGTCATAGAAAAGGAAGTAAAGTTCATTGCTTATGCAGCCAGGGAAGAGGAGAATGATGGTATCAGTGGCATTCTTGGGGTAGAGAGTGAAAGATTATTTGAGGGCCAGAGAAAGTCACTAAAGAAGAACACTTAATAATGAAATGATGGATTTATAGGTATATACACAAAGCCATGCATACAGTATTTTATATATTTTATGTGTGATTTAATGAAACTTTTAGTAATGATTTGGATTTACAGAATTTATCCTTCACCACAGCCATTAGAACCTAGCCTGACTGCAAGATACAACTTTACTGTATTATTAATATATTCTTTAAATTGGCTGTTGATGTGGCTTCTGCGACATGGAACTGTCAGGGAAGAATTAAGGAGGGACCAGAATCTAGCATTTACTGGGTCTCTGATGTGTGCCAAAGGAGTGTTGCATAGTTACTTCATTAAGGTGCAGCTGACTTTATGTGGAGTAGGGTTAAAAACACTTCATTGAGAAAATGATGTTGATCTCTCTCCAGAAATACAAGTAGGAATTATCCAGATGGATGAAGGTGGTAAGCAAAAGTATGTTTGAAGACCTACTTTTGTTCTCAAATGTCATGTATAAAACACAGGGAAATGATGCCTCTAATTTTCCTATATATCTATATATAGATATGTATATAGATATATACATACACACACACACTAATGCTGTTTTCCTTTATATCACATTTTCATGTATTTTATATTAATTATTACCTCAGTTGTTGTCATCTGTCTTATATGCCCTCACTGTGTAGACTTTTGCCTGGCACGTTGGAGGTATCCAATTAAAATTAATTGAATGAATGAACAACTGAGATATAAAAACTTCTCCTCTTCAGGCTTCTTAAATAAGCTTAAATTTAGACATCCTCGCCTCATTATTTTTCTTAGTTTATCTCAACACTTTGGTAAGATTCCCTCTTCCATCCTCTTCTGTCTTTCCCCATGATTTTTTATGGCTCTTTGAATCAGGACCATGACTTTTATAATCTAAAATGAGAAAGGACTCAGATCATTCTCTTACTGCTATGGCTCTTCTCAAAGTGGGATATACAATCCAGCGTCAAGATGACAGAGCAAAGCTATTAAGAAAAAGAAAGAAATACGAGCTGGAATCAGATTTCCAGGCAGGGTGTAAATAGGGTGCTCATGATCAAGGGGAGAGCAAAGGCATCGAGAAGGATGAGGTCAGATGCGCAGAATACGGGACTCCAGTTGTCAAGCTGAGGTTAAGGCAGGTAATATTGGAGGGACACAGGGAGTCAGGCGTTAAACAAGGAGAGTGAAGGCTGTCCTCAGAAGAAAGGGGATTCAAAACTTGGTTGTCTTGGGGGGCATTTCCTTTCCTTTTGACCCTGGGTCACAGTTCGTTTCCCGGGGACCCGGGGGCTGGCACCTCCTCTTGCCCATCTTCGAGGCTACACCTGACTCCTGCACCTCCTCGCCTTAGCTTTATCTTTCCCTTCGTTAAAACCCCTCCAAACGTATGCAGCCCTCCCTGGGGAAATGGGAACATATGCCACAGTTTCTTGCTCTCCCTAATGTATATGTATGACAGTTAATAATCCCACTCAGGTCCAAAATACACATCCTTCCCTCTGCAAACAGTTACTATGTTTTCTTTAAACATTCTTGTTACTTGTTCTGGGAATGTTTGTATTTTCTCAGTATTGACCTGTATGGGTCTCTGAGGGGGGAAGCCAGAGACTGAAAAATCCTCTTAGGGGGGCTCTGGGCTTTTCACACTTGACTGGGTAGTGCCCATATTGGTTACCCTGTGGTACAGCCTTTAGAAAGAATAACTTTATTTATTGCAGTTTTTTGTTTTTGGCCATCGTTTTTCAAAAAGCAGCAATTATGTCATTATAGGTATAAGGATTTATTCAAAACGTTTATCAACAATCTGAGAGCTGTAGGTGAGAAATTTAATGAAAAGAAACATCGGTCTTTAGTTACAATCAACAACACGCAGATCCTTACATGCAGGAAACAAACTAGTTTTCTAAATTCTCAGTTTAATAATCCCCTCGGTTTAATACCAGAATTTCACCCAGGCCCAGGCTGATTTTCCCCACATTTTGAATGTGGTATTTTTCCCCTTTTAAAAGATCACATCATATTGAGTAGCTCAGTCCCAAATATCCCAGACACGTGGATGCCCTTTTATTTTTGACCTCCAGCTGTGAGAGGATCATTGTCAGGTACCCAAGAGTTGACCGTTGACCATGTGCTAAGGGGTCCCCTTAGCCACACCCTTTGAATTCTTTGTCCTTTTTAAATGGGCAGCTCTCACCCCCTTATTCTCTGGGTGTTGCATTTGGAATGATTGGTTTCCCCCATTATTATTTTAGACAATTACATTTATCATGAGAAATTAATCCTTGAGGGATCAGTGATGCATGTTTTTCTCGGGCCCACAGGAACAAAACTATTACTCATTTTCCACTTGACATAAAGTGACCTGTGAACCCATTTACATTCTCCTTCCCTTGTTGGCAGTAGCAGTAAACCCCGTTGTCAGTTCTTGGCCAGTGGTGACCCCTGCCGGCACAGCCCAGGCCTAAGGAGCTCTGTGTTCGAGGCCACAGTGAATGCACAGTTAGCATCTTTCGGGAACCTTGTGAAGTAAATGGTAAGGGCACCTGTGACATATATTTGAGTGGTGAAGAGAAAAGAGAACTGTGGCGGGGGAGGGGGGGTTGTCAGTGGAACTTTTCTGTTTCCTCTTTCAGGGGACATTTCTTTTCTCTTTACAACCTCTACCCTGTAAGTTGTCTTCAGTTGCCAGTTGCTTCTCTTGGCTCCCATTTCACTATATTCTGTGACACACTGTTTGTCCCCTCTCCTTGGAGATTTTAAGGAGCGATAGGAATGCAGGTCATGTTGTAATGGTGGGATGGTGGGCCGCTGATATTGTTGAACTGGGGAATGTTTATACGCCAGGCACGGCCATGCACATGGGAATAGAGATGTGCCTAAGACACAAAACGTTGTCTTCAGGGTGCTCATGGTAAGATAGGGAGTTCCAGCCTGACCTCATCCTCTGAAAATGAAAAAAGAAATGAATCGTTCTATGGAGCCTGGGCTAAATTTGATGCCTGACATCACTGTGGTGCCCGGAATTGGAATCTCTGAATGTGGTACAGGGTTGGGAGTAACTAATCAGTGTTTGAGATCACAGAGAAACCAACCTAAGCAAGCAAAAGGCAACACACACTCTCTTGCTCTGGATGTAAAATGAATCACAGTTACAGAGTTCTCAGTTACATAACCTGGTTAGATAACTTTAAACATCGTATTCTTCTTAGATTTTGTGAAATTATTCATGAGTATAATTCATTTTTTACCACGAACCTGATCCTTACTTTTTTGAGATTCTTTTCGACAGTGACATCATATTTTATTCTCCATATTCCAAGTGCATAGTTGGACAATAGTTGGTGCAGAGTTGGATACTAGATTTTTATTATGTAAAATGATTATTGAACACATGAAAGAATGAATAGTATAGAGCTGTGTTTTGTGGACCTTTTTTCTTTGACACATCCTGTTGTTGTTGCTGAAGATCCTAGTGTAACAAATGTGAGCGTCACCCTGAGCTTGAATCCGAGTCCAAACACTTCCTTCTTACTAAGCAAGAAATGCTTGAGAATATGTGGGCTTGATGGTTTTAAAGGTTACCAATAATGTAGTCTGCAGTCAGCTGCTTTTGGTAAAAATGAAACTGAGTGAAGAGAGAAAAGACTACAGTAAAATGAATGTTAACATTGTAGAATTTTTAATTAAAAACATCTTACAGATAATGGAGTTCAAGATGTCAGACCCCCCCCCCCAACCTTACTCCCCAGATCAGGAGCTATGGGATATTGTGAAGGAAGGTGGAAATAGTCCTAAAATCAGAAAGGTGAGCATGAAATACGCATTTAGTGATGGCTTTCAGGAGAAACAAAGTTAGTGTGCATGCAAAGTGTGGGAGGGAGCTGTGGGCTGTAGAAAGGATTGGCTACCTTACTAAAGGGGCATCGGTGAGAAATGCTTCATAAAAAAGCCGTTTGGCAACAACAGAAAACAAAACACAAGACAAAAAGAAAACCATGATTTTTAAAGAAAGAACTCAAAAGAGAAGTGGTAAAAAGCTGGGTAGCAATTTCTAAAATATATTTATCCCTGTTTTTTAACTTGGTAGTTATCTGAATGATGGTGATCATATATTCACTTGTCCTTGTGCAAAATTTGCTTTCTCCAAGATTGTGTGTCCTCGGCTCTTGTGTAAGGCGATGAAATCGGCCGTCTTAGAAAATCTTTGTTAGAGGAAATAAAAATGTCCTAAGTGTTTATTATTCATTTAACTTTCTGATTTTCCAGATGTGTTTTTATATTCCGCTTTGAGTAGCATGGTGTAGTTATTGCCTCACTCTTTTTTATATCTCATACAGCAGATCAACGTCGTAGCCCCTTTAACCTGCTTATTTCAGTGAGTTAAATGCAGTGTCTTAAGCAGTAACACAGTTTAGATTTCTTGCAAACACAGTGTGCAGTGCCTACATACATTCAGCCAGGATTTACACGGGGTAGGTAAATAGAAAGATCAAATGGGATGTCATACTGCTGGAAAACTGATTTGGTGCTTAATATTTATTTAGACTTTTGGAAATTCTTTCATATTGTCCTGAGGCATCACCAAGCAATTAAAGCATTGCTGTCTGAGCCGCACTGCCTTGGATATTGTACAGCTTATGAACTCTGAATAGCTCGACACAGTAGGGTTCTTTTTTAAAAAAAAATTTTTTTTTTCAACGTTTTTTATTTATTTTTGGGACAGAGAGAGACAGAGCATGAACGGGGGAGGGGCAGAGAGAGAGGGAGACACAGAATCGGAAACAGGCTCCAGGCTCCGAGCCATCAGCCCAGAGCCTGACGCGGGGCTCGAACTCACGGACCGCGAGATCGTGACCTGGCTGAAGTCGGCCGCTTAACCGACTGCGCCACCCAGGCGCCCCATCCTGATATTTCTTTAAGAAAGACTTTTTAATGTTTATTAATTTTTGAGAGAGAGAGAGAGAGAGAGTGAGCAAGGAGGGGCAGAGAGAGAGGGAGACACAGAATCGGAAACAGGCTCCAGGCTCTGAGCCGTCAGCCCAGAGCCCGACGCGGGGCTCGAACTCACGGACCGCGAGATCGTGACCTGAGCTGAAGTCGGCCGCTTAACCGACTGCGCCACCCAGGCGCCCCTCGACACAGTAGGGTTCTGATTTGCAAAGAAACGATCCGAAAGCCCATCTTCCTAAGCAGGGAGACACGGGTTTATTTATTTCACTGTGTTAGGTAAGACAGGGTGGTTTTTTATGTCGAGTGGTTGCCTGATGGAAGATAAGAACATTCTGAGGGAGAGGGCTCCGAACAACAGGCTGTCCTGTCGCGCTGATGAGCTGCAGTAGAGGCAGTAAAGGAGGAAGTCCAGGAGCTCCATCTTGGTTTATCAGGGTTGCATTTGAGATCCAAATCAGAATCAGAAACTGTCTCCACAGCCTCAGCCCACTATTCCTGAGTCGAAATAACTTTTTAGTGGTTTTGTTTTGAATACTGTCATTGCGGTCAAGAACCAAACCCTGGCGAACGTTTACAGAGCAATGAAACTTGCTGCAGGATGTTACTAAAACACGTAAGATTTCTCACCATTGTCACTTAACTAAGTGAAGTATCTGTTTCTGTGAAAGAATAGCATGCAGTTAAGCTTTCTTTTGGTTTGTCTTTAAAACTGTTTTATTTTAATTTAATGCCCAGATATCTTAATAGAAGGCAGCAAGATCCTAAAATAAAGGTGTACACCAAGTGCAATTAAAACAAAATTTTTTGATGCTTATTTTTGAGAGAGAGAGAGAGAGAGAGAGAGTGCATGTGCAAGCAGGGGAGGGGGAGGGGAGGAGAGAGAGGGAGACACAGAATCTGAAGCAGGCTCTAGGCTCCGAGCTGTCAGCACAGAGCCCGAGGTGGGCCTGGAACCCACAAACTGAACTGCGAGATCACGACCTGGTCCAAAGTCGGACGCTCAACTGACTGGGCCACCCAGGCACCCACCAAGCGCCATTTTTAACTACTGAGTACCGATCAGCTAGTCAGCTCTGGCATTGGTATTAGCTTATACTATACTGACAAGTTGATAATTAGGTAAACCAGGTATTCTCTTTAGTCTTAAGGTAGTTTAAGCCTAGCAAATTGAGGAACAAGATAGTTTTTTCTGTGAATTTAGAAATAGTTTGGAGCAAATTTAAAATTTTTAAACAAATGTTTAATGAATATCTTTTTCACGTATAAGAGGAATCCATAGACTCTATAAAGGGCCAGATAGAGAACTTACAGACTTTATGGCTGAATAATTAGTACTGTCTCAGTACTCAACTCCGCCATTGTGGCCTGAGAGAGGCCATAGACAATACCTAAATAAATACAAGTGGGTGTGTTCCAAAAAAATGTTATTTGCAAAAACAGGTGACTGGCCGGATTTTGTCTGGGGACCATGGTTTACCAACCCCTAACGTATAGCATTGTGTTTAGGGGCATTTACGGGGTGCCTGGGTGACTCAGTTGGTTGAGCTTCTAACTCTTGATTTCAGGTCCAGTCATGATCCCAGGGTCATGGGGTTGAGCTCCATATTGGGCTCCACATTGGGCATGGAACCTGCTTAAGATTTTCTCATTCTCTCTCTGTCTCTCTCTCTCTCTCTCTCTCTCTCTCTCCCTCTCCCTCTCTCTCTCCCCCCCCACCCTGCCCTTACCCCTCTCCTCCCTTGTGCACTCTCTCTCTCTCACTCTCTATAAATAAATAAATAAATGAATGAATGAATGAATGAATGAATGAATAAAGGCATTTAGGAGATACAGTTATAAAAAACAGGGTATAGAGAACCATTTTGTTGTGCTTGCCCAAATTTTGTTTAGGGGGGGTATGATTAAGAAACAATTAGAAGAAGGATGCAAACATACATTAGGTGTATCAGGGCACCCACACCTTTGAGTACACACCGGGTGTCATTTGCATTAACATACACATGACAGTGGTTTTGAAAATAGTCTACTAAACTGGCAAAAATTTCAGTCTTCCAGGTATGTCCTCCACATTATTTCCATGGTTGTTCTGAGGTAGCTGTCTGATTTGTTGGATCAGTTCTGGCTCTCATGTGCCACCACTGCTGGGAAAGTTGAAGTGCATGTTACCTTTTGTGGGGGCCCCACAGTAGTGCCTCCATGAGCTGCTTGTGTGGGGATGAATAAGGGAGGCAAGAATTGTTGTCATTAGTCCCATGCAAAACATCTACTGTAAGCTCATTGGTCTTGCTCTTCTTACGCCTTTTGATCTTAGTGTAGCCTGCAGAGAGGTGAGCAGAAAGAAGTATTCCGATGACCTGAAAGAGATAATTTTCTATTCTTCTGTGGTACTTAATCAGGGACACAGATTATCTGTGTCTAGAGGGACCACTGTCACATGTACAGCTTTTCCACTTAGATGTACGTGCAAGTTCACACACCACATGGAGTCTTCCAGCCAGGGAGCATCCAGTGATCAGGATGTGCCCAGAATCAGGTCTTACATTGAGGTGTCTGGTTCTTGTTCTTTAATCCAGACACCATTAATATCTTCTCTTGCAGTCTGGTCTTGGTTTGGGGTCACTCAGTCCACCAGGCAAGTATTTATGTCTTTGAACCACCATGAAGGCTCTAGTCCCAGCTGTTGTTCCTGCCGAGGAGAGGTTCTTAGGGCCCTGCGCTAACTGGTGCAAGCAAATATATATGAAGGGTGGGGGTGGGAGACACAAGTATCCAGTACTCCAAAGTTAGTATATTTAGGAACAGATGACGGATGCAGACTTTGAGCCCCTGATCAACTAGAACCCACGTAGTAACTTAAAAAAATATTTTCTGTGTTCTTGCTTCAGCAACGTCTGAACTCAATATCTACTTCGGTCTAAATCTGTCATGTGCCGAATAGCGTGAAAGGGTATCTTATGGGCAATTCTGGGTAGTTCAGATGTGCAACAGAAAGCTCTGCCCCACAAAACATGGTAGCCGAAAACTAATTACCCGGCGGAGCACAGGCACCCTGGAGGCAGAGTAGCAGTAGTAGACTGGGTGTGAAGGTTGTGAAGGTGCCCAGTAACGGCTGCTGCTTGGGTCAAGGGAATGAGAGCAGTGTTGGGTGAGCGTGTGAGTTAATGTTCAGTGGCCGTGTATTGTGTGTCACATGCCTTGCTAAATGCTGTCACATTGCAACTCATGTAATCCCTATTACAAATTAAGGATTATAAACAAATCCTTGTTACAAATGTGTAACAAATTATTTAATAATTTAGAAGTAATTGTGATTAATGCAAAAAATAGCTTAATAATATCAGCTCCCAGCAACTGAGCAACTACTATGTAGCAGTTTTCATTTGCAAACGCCTTGTTAAGAATCTTTCAAATTTAGCATTGTCATTCCCATTTAGAGGTGAAGAAAGTGAAGATCAAGAAAGTACCCAAACTGTTTCTGGAGGAGTTATGGGTTAGGGGATGGGCTAAATGGGCGAGGGGCATTAAAGAAGACATTTGTTGGGATGAGCACCGTGTATTATACATAGGGAATGAATCACTGGAATCTACTCCTGAAATCATTATTGTATTATATGCTGACTAACTTGGATGTAAATAAACAAAGAGTGAAGAGAAAAAAAAAAAAAGTACCCAAAATTGTGAATGGCAGAGCGCAAACTGAAACACAGCTATATTTCATTATTCCTCTCACTTCTTCATGCTTTGCAGTAGATCTTCTCTCCTCGGCCTGGAAATTGTAGGCCAGCCTCTGACACTACAAGGGCTCTCACGGAATGTTTTTCGATGAATAAAAGACTCTGACATAATCATTATTCCTCAGAAATTGTCCAATGTTTGCCACTAAGCGCGTGTGGCTATTTTTAAGGCTGTTCCCCCACCTCCCATCCCCCCCCCCCAACACACAACATTACAATGACTGTTAGCGCAGATGGGAAACCATTAAAACTTCAAGAGACCCTTTTAACAAGTGTTGTGCCGGGTCTGTACTCAAGTCACGGAGGCGCTTCAAGTAGAGGTGGAGTTAAGAGTGTATGTTGGAAAATGCATGAAGTTTGAGATGTATTACTCGAGTAAAACACCAAGTTAGATGTCTGAATCTTTTGGAACTAAAGGAGAGCAATAGATAACTGGTTAAGGGTTAAATAAATATAACTCTCTATATATTTACCTTGCATTTTTCTCAGCTATGTCTACATATAATCCATGTCTCCAGGGCTTGAGAGCAAGAATAGCACCTTCTCATTCTTTTTCTTACCAGCGGGCAGTGCAAATACAGAATTATTTCCGTTATCACTGAAAGAGCTATTGGCCAGTGCTGGTCTAGGGTACAAAATAACTTTTCCTTTGTCTTTATATTTAGTCCAAAGAAACAAAGTGCAATTTAAGGTCATTATAGAAGTACTTATTTTAGGAATAATTTAGAAAAACTGGAATATTATTTTGAGGTACCAGAACACACATTAGGATTCCTAAGCCTTCCTAGGTAGATTTTCCAGGTTTTTTAGAGAGCAAATGTATTAATAAATACAAGTTCAAAAATAGTATTTAAGAATATATGGTAAGTAGCACAAAAATAAAAAAAAATAATATTTTAATCAATGAAATCAGAGAAGGATGTGGGGAATACTTAGAAGATGATAAAGTGAGGGGAGCCTTGGTGGCTTAGTTGGTTAAGCATCCGAATTCGGCTTAGGTCATGATCTCATGGTTCATGGGTTCAAACCCCGTGTTGGGCTCTGTGTTGACAGGTCACAGCCTGGAGCCTGCTTCAGATTTTGTGACTCCCTCTCTCTCTGCCTTCCCCCACCCTCAAAAATAAATAAACATTAAAAAATAAAAAAAAAAAATAAAGTGAGCTAAATACCTCACTTTGTATGGCACCAAGTCAAACACCTAATGTCTGATGGGAATGAGTTAAGAAATTTGTATGTAATTATATAGCCATTGTAATCGACACAATAAGAAAATCTGAAAACAGAAACCCTTAAAATACAAGGTAAAATATAGTACCGGTACCAAATTCGTTCGCGATTTCCTTGTTCAAGTGATGAATTAACATAAAAATAATACCAATAATAGAGCACTTGCCTGGCTCAGTTGGTGAAGCATGCAACTCTTGATCTCAGGATTGTTGAGTTTGAGCCCCACATTGGGTGTAGAGATTATTTAAAAATAAGATCTTAAAAAAATACAAAGGCCAGGGAAGAGTGAACTATGGTTTATGATTCAATGTAAACCTTGCATGGGGAATGAGTATAGAATAATACTTTATATTGCTTTCTAGGTGTTCAATGCACACACACACACACACACACACACACACACAATACACAAGATTAGAAGGAAGGAAAAGCATCAAGATATCATTGATAACTGTCCAGAATGAGTAGAAAAAAGGAAGAATATAAATTAGGAGAAAACAGTAAAGAGACCAGGAGAGAGTAAAACAATATAATTAAAGACTGATTATAATTTGACATGACTCTTGGAAAGTGTTTACTCTCTTTGATGATGAGTTAGTCTTTTTTGCCACATGTAAACAGCAGCACCTTGCATATGAAAGACAGTGATAGAGTGTTGAGAACAAAGCTAAAATTCTTGGGATCCCTGCCATGAATAAGTTAGGTATTTATTCCATTTTATTAGATATTTTTAAAATAAACTCTTATATAATGTCAATGGAAGAACTGGCAGTTCAAGTGGATAATTCTCAGGGAAACTGTATTGTATGCTTTTAAACTTTTTAATTATTCTCATATTTATTTTGGTGAGCAAATGAAACCTGTTAACTGTCAGACTTTTCATTGCTGCCAGGCTGGCCAGAGTTTCAGATCTTCAGAAGCTCAAATGAGGGGTCCTGCCAAATTGTGTAGGTTGATGTGGAAGAAAGATAAGTAAATAAAACTTCAGCATGAAGATCTGTGTGGTACCACACACATTGGGCTTTTCATTTTTTTAATTATTTTTAAAGAGATTGAACACTGTGCAAAGAAATTGAATTTTTTAAAAAGATAAGATAGGAGTAAATATAGAAAAGGACTTAAAAGACTTAAAGCGGTGGAGCAAAAAGTCCGTTCCTCTTGTACTCTCTTCCTATAGAATAATACCCCAGATCAGGCAGTCTCCTGTAGGTAGGAGCCTATTTCAGTTCACCAACGATTAATTTCTGTTTTACCCTTTCAGTTAAATAAGTTAGGATCTACTTTGAAACTTTGAGAGAATTTGATTTTTTTTTTTTTTAATTCAGCTGTGTTTACAATATCAAAGCAGATCTCTTCTACAAAGAGCTTCTCATTTCAGCACTTTGCTGATCCAGTGATAATGGTCCTGTGTTTGGTAAATAAAGGTCACAGCCGGTTGAGCTGGCCTTTAGGTAGGTGGCACCACTCCGCACACTGAGGACACGGGCTGACGATCACCAGCCAGACAACCTCTCAGATGAGACCAGGAATGCTTGTCCCGTTCCAGCAGTATGGTTTCCAAGTATTGGAGTGACCCCATCCGTTGATGTTTGCATAGTATCTTTTAGCTCTCCATCCCCATGAATATACTCTTAAGCTTATCTCTATTACAGAGTACATGAACATTTTGGAAACCCCCTGGTTACCAGTTTTCTTATCTACAAAATAGTAATGCCAGACTACGTGGCCTTCAAAGTTTTTTCTAAGTAAAAATGTAAGGCACTGTGATTCTAACTTTACCCTCGGGAACACTCTTAGAAGAATTTTTAAGAAGGGGGACTTTTCTGTCTTCATTGTACTGAATAGACATTATACAATTAACTCTCAACTTGTTTATTCAATATGTATTCATTGAATGAGTATGAGATGCTCATTGCTGAAGATCCAAAAATTGATAGAAAAAGGCCCAACCTCTTAAGTAGCTTTCGGTCTATTTGGGAAAATAGATATGGAGAGAGAAATTATACTAAAGTAAGAGTATGAATAAAAGGTTGTCACAGTAAAAAAAGGAAGGATAGCCTTCAAAATTTTGAGTGTTTGACTAAAGTTAACTTGTGTTTTAGATAATACAACCTGTAAAAGTTCTAAAGATCTGTTGATTTTCTAGATCCAGATAAAACATTAATGCCCATCATTTCCAAACCCCATGTTTTGCAAAAGTGAATTCAAAAGCCCAATAAATTAAGTGGCTTTCCCAAACACATCCATTTTATTAGTGGTAAAGACACGTAAGTCCCCTAAGACTTCTGTTCTCTCAGTTGCCTTCCCTCCTGATGCTGTCCAGTACACTTGGAATATCTAAAGCCCCCGTTCCTTCCCACGCTCAGTTTCCTGTCTGCCTCTTTGGCCTCTTCTTGTACTGTATTCTAGGCACGCTGCAGTCTTTCACTTGCTTACCTGAGATCATTGCCTTCTTTATACTTAACTTTTCCTCTTCTTGGAATACCCTCCCTGGATAGTTGTATGGCTGATTCCTTCTCACTTTTAGGTATCATCTCATTTTGTCTCCTCAAAGAGTGCTTTACTGTTCCTCAAACTGACCCTTCCCCCATAATTACATTTTATTCCATTTATTCCCATGAATGTGGTTATGATTATTATAGCCGTTGTTTGAATTATTTTATATCTTTATCGCCTGTCTCCTCCCTTGAAATAAGATCCATGAAAGTAAAGATACAGACTCTCCTTTTCACCCCTGTACCTCCAACACTTTGAGCAGTGTTGTTAGCTCATGCATGATAAGTTCTCAATAAATATTTGTTGAAGGGATAAAGAATTCTAGTTCCCATAGATTATGCATAGGGTAAATAAAGTATAATCTGTGTGTGGTAATTGAGGACACTAAGAAAGATACATTATAATAGGGAAAAAATGACCACATTAGCTGAAGTCTCTGTATTACTGACTCCTTATTATAGAAAAACTTTGGAAGAGGACGGTGAAATATAAATCACATTAGGAAGGTGTAACATTTTCATGTTTCCTGTGTGTTTTATGAGAGTTTGACCTAAGTCATGAAATGCCACCTTCCTGTAGGTGAAGGTCCTAGTCAGTACAGTAAGGCTTCTTCCACAGATTTGAAGTGGGTGATTTTGCTCTGGGTAAGAAAAGGCCCTACAACAGAGTTTTTGGAGAATATGAACCTTGAAACAGAAGAGGAGCTGGCCAAGGAGGATGAAAGGAAGCCAGGGAAATCCAAGGGAAACCTCAGAGTGGGAGAGTGTGTGTGTGTTGGGGGGATGGGGTTGTGTAGAAATGGCCCTAATCAAGGAAGCAAAGGGCAGAGTTAAAAGGAATTTCAAAAGGAAGCAAGTGATCAATACTGTTCGTGCTGTGGAAAAGCTAATAGAGATAAGGACTGAGTATATCCTTTGTATTTTGCAATGAAAAGTAGAGTTGGCATTATTGGGTAGGATAACATAATCTGCTATAATAAATAAATCCCTGAATAACAGGGGTTTGCACGTGCTTTCTTCTCAATCACACGACAGTCCAAAGTAGGTTTTCCTGGTTGGTGAGAAGCTTCCATTATGGTGACTCATGGTTCAGATTCCTTCCTTCTTTTGGTCTTCTCCTACCTTGGAGCCCAGAGTCCCCTGCATTCAGTCACTGAGTTTGGAAAGAGAGAAGGCATGAGTCTTTTTTACGCTCCTTAACTTAGAAATCAGATTCGTCGCTCTGCTCACATTCTCTTGGCAGAAAACACAAGGCCCCGTGTGTGTGAAAGGGAGCCAAAAAATGTAGTCCGTGGATGTACAGCTGTTATGCAAAGGGAGGCACCAATGGTGATGGGCAGAGACCAGGCTTCCTGGATGGTGGAGAAATCTGCAGTGAGGACATTTTCGTTTTATAAATATTCACTGATTGTTTAGAAATACAGTGCTACCATAATACCCTGTGCCTATTCTCACAAAGTTATAATTTACCAGAAGAGAGAAGACATACACACATTATGGTAATTCAAAGCTATTTCTAATTTATTCATGTAAATTTTGTGATAGAAAAGAAAAGATGACAATGGTGGAAAATAAGAATAGGGTCAAACTAGTAAAAGTGTAGACTCTCTTCCTTGATGTATCTTATCTACCTCGTTTGTATTGTTTTCTACTTTTTTTTTTAATCTAAAAGCATATTTCAGTTTCATTATTGGACAATTTGCATCCTGGTTTAGAGTATTCTATAATATAAAATATTATTTCAGTACAGGTTTGAGGTGGGGGAAGAGCCAAGGAAATAGTTATGTTTTAATAAATTACTGAGTTAAGAATTAATTTTTAGAAGAGATTGTGTTTGTAGTCTCTTAAGGCTTAAAACCAAAACTCTGAGACTTGACTATTTCTCTTTGGTTGAAGTAGATGAACATTGTATAAATCAATAGCTGGCAAATGTTCTATTGAAAAGGGACAGACAGTTAATATTTTAGGATTTGCGGGATACATTTGGTCTCTGTCACAAGCTATTCAGTTCTGTCATCATGGCATGAAAGGAGACATAGTATGTAAACTAGGAATCATGAATGTGTTCCAATAAATCTTTACTGATGGACACCAGCATTTGAATTTCATCTGTCATATAACATCTTTTTTTTTTTTCATTTCTCCCACCATTTAAAAATGCAGAATTCATTCTTGGCTCATGAGTCATCCAAAAATAGGTGATGGGCTGAATTTGGCTCACGGGCTTTTTTGTTTACTCACTTGTGGTATAGAGAGAGAAGAAAATGAAAACACCATTTAGAGCTAATTTGGATCAGTTTTGTTTAAAATATGTGTGGATTATAACACATTAACTGTTATATTCTGTATACAGTTTTTGTGACAGAATTTAATAAAATATATGCCTCAAGTACATGAAATGTGAGTTGGTGTTATATGCCGTCAAATTGTAACATAAATACTGACCACCCCTACACCTTTTTCTATGTATTTACGCTAATGAGACTGTAAGAAGTCATCCTAGGTCCGTAGAGAAGGGGAGAATTTTCAGTCCTGCTCATATTGAGCATTGTTTGAAGGCCTTAATGCTCAATTAGCCAATTAGTAGCTGCCAGATGGAGAAGGCCGTTTCTTCACGTGTATGTGTATTGGTATGTGTGTGAGCTTGAGAGTGAGAGATGATGTTGTGTGTCAGACCTCTCTGTGTCCCTTTTAGATGCCACCAGCTCAATCACCGTGAGCGATGGACCGTGAGATACTTATGTATCTTCTGCCTGGCTTCATGCTCGATGCTTCTGATCAGACACAGCGTTTCATTTCCAATATCACAGATGACAGAGTGAAATGCAGAATGTGTTGCCGCAAATGTCAAAAGGTCCAGAGAAGAAAAGACAGCTCTACCTCTGTGTTTGGATTAGCAGCAATTGAAAATAAATGCCCATTTCCAATTCTGTGGTCTTGTTTAAGTTTTATATGTTTGATATCTATTTGTTATTACCTACACATATCCAGGGGCTTTTGACGTGGTTATGAAAAGAAAAAAACGTACAGATAGAGAAAATATGTCGCTCATAGTTTAAACCTGTTTTATTGTGGACTGCTAACATCATGTACATCGATAGTTTTATTTGATAACTACCCATTTAAAATAATAGGCTGAAAAGTTAAAATAGAAGAACTCCACCCATCTATTTCCACCTTCTAGTGTACAATTATTAATAATAATTTGTGTAATATACATTGTATAACTTATTATATATAACTTGTTATATATAATAATTATATTATAACTTGTATAACAATTGTAATGTTAATAAATTATTATTAATATATTATTAATAATTGTTATACAAATATTAATAACCATTCCAGACACAAACGTTCTTAGGGCTTTAATTTTTTTTTCTGTTGAAATATCATAGTGAATTGAGGTGGGAATCTGAAGGAAATAATACATTCATTTCTTGCTCACGATTAGGTCAAAATTGTATTTACCCTCTTACCTATAGAAAGAGTGCCCTATATTTCCCCTAACCCAGTGCCCAGGAAACTCAGCATATCCTCCAATCTGTACTTGAGAGAAAGTACAAAATTCACAGACAAAAAATAAAACAAGTACAGTTATTGACCTGAAGCAAGACGTATTGGCGCTTTAGTGAATGGCTTCATGAATCCTCCCACACCATAAATACCCCCACAAACTCTAAACTGCTTTCTGTATCATATTTAAATTTTCTGTTTTAAGATAAAGCAGAGTATGTGTGGATGCACCCATAATGACGCTTGTTTCTCCCTCTGGCACATTGGCAAACAGGTGCTCTGCGTTCTTCTCAGCCTGTTACAGAGATCTTCGACGGAGCACGAATTGTGAGGGCATGCTCCAAGTCTGCTGGGGTAAATCTGTTCTAATCCAGCCACGAAAGCTGGGAAAGAAAGGTATTTACCTTCTACAAAGTGCAGGGACTGATGAATAGTTTAAAAATCGTAAAGAAGAATGCGTGTATCTGACCTGTTATAAACACTGTCAGTGAGGAGGATCTACATGGATGCTGTTCTCTTGCATATTCATTGTCTTTTCCAAACTAAATGAAGAATGATGAGCAAATAGAAAAGGCTATATGCAAATAGGCTGTTTTGTTCTTTGCTGGTTCTGTGTTTCTCCTTGTTTTTCCTCTCCCTCATTTTCATTACCTTTTTAAATTTCTCAGCCTGCCTTTGCCTTCACTTCCTCAGGGTTCCCCTTTGTCTTTACTCTTTCCCTTCATTCTTATTCTCTCACCTCATTCTTTCCACTTTATGCTCTCTTTGCATGAAGAATGGCTTCTGGTTTAGAAGTGACTGTAAGGAGGTGTCATTGTAGAGAGCTAATGCACCCTGTTCTTGAAAAGACGTGATAATAATAGGAAGAAGGAGAAGCTGCTGCCCTCCTGGCCAGGAATTCTCACTTTTCCCCATGGTGCGGTTCATTGAAATACCTCCACAACCTCATTATTTTTATAACTTCTCTATCCCTAATATTTTTCCTTCATGAAAAGATCAGGTTTCTTTTGAATCCCTCTGGTTCTCCTATTTTCCCCAATGTCTCCTGGCAGTGGAAATCCTATAAATCAGTATTATATTCTGACAATTTTGCATGCCATCAGCTAAATGTGATGCTTTTGAAATGCAAGCACAATTCTTTTTAAGTAGGCATTTAATTTTAGTGGAATTTGCATTTGACAGTCCCAATTCATGTGTTTCAGCATCTGAGTGAAATAGCTGTCTTTGAATTCTAATGGGATGAATATAGTGAAATTAACCTTTTGCCACAAAAACACACTATTCTAGGCTAAAGCTTTCACACTGTTTTGAATCACTTCTGTGTAGTTATAATGGAGTGAATACTGTTAATTTAATTCATAGAGTGATGAAATGGTTATGAATAGAGGAGGTAAACAACAGGCTTCCTTAATTATTCTGTGAAGTGCCATCAATGAATGTAGGACATTGACCTGGAACTCCAGTTCATTATTATTATGTTTTTCAGTATTTGTGGTGATATGTCAGATATCTGCAAAATACCTAAACACAAGTGCTTGTGGAGAATGCTTGAAATTTCCCATTATGACTATTCTTAACTTCTATTTTGAGCTACCTTATTAGTTCAAATAGTCGTCTTCAAAAAAGTTAACCATCAGCAGAGTCAACAAGTTTTTCCTAAATATTTACCGTTTTTTTTTCTTTTAAAATAGAGAAACCATGCATAGGAATGAGAGGTTTATATTTAAAGTATTTAATATTTCTTTTAGACAATATTAGAGGTACTAAATAATGCCATTGGCCAACTGTCACCTGTATACAAAACCTGTGTCCACACCTGGCTCATTAGTGTGTGTGTGTGTGTGTGTGTGTGTGTGTGTGTGTGAGAGAGAGAGAGAGAGAACCATAGATAGCCAAAACACTTAAATGTTAAAAAAGTTCATTTAAAAAAATCTTGATTAGTTCTTTTAAAAAATTATTTTCTGCAGTCCTTCGGGTTGCAATTTTTTTAAAAAACAAAATACTTTTTTGGGCACCTGGGTGGCTCCTGGTTAAGCATGTGACTTCAGCTCAGGTCACGATCTCACAGTTTGTGAGTTCGAGCCCTGCATTGGGCTCTGTGCTGCTAGCTTGGAGCCTGAAGTCTGCTTTGGAGCCTGTGTCTCCCTCTCTTTCTGCCCTTCCCCTGCTCACACTCTGTGTCTCTCTCTCCAAAATAAATAAACGTTTAAGGAAATAAAAATAAAATACTTTTTAAAGAGCTCTTTGGTTTACATAGATCATTATATATGACTTGCTTTTACTGGCATTTGACACTTAGCAATCATTATGTATAAATGAGCTTATATATCTATCCCTAAAGAAACTGCAGGGAATCATTCTATTGGAGAAAAATTCCTTCCACATTTTTTTTTTTGGCTTACCTGTTGTGATACTTAAAGATAGAAAAATAGTTTTTGAAGAGCAAATAGCCTTTTACTGTGCTAATTCTCACCTCCAAGGCCAGGATTTCTCACTTCTTCCAGTGGTGTGGTTCCTTGAAATAGCTGAATCCTGTGGAGAGCTCCTTGAAAGCAGATTATCAGGCCCTACCATCAGAGGTTCGATTTGATAACATGGGGAGGCTGGAGAATTGCTTTCTCTAACAAATTTCCAGTGTTGCTGATACGGCTGCACTTCCCAATTGAGTCTAACTATGTTCTGTAGTAACATTTTGCCAAACGTCTTGCAGTGTGCCACTGAGAAATAAGTAGCAAATTCTTAAAATCACTTGCTGAGATCAAGGGTGTTGAGGTCAAATGGCCTGGGGTTGTAGATTTTTAGTCCCAAGATGTGGGATTTAGAGCAAATTGCTCTACTATTTTCATTTCAGTAGTTCATGTAATGGGTATGATATTATCTATCAATTTTTGTTGATCACAATATTAGATGATATTTGTTAACTTCTCAACAAGGAACATGGCCTTTAGAAAGAGCTCAATTAAGTCAGTGAATCCAAGCTCTAGTTTTGATGCTGAGCAAAACCAGTGACTAAGGGTTTAAATGCCAGGTTGGTCTTTTGATTCCAACGTTATGTATACAATGAGTTAATACGTGCCCCTGAAAAATGTTGAACTCTTGTGAGCAATCTTCCAAAGTATGATTTGGGTATTATTGTTAGTATTACTTTTCACTGCATACATCTTAAGAATGTATTGTAAATGGAGAACGATCGTTTTCTTTAAGGTTGGTTTGGAATAACAGTTTTTGAATTTTTAAGTGTTTATAATGAAGAAATGCCTGAATTCATACTCACTGCTCCCACTTTTCTTCCTTCATGATAAACCTGTATTTTTGTGGGAAAAGCTAAATATAAATAAAAGAAAATGTAACTATTTAACTGTAACCATGCCGATACCTATTGACAGTTGGTACACTCTTGAGATTAAGCAAATAGTGATAAACTAATAAGATTAAAATGAATAGGAATTATTATCCAGAGTGGACTAATTTGAAAAGCTTGCAAGTTAGTCTAAAATGGAGACCTCTTTCTTGCCTTATTCCGTCTTTCTTGTGAGTCTTTGAAGACACATGTAAGTTACTGTGATGGTGTTATCATAGAAATAAACTGGAACGTGTGTTTCTCATACTACCAGTCTGTTCACTGAATGACTGTGTAATATATTCATGGAAATATAACAGGGACAAGTGGAAAACTTACTAATGATGTGACCCTGGGCATACTTTAGCCTCTATAGATCTCCATTTCATTGTTTAGCACCATGGGTAAATGGAGGATGGTCATAATCTTATGACCATCGTGTAACAATTGGGTGATGATAAGAATTCAAGAAGATAACCTTTTGTTAAAGAATCTAGCATAGTACAATGGCCCTTAGTAAATTTTAATTCTTGCCCAAATATCCTAACTCTGTTCCCAAGGCCTCAGTTTCCTCATTAAAGGTCTTTTACTTTATAAAGCTATAGGGTTCAGCACTTAGTTCAACTGATATTTAACCAAATGAGTAAATTGATGAATTGACATATTTTTCTCTCGAGTTCACTTTCTAATGCACATGGTATTAAGCTTCCATACAAGGAAATATCTTCGAATGTGTTGTGTAAAGTGAATAAATGTATGGTCATATTAAATGAATAAAACTTTAACGTGTGGATATAACATTCCTGAAATTCATATGGCCAGAGAAAGAAAATCTTTACCAGAACTGTTTAAAATGGCTTTTGGTAAGTGCTCAGAATAAGAAAACAAAGTATTTTTATATATAGATTGGGATATGCTTTCTATCTCATTTTCACATCACAGTTAGGTACCATTCAGGTTCCATCCTCCACAGAGGCAGAAAAAAATACATTAAATCACTCCCAGAAGGTCTGTTTGAATTCCGATAGCCTGATTTTCTTTGAAAAGCTTGAACTTTTTATTTGTTAAAATTCAGGGCTTCACTGAGTTCTATATTGTCCCTGACTAAAATGACTTATTTGAGTAGGGGGTATTTCTTATCTCATTGGAAGCTTTAAAAAGAAGCAGTTATTGTATCTTTGAGCAGATGAAATGGTTTAACATTGCTCAAAACTTGTCCAAGATGCTAATCTAAATCCTCAGCTAGACCATTTGAACACATGACTAAACACAGACCAAAGAGAATTTAGTTTAAAAGAAATCTTATCAGAAATCAAATAATAGATCTTAGGCTATTTGGATTTCCTCACAGGATAATAGAGCCAACAGCAGCAGCAGCACCACTCAAAAGGAGTTGAACTATTTTCACTATGTGGATGAGGGCAGTGTTTGCATTCATTTTTCTGAACTGGCTTGCAGATTTAAGCCCTGTGTATACCAGTCGTCTGCTGGACATTTCTACCTGGTACCCCATAGTCTCCTCAGTTTTAGCTTGCTGAAATCCACTCTTCATTTTTCTTCTCTCCATCTTCCTTTCTCATATACCTCCTTTCCTTGCCTACAAACTTCTTAGTGCGTGGCATCACCCAACCTCCAATCCTCAGCACCATCTTTGATTCTGTTAGTGATTGGATTTAACTGCGAGATGAACATTATCATGTAGAGAATTTATTAAGGGTGCTCTTGGGGTCACCACGTGTGAAATAAGGAGGGAGGATTGGGAAGAGGGAGAAGTTGGAGTATAGTTCCTCTTAACAAAGCTTTCAGCTGACCTCGCTGGAAGTTCTGAATCTAGGATGGCTCCTCACCATTGTTCTGAGTTGGGGTGATGAGCCTGGGAATTCTACTCCACTTTGGCCAGTTACTGGATACAATTTCCCCAGGGAAAGGGAAGTGACCTTGGACAGAGTGACTCTTCCATGAGCTTGTCATTAGACATTACAGTAACTCATTGGCTCTCCATTCATGATAGTATAAAATACAAATGCCTTAGCTTAAAGTGGAAGAACCCCCAGTCTGGACCATACAACTATTGCACCCTTATCCTTTCAAGGACACATTTTACTTTTTTGGTGCCATTGACTCTTAGCATTTCTTCTTGTGTGTGCTGCTTATCGTACCTAGCTCCACCCGCCCCCCCCCCCAATTTTTTATAAAATGTTTTTATTCATTCATTCATTCACTCATTCATTCTTGTTTAATTTTTCATTTCAGAATTTCTTTCAACTTCTGTAACAGTTAAAAATAATACAGACTTTCCATATAACTTTACCTAGATTCCCCAAATGTCAACACTTTATATAACTACAGTACAATGATATGGTAACTATCCCCAAAAGAACATAGTCTGTAGACCTTATGCAGAGTTCACCACCTACCCAGTTAGTGTCTTTTTTTCTGGACCAGGACAACACATTGCATTTAATTGCCATGTCTTTGAAATCTCTCTTAATTTGGACAGTTCCAGGGTCTTTCTTTATCTTCCATAAGCTTGAAGAGGGATGGCCAATTATTTTGTAGACTGTGTCTCATTTTGCTTATTTTTTTTTTAATGTTTAGTTTTGACAGAGATAGAGCATGAGTGGGGGAGGGGCAGAGAGAAAGATAGACACAGAATCCAAATGCACGTTCCAGGCTTCGAGCTGTCGGCACAGACCTTGACGTGAGGTTTGAACTCATATATCTTGAGATCGTGACCTGAGCCGAAGTCAGATGCTTAACCAGCTGAGTCACCCAGGCGCCCCAGATGTCTCTTATTTTGAATTTGTTGAAACTTTCTTCAGTTCACACAATTTGGCAAATGATGGCACACCCTTGTCAGCGCATCATATCAGGAAGCACAAGGTGTTTGATGCATCTCATTTCAGGTGACGTTAACATTGATCACTTAAAGTGACTTCTCCATCTTACGATTACTCTTTCTTTTTATAATTAACAAGTACATTGAGGGGAAACACTTTAAGATGATGCGAAAATCTTGTGTATCATTATACTTTATCAACTAACAACCACCTATTAATTTTAGCATTCATTTGTGATTCTAACTACTGTGATGTTGGCCAAATAGTTACACTCTATTTCTGTCATTCCTTCTACATTTATTAATTGGAATAATTGTAAGGAAGAACTTTTTCTTCTCACTATTAGTACAGACTCCTGTATTCTTGTTTTATGGGTTATAATGTATTGCTATCGATACTTATTTTTTCCCAAAATTTTCTCTGATTTTGCCACGGAGAGCCTTTCCAGTTGGATCCCATGTTCTTTGATGTATCTCTCCATCATGTTTTGAGCACTTTTTGGAAGGAATCTTAATGATTCTCTAATTCATCTTTAAATCACCTGAAAATGTTCCTGGAAAATAGTCATCTACCCAATGTTTGACAAAATTCAGTATTAAAGAACTTGCATGTGTAGCACATAATTTTTCTCCTGTAGACAGTTCCTTTTATTTCCAGTTTTATTGAGATGTAATTGACATATAACACTGTGTAAGTTAAGATGCACAGTGTGATGGTTCGCTATACATATATATACTGGGAAATTATTACCACATAAGATGGATTAACATATCCTTCACTTCCCAGAATTACCTTTTTTTATCTGTGCACCAAGAACATTTGATATTTACTTTCTCGGCAAATTTCAAGTATATAACACAGTATTTTTAACTACTATAGTACTTTTAACTAGTCACCATGTTGTGCATTTGATTCCCAGAACTTACTGATTTTATTATTATTTTTTAAGTGTTTATTTTGAGTGGGCATCTCAGTGGCTCAGTCGGTTAAGTGTTTGACTTCGGCTCAGGTCCTGATCTCACGGTCTGTGAGTTCGAGCCCCGCGTCGGGCTATGTGCTGACAGCTCAGAGCCTGAAGCCTGCCTTGGATTCTGTGTCTCCCTCTTTCTCTGCCCCTCCCCTGCTCATGCCCCCTCTCCCTCTCCCTCTCCCTCTCCCCCCCTCCTCTCTCTCAAAAATAACTTTAAAAAAAAAGTTAGAGAGTCTGAGCAGGGAAAGGACAGAGAGAGACGGAGAGGATCCCAAGCAGACTCATTGTCAGTGCTGAGCCTGATGCAGGGTTCAATCTCATGAAACGTGAAACATGACCTGAGCTGAAATCCAGATCTGGACACTTAACCAAGCGAGTCACCCAGGTACCCCATCCAGAACTTATTGATCTTATAACTGCAAGTTTGTATGCTTTGACCAGCATCTCCCCATTTCTGCCTCCCACCAACCCCTTGCAACCACCATTTTACTCTCTATTAGTTTATTTTAGATTCCAGATGTCAGTTCATGCAGTAGTTGCCTTTCTACATCTAATTTATTTCACTTAGCATAATCCCCTCAAGTGCCATCCATGTTGTCACGAAAGGCAGGATTTACTTCTTTTTTATGGCCGTGTAATAATGTATTATTTATAGTTGTATATATATAGTTATATATACGTTAAATATTTATTACATAATGTATATCGTGCTGCAGTGAACATGGGATTGCAGTCATGTCATCGACATAATGATTTTGTTTCCTTTGGGTGTATACCCAGAAGTGGAATTCCTGGATCTTATGGTAATTTCATTTTTAATTTTTTGAAGAAGCTTTCTAGTGGTTGTATCAATTTAAGTTCCCACCAGCTTCCACAGGAACATTTTATCTAGTGGCTGTACCGACTTATTTTTCCACCAACAGTGTACAGCCTTGTCAGCACTTGTTATCTCTTGTGAGGTGTGCAGTAGTAACTATTACTTTGATTTGCATTTGCCTGATGATTAATGACGCGTTGAGCACCTTTTGTGTACCTTTGGAAACATGTCTGCTCCGGTCTTTTGCCCATTTTTGAATCATATTGTTTGTTTTTGTTATGTATGAGTTATTTATATTTGGACATTAACCTCTTATCAGATGTATGGTTTGCAAATATTTTCACCTGTCTTATTGGTTGCCTTTTCGTTTGGTTGATCTTCCTTTGCTTGCAGAAACATTTTAGTTTGATGTAGTCCAGTGTGTTTTTTATCTTGTTGCTTGTGCTTTTGGTCTATCCAAGAAATTGTTGCCACCAACGTCAAGGATCTTTCCCAATGTATTTTCTTCTAGGAGTTTTATGGTTTTAGGTCTTCCATTGAAGAATTTAATCCATATCTACTTAATTTTTGTGAGTAGTGTAAGATGGGGGTCCAGTTTCATTCTTTGCCTGTGAATATCCAGGCACCATTTTTTGAAGAGACTATCCTTTCCCCATTGAGTGTTCTTGATTCTCTGTCAAATAATAGTTGACTGTACATTCTTGGATTTATTTCTGGGTTTTTGATTCTGTTCCATTGGTCTATGCATGTTCTTAGGCCAGTACCATACGATTTTCACTACCGTAGCTTTGCAGTATTATAGTATGGAATCAGGAAGTGTGATACCTCCATCATTGTTCTTTCTCGAGATCTCTTTGGCTCTGTGGGGTCTTTTGTAGTTACATAAGCATCTTAGGGTTGTTTTTTCTGTTTCTGTGAAAAATGCTATTGAAATCTTGATAGATTGCATGAATCTATAGAAGGCTTTGTATTATCTCAAATCTGTAGTATGGACATTTAAAAGTTTTGGTTTTGTTTTTGAGAGAGAACACATGTGAGCGGGGGAGGGATAGAGTGAGAGGAAGAGAGAGAATCCTACGCGGGCTCTGCACTGACAGTGTGTAGCTTGATGCAGGGCTTGAACTCACAAACAGTGAGATCATGACCTGAGTCGAGGTCAAGAGTTGGACGCTTAACCGACTGAGCCACCCAGATGCCCCAAAATAGTATGGACATTTTAACAATAATAATTCCTCTAATCCATGAACACACAATATCTTCCCATTTATTTGTATTTTCTTTGATTCCTTTCAACAGTGTCTTAGTTTTCAGCATACAGATCTTTCACCTCCTTGGTTAAATTTATTCCTAAGTATATACTCTTTTTGATGCTATTATAAATGGGATTGTTTTCTTAATTTCTATTTTCATCGTTTATTATTAGTGTAGAAGCACAACTGAATTTCTGTGTTGAATTTTTATCTTGCAATTTCACTGAATTCATTTATTAGTTCAATCACTTAGATTTCCATGAAGATGTTTATAATCATCGTGGGGAAAGTGATTTGTCTTTCTTCTGAATTCTTAAAGTAATTATAGTCTTCCACCAAAGGGCACACGGTTTATATTATGGTGATTTGTGTTTTGTGAAATAGTTTCAGAAAAGCAAACAGACAATAAAAATCAGCTTTGTAAATTTGACAAGCTGAAGTAATAGAAAAAGTTTTATTTTCACAAGCATTTTCTTTGCAAAACACATATATCAAGTAAAAATATTTTAAAAATTCTTTGTTTCTAAAACCATCTTTAGGTTTGCCAAGCAAAATAAAAGTCTACTTGGCTTATCCTGATAAATTAAGGCTACCACACAGATTGGGACGATATTTAATATTTGATCAGACTTTGGTCCGTTAGAGAAAAAGAAAAGGTAGATGCAGGAGATAGGAAAGAGGTCATATTTGCAAAGAGATCTTAAGAACACAATGATGTTTGAACTTGTATGGGCGTATTTGTTTCCCTAATTTAGTGTTTTAATTTTTAATGCTTATCAAGTCAAAGTTTTGATATCCATGCTGAGTCTTAGTTACTCAATGAAAGACTTGCCCAGGATACCTAGTTCAGTTTACTACCAGGTATACAGAGGGACAACATGTTTTACAAAACTTGGTCCTACTCACTTGAGGCTTTCAAATGTATCACAGAAACAGCTCGTACCTGGTGAAGTCTGACTGCACTTCTGCCTCCTAAGACCGTGATCAGCACTTGCACTTATGGTCCTTTAACCTTCTCCTCTGAATTTCCTTGTTTACAACTCCAAGTCGATATCTAGTCTTAGTTGTTTTTGTTTTAGGTTTGTTTAAGAGTATTCTGCCGTATTCCATGGCTGGTTGTGGTTTTCTCATTTCCATGCATTCCCTTCTGAGGTTCAAGTAGTAGGTCACCAAGAAGATTTTGCTCATTGTTAAATATTCCTTATCTAACTAAGGTTTGCTCCTGCAGAGAAATTGTACAGTCAAAAGAGTGATATGATCTGCCATTCTGCTATTATTTTTAGAAGTTGTTTAGATTTTGATTGACAAACATTTTGTAGTCTGTATTTGGGTAATGATAATTTAATTCTGAAAATATTAATAAGAAAACCTCATTTACTAAATCGAAGGGAACATGAATTTCTCAAATCACTGCAACTTTTTCAGAAGGGACCACAAACAGGTGAGAACGATGAAAGCAGGCTCTGGGTCAGCTGGGTGTGGTGCCGTACCGAAATGATTCTGAGAGAAATGAATCAGTCCTTGTGTGCACTCTCCCCCACACGTACTTTTTTTTTTTAATTTTTGCATTCTATAGGCAAATACCTGTACGTTATGGAAAATACAGCAATGTGTTTTTCCACCCATTATTAGAAGTTTCAGTCTTGTAGGAGAAAAAAGCATAACACGCATCATTCAGGTTAAAGTTAAGTGTGTGTGTGTGTGTACACATATATGTGTACACACACATATATGTGTGTATACATATGTGTGTATACATATGTGTGTATACACACTCTCTCTCTCTCTCTCTCTCAAGAAAGACCTAAGTTCAGGAAAAAGAGGAATTAGATTTGGCCAGATCTGAATTGAACAGTAATTGTATTTGAAATGTTGAAATTGGTCAGAAGACTTGAGATAGTGTATGAGTATAAAATATTAATTTAGAATATCATTAATTTTAAAATATGTTGGGATTTAAGATCAGTTTATAATATAGAGAGAGAGTTTAATTCAAATGTGAGAGCAAGGACCTGATCTGCAGTTAGCATTTCAATATCATTAGGTATAGAGGTCAGACTGAAGGCAGAGGAAAAGAGAAATGACTCTATAGGACCCTCCAGTGTGGTAACATGTTTAGGCAGGATACTCCTACATGATCAGAATTTTGCTGGTAAGAGAGAGAACGCCTTGAAATCTAATGAAAAATTTCAGGCTTGTTAAGGGAGAAAGAAGTTATGAATGTAATAGTTTTCATCAAATGGATGTTTTGTAATAATTTCTGAAACCAATAAAAGTAGATTCTGAAATTTTGGGCATATATAAAAACCTCTCTAGAGACTTTTCTAAGTTCTTCTAAAGAAGAAAGTGCAACATAATGGTGAAAATCATTCGATTTTGCTCGTAAGGAACAATTGGGCACATATTGAATCAAGAAAAGTGCTGAAATCATTGAACAACAAAACTCAATGTGATCATATTTGTTCATTTTCCATGTTGTTACGGTGATTTGTGTATTCAGAGCCCAACAATGCGAATGCCATGAAGGATAAGTGATGATGCTTTGCTGAATGCCTTTATGAGAGTTCACTAGGAAGAAATTACTGCTTTAGCATTAAATGTATTGTTACTGCTTGAATGAGGATAGCTGCGTGTTTGTCTCTTTTCTCTACTCAGCAAACACGATTCATTTCCAGGTTTTGCTGTTACATCAAGCAAAAGGTTCCAACTGAGCAATGGCACTATTATATACACACAACTCCCTTAGAAGTGTTTCTGCTCTGAGTCGATACTGTGGACGGTGCCTCAGGAATAGCCTGTGGCATCCTTTAGATGAGCATACTTAGAAACATGAATACGTTTACATGTGTGCTATGTGCTCAAGTTAAAGAAGGTAAAAATTAGATAAACTACTCTTTTTTTTATCCTAAAATGATACCTCTTTCCCAGAAGTGTTTGTGAAGACAACAAAGAGAATAATTTTGGAGTCTGTCTTGTCCTATTGCCACACCAAATATCATTAAATCTAATACATATGAAGAAAGTGTGGTCATGTTAGGATCTTTGGTTAGTGTTAACTACTCTACTATGAATGCCAATAATTAGCAACAAAACCATGTTTTTGTGTGGATTATTGTATGGATAATTGTATCCATACATACTGTATGGATAATTGTATGGGTTTTTAAATAAATCCTTGCCTGGATTTTCTCTCAGAAATTTCCAAGGGTATCTTAAAATCAGTAAGTATTTTATCTCCTTGGGAAAGTATTCCTCACATTGTAGCAAGTTGCGAAGCCAGAATTATAAATGCCAGTGATTCATTTTTCATGTTTTATTCTCTGCCCACATGTGTCTTAAAATGTCGCGTCCACCATTTTGTCTTGGCCACTGTTCTCTTCTTGAGAATCACAATTTCATTATGTGAAAAGATGAAAAGAAAAAAGGTTTGTTTGCAGTTAACAGTTTCTGAATATGTTAAATTTTTTTGAGAAATATTTATAGCATTTGACATGCTGTAAACCCTTAAATAAGGTGGAATGTACCTGGTATATGTTTTACTCTGCACATTAATATATGTCACCGTCATTTACTCTTGCTTAGCAGAGAGTGGGTGTTAGACATGTGTGGGGACACTCCCTATAGAAGATTACTGTAACCAGACACAGGCGTTAGTGAAGAAAGGGTAAAAACCGTTATTTAAGTTCAACTTACAGGAAAAGGAACAGTAATATATGACATTACTAGTAATAAGTAGTAAGGGAGCTGGAATTTTTTTTTTAATAACCAGTGTTCTAAAACATTTTGATTTCTTTTAAGCACAATGTAAGTAATCTCAGTATTGGAGTTTCTTTTATTGCACTGTATATTCCTTTTCGGGAAAGGAATTTTGTTAATGCTTGAGGCATTGATCAGTGTTAATGTTTACATTTTGAGAATTATTCTTAAAGCTCTAATACAAAGCTGTTTTTTTTTATTCAGAGATATAATTTAAAGACTTCTTAGGTAAAATTCTTAGGTAAAATTTGATAATTAGGAAAATAATTTTTTCTGATTATACACAATTTAAATTTTATATTGAAAATCGTATGAAAAATAGAAATATGCCTCGCAGCAAATTTTGGGAATTATTTCTACTAAATGAGTAATTCATATAATATGATTTTGATTTTCTTTTTCTTTGCTTCTTCATCTTTTTTTTTGGGGGGGGGGCTATTAACACCATACATTTGTTTTTCTGTATCCCAAAAATATAAGAAGTGACTGTACCTCAGACTGTGTTCAGGTAGTCTTTTATAAAATGTCAGCCTTACATATCTGAAGTTATATGAAATCATCGTGTTTGCCAGTATTAATAGAATCTAATAATTTTGAGTATTAATGTAATTTATTAATTTTTAAAGATGATTTTTCTCATTATGGTTGTTAATTGTTTTAACTTTGTCTGATGCCCTTTTTCTGTTACATGCCTTTAAACAGAGCACTTAAAACACATGAAGCAGCTCTGAAATATTTTGTAGATATATAGAAGAATTAAATGTGAATTTTTTCAAGGTGAGACATATTAAAGACGCCACCATAGTTAGAGTATAACACATAGAAAACCCTAATGTGTGGCTTACCTGAAAAAAAGGCTTGGCTTTAGGCCCTTTTTCTTTACTTACGCCTCTCTCTAAGACAAGTTGATTTACTCCCAGAGCTATAAATGTCTCCTAAACTGTGTAATTTTTGTTTCCAGCCCTGGCTTCATGGGATCTAGGACTCATGCACACAGTTGTGCTAGAAATCTCACCAGCTCATGAAGAAAGTCATAAAGATTCTGATATCCAGTTTCCCCAAACAAAGCCTTCCAGGTCTGAGGAAATCTTGTAACATTGATTAAAAAGGGAAAGAAAGAGAAAAGAGAAATAGAAATAGAAACTATACAGAGGAAAGACGGGCTTGGAAATACTAAGGTTTTTATATTACAATTAATTTACCTACTGACAAGAATAAAATGCTATAATAAATGGCAGTTGGAGATAAAAAATAATTTCATAAATTAAAAATTTAAGCAGAGGGGCAGCTGGCTGGCACCTGACGGTGTTCCGTCAGTTGTGCGTCTGACTCTTGGTTTCAGCCCAGGTCATGATCTCATGGTTTGAGTTCGAGCCTCTAGCATCAGGCTCCATGCCGACAGCAAGAAGCCTCTAGGGGTGATCTCTCTCCTTCTCTCTCTCTGCCCCTCCCCCACTTTCAGTCTCTTTCCCTCTCTCTCTCAAAATAAATAAATAAACTTTAAAAAATACGTAAGGAGAAATTTTAAATATATTCAATATTGGGATGCCTGGCTGGCTTAGTCTGTAGAGCATGAGACTCTTGATCTCAGGCTTGTGACTTTGAGCCCCGCATCGGATATAGAGATTACTTAAAAAAAATACTCAGTGTAATTTTTGAGAAATAAAATTGAGGAGGGAAGTCACCCTCCTCAAAATAAAGCAAAAAGATAACGAAATAGAAAACAGTAGGAAAGACAGTAAATGAGACGGCAGATATTTTCTTAAAAGTTAAATAATAGAAATTCTAGAGAGAGAAAATAGAAAGGATGTATTTATAAAGTATTTGTAGATTATTTTTTGTAAGTGAAGGCCATGTGTCTTCAGAATTTCAAGAAACATAGTTTCTGGCCAAATGGATGAAAATACACCCACACAAAGGCACGTAATTATGAAATTTCAGGACAGTCAGGATAACATGAAGGTTCCCCAAACTTCCTATGAAAAAAATAAATAAAAACTGTATCACATACAACAGGTAGTGAATCAGAATGTCTTTGGACTTCTCAACAGTAACACCACAAGCATAAGGACAATAGAATACTCCCTTAATAATTGAGGAAAAATTATTTCTAGAATTCTTTACTAGGCTAATTATAACTTAGGTGTGAGTTATGCAAATATTCTCAGTCATAGAATTTGTTATATTCATTATTTGCAAATATTCTCAGGCATACAATTTTTTTCTATCTCCTTTGCTTTCATGCCTAAGAAGCTAATAGGGGATGTTCCTTTCCAAAAAAAGAAGTAAATCTAGAAAGAAGACAAGGGTTCAGTAAACCAGAGATCTAACAGAGAACAATCTCTAGCACAATGGCAAACAGAAGTCTCAGGGTGACTACTATCCATGAGTAGTAGAGAACAATTACATCATTCGGTCATTTTGAGTCAGCAGAGAAGCACATTGATGGTTGTCGTCCTAGGTCTTGGGTGTTCAAACCAACTTTTCAACCTGGCAAAGTTTCTGAAAGATGTGTTCCTTCGAGCAGAGAAACTTCTACAATACCAAATAGTTACTAGTAGATAAGCACAATAAACTTTTCCTCAGACACATGACCAAGAATACAGTTTGGTACACTCCCTTGGAGGAATAATTTCTCATTGTATCACAGGCTTGGACTATTTGTACTCACTGACGCAGCAGTTCAACTTGTAGGTAAATATTCCTGAGAGAGAAATAGTGAGACTAATGATGTTTTACTTTATTTCTTGAGCTTTTTAACACCCCCACAAATTGACTTTATCATTATAACCCACTCTTATGTATACATAACTTTTATTTTATAGATGAGGAAGTTGAAGCACATAGAGCTAAGTAACTTCCCCCGGGTTACCTAGCTGTTCATGCTTTTGTTAAAACGAATGAATTGAATAACAACATGGGTCATCCTCCAAAACATTGCTGAGTGGAAAATAAAAACAAGTCGCAGAGTGGCACACACATGTGCTGACTTTAGGAAGTTTAAAACATGAAAAAAAAAAGTATATGAAGAAGATAAAGCTAACAGTTGTTTCTCTCTCCCGTGGCAGGATCAAAGTACCAGGCAGAGCTTCAAAACCGTATGTTTTATTTTTTAAGTCATCGAAAATCTGTGGCAAGATACAAATACTGTTAAACCAGAGAGGTTTGACATGGTTCTTTTTTTGCGTTCCTTCTACTTTTTTGTATGATGGAGTATTTTGTAACTTTATAAAGGGCAGAAAACACAGTCAGTAACTCACTGAGTTATCTTGTCTTTTAGCATTACAGCAACCCATGCTATTTTTTATAATTCGTACGTGATACAAAAGGATCATGTAGTATATAAATATATGAAATCAATGGTACAAAATAAATGTCCTAAAAAGAGATTCTCTCTCTCCCACTCAGTAATTCAATATATTTTCCCTAAACTGAATTTTTTCTGTCTGTTGAGTGTTGCAGTTTGTGGTGGGTTGGAAAATACAAAATCTGAGTATAAAATATCTTTGCCTAGTCTGATCTTCTTCCTTACAGGCGATGCAGACAGGCTGGGTCCAAGAACCCGGGGACGGGTCCCGCAGGACAGCCAAGAGGGCCCTTGGCTTTACACTGGATAGAAATCAAAGATGAGCCAGAAAAGTGAAAACAGAGTGTATTGAATAGCATGAGTGACAGACAGAGCCTAGCAGATGGAGGGTCTGGGAGACTTGGAAAAGAAAGGAGAGTGAGTCTCACGTTGCTTGAAGTTAGGCGTTTATATTGGCAAAGGGTCTAGGGTGTGGGCTCCTTCGGGAATCCGGACTGGGGTTGTTCCACAAATTACCTGAGGTAGACATATTGATGCCAGCAGCATCTGACGTTTGTTTGAAGTTAACGTCCTGGAACATGTATGGGAGCTGGCTCTTCTTGGGTGTTATCGGGTGTTTGGGGACTAGGACGAAACTTAGAGAATGATTATTTTTCCTGTTTGCCCCTCGAAGTGGGAACATAGCTTCTTTGGCTTCTTCAGAGAACATGAGTAAATTGGGCCCAGCAGAAAAACCATAGAGATGGAGCCATTTTAAAATGGAGTCCCTTCAGTTCTCTACCTCACAGGGAAGATGTAAAGCAATCTAATTTTGATTTTAGTTTTAAAAGGCAATACTTTTAGTCCAAGTAGCTCTGACTGCTTAAACACTAGCCAAGAGTTTGTTATTTAAACTTTTAGAATACGGTGCGCCCGTTACTTGATTATGTTTCCTTATGATGCTTTGCTTCATACAACTAAATGCAGTAATTTGTCATGGAATAGAAAGTGTTAAGAAAACAAGAAAACTACTTTTTCTTTATTTTCCTAAAACCTGGATAGAATGAATGCGCTATCTGTAATTAATCTTATGAAGTTAACAAAATTCAATAATATGACTAAAAATCTAAACTTTCACAAATATTGGATATCTTAAAATATTGGCACATATATTTCTAGTTTCTAGTATATGCAGATGCCTAAGTACTTCACAATCTATTTTCAGTATCTGCAAAGGAGAGAATCATGCTCACCATCTACTGAGGAAAAATTTCAGAAAATGCCTATTATCTCAAAGGCTTTAGAAATAATGAAATATGTACCATTAAAATTGATACACTCCTCTTTTCCTATCGTTAATTGAAAGAAAAAACAAAATTGTAGTGAAATAAAATAAATGTAGGTTCATTTTCCTGCTTCTTATTAAAATCAATTTTAATATGTACAAGGATCTGTTGACTATTACCCACTGCTGATGATGTATACCTAGTTTTGGCTATTCCTACCTTTTAAATAAGCCAAATTCTTTAATTTTTTTTCATGTTTATTTATTTTGAGAGAAACAGAGAAAGAACATGTGCACAAGCAGGAGGAGGGACAGGGAGAAGAGGGAGAGAGAGAATCCCAGGCAGGCTTCATGCTGTCGGTATAGAGCCTGACTCAGGCTCAATCTCACGACCAGGAGATCATGACCTGAGCCGAAATCAAGACTTGAACGTTTAACCAACTGAGGCACCCAGGTGCCCCCATCCCTTAACTTGCTCTTGTCCATTATTTCATGGGGTCTATCAGGAAATTATTCTAAATATTCTCTCATGTTAACAGTAAGAAAGAATGGTTTCTTGTTAATCCTGGAGATAAGTGTATCCAATGGCCTACTTAAGTAAAGGACAGAAAATAATGAGAATAATTGGTGCGTTATCTATAATTATTTCTAATATATAATGACAGCGTAAGCTTTAATTTTTATGACTTTTCTTTGGAAATAATTCAGAAAAGCCAGACCGGTATGGTGATTCTTTTTAAAAATATGTACTTCATTCTTTAGTTTACTGGTCCTGGTGTTGGAATCTGTGGAGCGTTTCAAAGGCAAAGTAGTTCTTGTTGTCAAGGAATTATAATAAAAAATGGAAAAGAATATATAGATGCATTATAAAATCTAGATTGTACATGTATAGAAAACATACTAACATGTGTAACTAGTGCAAGGTTCCATGCAAAATATAATTAACTATGAGTCCATTTTCTAACACCTCTTGCATAATATGTATGTCATACCATTTAGTGATGGGAATAATCTAAAATGTTATCTAAACCACAGGTTTACAAAAACCTGATGTCTGACTGAGGAAAGCACTGATTTAAAATATCAAGCCATGAGGTTTCTAACAGAATTGGTGCTTGTCAGATTACAGAGTTTTGACAAAGGAATGTTTTTCTTACAGACTCAATCCGGTGTGTGTGCTTACCTTGGCTACGGAACTGTGTATTTATTTCCCTTGGTGTTTTGCTGAATTAATAATTTCTCTTTGAAAGGGGGTCATTTGTAGCCGGTAGACTTTTCAAGCTGTGTTTATCTTGAATTTGCAATTCAATTGAATTGGAAGAAAATGTATTTAAATATGGATCATTTCAGATTAAAAAAATAAGGCCTCCTTTAATGGGGAAAAAGACACTAGAGATTAACTTAGCTCAACATCCAATAGAATGTTTATTAATCTAGTTCCTAACATTAATTAAGATTCAGGTAAAGAGAAATCTTCCAGGTCTCCCTCAACCTAGAGGTTAAGAGGTGAGATAAGGAAGCCATCAGCTTAAATTTTAGGGTGGAACTTTCATGGTATTACTACAAAATCAGTTCATATCTTTTTTTAGAGCCTATATACCTTTCACAGTTTTCAGTGTGTGCAGACTGATACAGAAATGCATATTGATATAAATGTGTATTTAGCTGTGTGCAAAGGAAGCGCCTGGAAGCAACAGCAGCCCGATAGCATTGTGTGCACCAGGCATCTAGATCTTGGTTCTCCACTAACAGATTAGGGCTTCCAAGAAAAAAAAAAAATGAGTGATTTAAGGACTGAGACAAGAAAAGCACAAGATGAATCATAAACATCTTTTTATGCCAGAAAGTCAGAAAATGCTCAAGAATGACGGTTCCAGAACATGGGGATGGTGCTAGGTCAACTAGATGCTAGTTTAAAGGGAATCCTGTTGGCCAAATCTGAAAAATTTGAGCATCAAAATAAATGTAATAGATTGTAACATTGAATAAAATAAGAATCCTTGAATTTCTCCTGTGATAAAAATGAAAACATAAGTAAATTAAGAACAGAGAACCCTTTCTTTATAGAAGAGTTCCAACTAAGCAATACAGAAGGGATGAGGGAATCAGAAGATGACAGTATGACAGCCATCATTGTAATTACTCAGTCTGCCAAGAAATGCAGTGGATACAAAAACTAGGGGGTAAAAATTTGATGGGGGATTGGAGTGTTTACATAACTTGAATGTACTTTCCTCCAAAATAGTTACTAATTGAAATGGGAAAACAGTGGTGAAGACTGACAAGTGATCAAAAGTAATATTGCCAGTAATGGAGCAAGCAGATATCATGCACTACCCATAGGAAACTCACTTCTTTGATATTCCTGCCAAAATATATAACCTAAATTTCATCATAAAGAAGCATAAGACAAACCAAAATTGATGAGCAGTATACAGAAATGTGACCCTAATTTAAAAGTGTCAAAGTGTGGAAGCAAAGGAAAGAATAGAAAAGGTTCTGATCAAATGATTCATGAAAACTCAATGTTCCATGATTCTGAAATGGGTGAAATCTAAGGTAAGTACATTTGATAGTAGTAATTAACATGAATGCCATGATTTTTAAGGTTATTGTGGTTATGTAGAAGAATATCCTTCTTTGTGGAAAATGAATACTGAACTGTTTGAGATTATGTTGGAAATTTACTTTGAAGTGATTTAGGAGGGAAAAATACATACTGTTCTTGTAATTTTTTTTATGTTTGAAATTATTTCAAAATAAAATCAGAAGATGGAGAAATAATAGTTTTGAAAAAAAAGTATTACAGTTAAGAAATGACAGTTTAATTCAGAATTGAACCTAAATGATATTTGTAAATGTAGTTAGAACTTGAAAGTAAATGACAACTATTGGGACCTTATCAAGATAAAAAGCTTCTGCACAGTGAAGGAAACAGTCAACAAAGCTAAAAGGCAACCGACGGAATGGGAGAACATGTTTGCAAATGACATATCAGATAAAGGGCTAATATCAAAAGTCTATAAAGAACTTATCAAACTCAACACCCAAAAAACCAATAATCCATTGCAGAAATGGGCAAAAGACACGAACAGACACTTTCCCAAAGAAGACATCCAGATGGCCAACAGACACATGAGAAGATGCTCAACATCACTCATCATCAGGGAAATACAAATCAAAACCACATTGAGATACCACCTCACCCCCAACAGAATGGCTAAGATTAACAACTAAGGAAAGTAGAGATGTTGGCGAGGATGTGGAGAAAGGGGAATACTTTTGCACTGTTGGTAGGAATGCAAACTGGTGCAGCCACTCTGGAGAACAGTATGGAGGTTCCTCAAAAAATTAAAAATAGAACTACCCTGCAACCCAGCAATTGAACTGCTAGGTATTTATCCAAAGGATATAAACATGCTGAATCAAAAAGGCAAGTGTACCCCAATGTTTATAGCAGCACTACCAACAATAGCCAAATTATAGAAAGAGCCCAAAGGTCCACTGACTGATAAATGGATAAAGAAGATGTGGTGTGTGTCTGTATATGTACAGACACACAGTGGAGTATGAGCGATCAAAAAGAGTGAAATCTTGCCATTTGCAACAAAGTGGATGGAACTAGAATGTATCATGTTAAGCAAAATAAGTCAGAGAAAGACAAACATATGATTTCACTCATAGAATTTAAGAAACACAACAGATGAACATAGGGGAAGGGAAGGAGAAAAAAAAAAAAAACAGGGAAGGGGGCACCTGGGTGGCTCAGTCAGTTAAGTGTCCTATTCTTGATTTTAGCTCAGGTCATGATCTCATAGTTTGTGAGTTCAAGCCCCACATTGGGCTCTGCACTGAGAGTGCAGAGACTCCTTGGGACTACATACACATGATTACTGGAGGCTTCAGGGACATGTCAGTGTTAGAACCATTATACACATTTTTGTTGAGGCCTGGAAGAATGTGTTTAAAATGACATCTCTGTGACATTTGGCTGGCTCAGCTGGCGGAGCGTGGTACTCTTGATCTCAGGGCTGAGTTTGAGCCCCATGTTGGGTGTAGAGGTTATGAAAAATAAAATCTTTAAAAGAATTAAAAAAATAATCTATTTAGCATCTTCAGGTTTGCAGATGAATAATGTACATATGTAGAGAAAAACTAGTGTATTTATAGAAGAATGGGTTACACAATACCAGGCACATGTCAGAAAATGTGACCTGGGATGATTCAAATTAATTTTCTGAAGTCATTGGCTCTCTTTATTCATGGACCCAAAAAGTTCAAACTAATTTTGACAAAATGAGCTGACCACACTGATCCCTGAGAGAAACACCTGGAATACTGTTTGCATACCTGTTTCCTAAACCCCAAGAGAGAAATAGCAGACCTGGGGTGGGAGTGGAGGGCCGTCGACACTTCCAGTTGTTTTCAGAATCAGGACTAAACTGTTAGCTTTGTGCTAAAAGTCTTTAGTTTTGTGACTTCTTTCAGTCTAATACCAGCGTCTCATTTGGTTTTATTTTCCGTATGTCATGCAACCATTAGAGCCCATTCTAGCCAATATCCTGTGCCTAACCACTCTTTCTTCACATGAGTGCTTCAAAACTGGCTCTTGTGCCTGAAATGCCTATCCTCTGCCTCGCTACTTAGCCATTGTCAGGATCTCTCTCTAATTCCTGCCTTATCCGGCAACTTTTCTGGAACATTTTGTCCATGCCCGTCTACTTCCTCTGAATACTTAGAATGGTGTATGTTGTTAGCATAATTTCTTGAGCACGTAATCATTCCCTGCCTTGTGAGGTCTCGTGGAGTATTGTCTTACTATTCATATCTACCTGTGTGTACTTCCCCTGCCGAAAGCGAGACTCTTGAGAGCCGAATTCTGTTTTCTACGCACCCAGTGTTTGCTCTGACCCAGATCCGGTGCCGGCTACTGAGGACGGAAAACTATTTTTCTTTTCCAAATATGTTTTTGTACTTAGGGTAAGTTTTGGATAAATTAAAGAGAGGTACAAGCCACAAATGTGAAAGTGTATTTGTGAATGTGTGTGTATTGGCAGCATAAAGAGTTACGAATGAAAAAAGGATGTTTGTGATTTGATGTCAAGGGAGGGTAACAGTGCATTTCCTCAGATACTTTGTGCTGCTTTCCGAGTCCACGTCTTTTGGATATCGTTAAATGAACTCACTAAAGCAATCTACAGGTTATCTATCTCATTTTAATGTTAGTTATTATTCTCTATTCCTAAACACATGCATTTTCCCGGCAGGGGTCAGACCCCAGGAATATAATAATATTAAATGTCAGTAACCCTGGAAGCTTTTTTACACTATCCAACAACAGTAAATAAATAATTTAATTTTCCAGAAGTGATCGAGCAGCCAACACCCGCAGCCCCCCCCCCCACCCCTGCCCGGGCTGGCAGCACACCCAACCAAATGGACTGATTTAGCATCCACAGCGTTCCGCTGCTCTGCCAGTCTTTGGTGGAAAGAGTGTTAATCAGTTGTGAAAGGTCTCAAGTCTTGGCAACAGAAAACGAAGTAGAAGGAAGAGGCCTAAATAATATACACTCCTCTGTAAGCAGCCCTGGAGATTCTTCAGCTGTTTGTATACAACTTTAAGGAAAGCACACGAATATGTTACTCTTTTGTTGACTGCTCTGAGATGCCTGACAAATTAATACATACTTTTAAGATTATTAATGCCGAGTAGAAAAAAAAAACCTTGCTATAAAATGTCCTATAACAGTGGGTTTTTTTTGTAAATGTTAAGGAATTTCTTAAATCATCTCAAGTTAACTTTAATTGTGCTCAGTGAATGTTTATGGATGCTTTTGGCAGAGGTGTTTTGTTTTTTTCCCATTCTCCCCCCCCCCCCCTTATCTCCACAGTATTTGCTTTTTTAGGCAGTTTAGAAAACAAAGGGCAGAGGAATGGTTAATGTGATTTAGGTTGTCTGAATCAGGACAAAGGTTGGGTTTAAGAGGAGTCAAAATGATGAGCAAAATGGCTTTGGGAACGCTGTTAAACACTCTCAGCCTGTATATTCTTATCTGTAAAATGGGTTGCTTGGAGAATTAAGAAAACATACGAAGCTCATTTAGAGCACTTATTTTTAATTCTATTGTCGTCTTCTGTCTTCAGATGCAGTCAGTGATCATTTTTGATTCTGTAGCCTAAATGCTGGAATCATCCAAAAAAGAGAATTCTGATTTTTTTTAAAAAAATTATTCATTTAAAAATACCATGCCCTAGTAGCATCTAAAGACTCATTTTCGTTTTTGAGTGCTGAGTGATAATCTAATCTTCAAGACTGTGATTGACTAATTGCTAATGTTAAGTGGCTTCATCAGTGTGATATTCAGAGGATGTCATGGTTTATAAAGAAGGGTCTCAGAGGTGTCATGGTAATATGTAGGTTGTAACAGTTTCTGGTTTGTCTGTGTTTTTGAGGGTAACATGGGCTTGAGTCCGTGAATTACTGTTACATCAGTTTTTGCATTTCACATGCCTCATCATGTTTGAATGCTGTATTCTTCTGAATTTAAGAAATATTTAAAACACCAGAAGTATTGTAAATATGGGAAAGGGTGGTCCTAGAAATCTCAGAAACCATCTTCCCTCTTTCCTTCCATCACCATCAAACTTAACTCTAACTCCTGTGTATTCTAGTGGTTGGCGTTTGGCTCCAAGGTGGCAGTGTGTTTACTTCTAAGTAAGAACTTAGAAGCTGATCCGGTGGCCCTCAATTTCTTTCTTCTTAGGAATGACAGGTAAATCAACTGCCACTTCTGCTAAGGAGCAGTAGACATTATCATGAGGTATCTCAGGTTGCAAAGTCTCTGCTTTCATTGAATAGTTGTACAGTGCTACCTGATTTTCATGGCTTGTGCACTGTGTTCACCCCTTGGGAACACTAGAAATTTGGTAATTTTCTATTTGAGTTCTAGGAGATTGAAAGCTGTATGACTTTTCAAAAACTTTCTGACACATCAGTGCAAATTTGAGTAGAACTCAGTTAGCTCTCACAGTTGATGAAAGCAGGGAAAACCAGTGAGTGATGACAGTCTTTTAGTCTAATATCTGATTGCTTGTCCAAGTGTCATTGGTGAAAGGCATATCTCTCTGTTCCTTTTCTGAGTTCAAGCCAGATGTGCTCCTGTACTTAGCATGGTAAGAAATCTCAGCAGAAGATCATTCCATGGATTTAAGGAATTGAATATTTCTGCATTCAGATCGCTTTCCCCTCTTGCCCTTTGTAAAGTTCACTGTGCATAATCTTCGAGACAGCAGAACTGAAAAACAGACAATAAAATGTAGGCTCTAAATTATCATAAACCCATGCAGACTAATTCCCAGGGCTTCTTAAATAAGAACTGGTTCCATATGAAGAGGAAATAGGCATATTATCAGATGGTTCTGTTTGAACAAGTTATTTCTCCTTTGTTTTCCAAAAAGCGTAAAATTCCAGTTTTTAAATTCCTCATTATATTTCAGACATTTTTTTTTTCCGGAAAGCTTCTTTTCAAAGTCTCCTATTACTTCTTACAGAAAACTTGGTTTAACCAAGCACAAAATAGTTTAGAGATTTGCTGGTCGTTTTACAATCAAGAGGAGAGCTCTAAAAGAATGGGCCACAGACCGGTTGTATTTGAGTGTGGCAGAGATCAGGGCAAGGCCCGCTCAGGTCCCTGTGCACAGGGGTAGGCCTGCTGTGATCCCTCAGAGAACAAAGTGCAGTTGGGGACAGCCTGGGGGCAGGGGATCCTGAAGGAGGCCAGGGAAGACTTCAGCTGCTCAAGAAAAATACAACCAGTTTTATTCTTCATCGTACCTTGGTCATTTGAGCTAGTGGAAAAAAAAAAATCAATTGAAAGGATTCCTGGGTGTCTTTCCGTCTCCACTGTAGATAATGTGAATGTACACATGGGTAAGTTCTAGTCCCTTCCTGCAAGCCCTTCATTTCCCCTTCTCACTATGTAAAATGCTTCATGAAAATATCTCAGGTGAAATTTACTATTTTGGTTCAAATTCTTTTCAAGTTTTTAGTATCTCCTCAGTTTTTATTTTTATTTATTTATTTTTTTTGTTTAAAGATAGACTTTTTGAGGGGAACCTAGGTGCTCAGTTGGTTCAGCCTCTGACTTTGGCTCATGTCATGATCTCACAGTTCATGAGTTCGAGGCCTGCATTGGTGGGCGGATGAGCTCGAGCCCTGCTTCAGGGGAGCTGTGCTTTTCTCTTTCTCTGCCCCACTGTGTCTCTCTCTACCCCTCACTCACTTATGCGCTCTCTCTCTCTCTCTCTCTCTCTCTCTCTCTCTCTCAAAAAAAAAAAAAGTTTTAGATAATGCCAAAGGCATTACAATAAGTAAAGATAAGTAAAGTAAAAGTAAAGATAAATAAATTACAATAAGTAAAGAGCAGTAAATCAACCTGTTGTCACTGCAAAGCACTTTTCACAACACACTTGCCAAGGATAAATTTCAAAATGTAGCAAAGAAAGCCACCATTCTTGTACAAATATATGGTGGGCATACATCAAAGATTTATTTAACTCATTAATAAAGAAACCTGAAGGATGTTAGAAGTGGCTCAAAAAATAAGAATATGAGAGAGTGTTATATATGGTCAGTGAAGGAACGAAAAATAAGTTAAATACAAAATTGCTTAATGTTGCACAAGGCAATAAATCTATAACAGAGCCATTATTTTTATTAGATAGAAACCGTTAACATTTCTACTGGAGAAACATTATTTATTTTAATCTTCTGTAATTAACACCTGTCTTTATAGACCTAGGGTTTTATTTAATAATCGATAATAAATTTTTAAAAAAGCGTTTCTGTAGAAAATCATTGATTTGGAAGTCAGTTTATTAGCCAGTTCTTTAGTGTGACAGGGCAGCCATTATTCTTTTACCTTACTTTCACATTTTGGATAATGTTTATTCCTAATCCCTATATATAATCCATAATGTTCAGTAATATACAGTAAAGTGTTTGGTAACACACTTTTCAGGTACAGAATGTTCCAGGAAGGTGTACAGTGGAAGGACAAGCCTACCTTCTTTCTTGAAAACTGGACCCTAGTGAGGGAGAAACTTGCCCGACTCCTTGTCCCGCAGCCCTCCCTGACTCCACCACGCCATGTGCCCTAAACTTGTGCTCTCCGTGACTCTTTGTTTGCTCGAGATTAATGCAATGGTTTTCCACCCGTGCTGCACAGGTCACTAGTTTGAACTGAGGGACTCCTTTGAGTAAAGAGGTAAGACGGGGATGATGAGCACATAGATGGAAACCGTTTCTTCACCCGTGCTTTTGATTGAGAAACTGATATTATATTCACATTTACCTTTGATGGAAATAGGTTCCTTTATATCAGAAGCTATTTTTAGAAATCCTTAGGCTTAGAAATTAAAGGCCAGGGATGCCTGGGTGGCTCAGTTGGTTAAGCATCTGACTTCAGCTCAGGTCATGATCTCACGGTTCATGAGTTTGAGCCCGTCGGGCTCTGTGCTGACAGCTCAGAGCCTGGAGCCTGCTTTGGATTCTGTGTCTCCCTCTCTCTCTGCCCCTCCCCTGCTCACACTCTGTCTCTGTCTCTGTCTCTTTCAAAAATAAATAAACATTAAAAAAAATTTTAAAAAGAAATTAAAGGCCATATAAAACTGCAAATAGTTCTCTAAAAAAAAGTGCCAATTAAAGAAATAGTGAAGTGTTTGGATAACAAGGCAAAAAGAAATTAAACAAAAATCAGATATTTTCTAAATTTTGGTAAGCTAGGATAGTGTGTAATAACCTGCTAGTTTTTTTTAGACCAATAGGAATCCCCTTCTAAAAAGGACTTTGAACCCTTGCCTTGAGAATAACTTATGAGCAGAATCAGATCATTTGTACTTCACAGATCATTTGCACATTTACCAATTGGAGATCAGCTGCCTTATTTTGCTGATTTTGTTTGACTCAGTGGTATCTATCTCTTCATTCTGCAATGTCTTTCCATTGAGTATTGTTATTATAGGCTGTGAGTAAAGAATACGTTATAAAAATAAGACACTTTAACCCAAGAGTAAAAAAAAAAAAAAAGTTTATACAAACCTGTATTGCTGTTACACTAACTCCTATATTTTCTAAGTAGTACTGGGAACTTCTCGGCCAATTGAAAATTCACGCTCATAAGCACTTCAAAAATATACCTTCAAGGAAGCAAGCATTTTCTCTCCTGTGTAGCCAGCTGTAACTGAGTGTAGAAATGCGTTGCTAAATGTTCCTGTATTCTGGTGTGGTTGCCATATCCTTGGGTTTGTCTTCTATGCTACTTGACCTTACACTCAACAAAGCATATAATAGTTGACTGAGTGGCAGTTATGATGAAGGCTTTGCTGTCTAGACGACATCTCACAAGTTGGGAATACTATTTTAAAAATTCACAGTAGAAGCAAAAAAACAGAGCAAATTTCAGTAGCAGAGGACTTGTATCAATATCTGTGTAACTTTCCTAGAAAGGCTTTCTTTTTATAGGTTAACCTTCAAATGTGTTTAGTATACATAGGCGAAGTTGCCAATATTAGAATGCTCATCATGATGTTGGTATTAATGCATTATTTATCAATTTATTGCTAATTTATTTTATACTCAGGGACCATTTTGCTTAGCATACATAAGGCACAAATCCAGATTGAAGAGATACAGGTCAAATAAAAGCAGTTTGGCTCGACATGTTTCAGATATGAGAATAAAATCAGTTTGTGCAAGTTCTTACGCTACAGAGCAGAAAGTACTTTGTATAGTAACAGTGTTTCAGAGCCAGAAGAGCTCAAAACAAATAGTTGTGGTCAAAATAGAGTTATAAAGGAGGTAGTTGCTGATGTAGGTCTTCAGTGATAGGTACTGAAATTTTCTGGTTATAGCACAGAGAGAAAATGCTTAAGTCAAAAGCACAAGATGATGAGGACTAAGTGGAGTAATGTAGTGTGGGTACATAATGCCTGTAGGTGACAAGTGGGTGATTGGGAGAAATAGACTTTGTACCTGCCACCAGTGACGCCGAGTCCTCCGCTGAGTTTTTTGTTTTGTTCTTTTTAATTCACGCTTGATGCAGGAAGCACCACAATGCCAGTGAAGGCTTTTGAATATTTATATAAACAGCTTTAGAATATTTTATGTGAACTATTTTAGAATATTTTTCTGTTATTCTATGGACTTCATTGAAATAGTGTGAAACTAGAGTTTGAGAGCCTAATTAGGATGAATTAATAACACAGTAGAGAGGTAATGGTGTTGAAAGGGTCTGGCTCGGAATGATAGATGTGGGCAAAGTGTGCCTTGACCTTTCTTATTAACTGTGTTATTGGAGCACTGTACATCGTGCAAAACCCCTGGTTTAGGTTTCCTTGATATATGGAGCCCTCATTTGTCTGAGTTGACCCACTTAAAGCTGTCATCTGGAGGAGAAAGTCAGTCTGCTGCATTGCCAGTGCGTTTGTTGTTATACAGGTATACCAGATGTCCAGATCTGAGGGCACATGCAGAGCACAGAGATTGTACAGTACAACTCTGTCTCTTATAGTAATCCAGGAATATTGTGTCATCAGTGTAAAGTTCTCTAAAAAATTAAAATATTTTTTAACTGTGCCAAGGGCTGGACAGGTGAAAGCTAGCTTCAGAAGGCAGTTAACATCTCCTTTTCCCCAGCATATCTGGGAAAACAGAAAAAGCATGGAGTTGGGGGCAGGGGGCACTTCATTTCGAGTATACTGATATTGTGACAGAGTATGGTTCCCTGGTCTCAGAAATACCATTACGATAATGCATTTCATATTATCATTGTGCATCGTTCCGTGATCTTAAAAAGGGACAGCCTGAGAGTCCCCTGAAACCCTGGGTTTGTAGATGAAAAAATTTGACAAAAATCCTAAAATGATTACATTATGTAATGACTCATTCAACTTCAATGAACATCCAGAAGTTCTAGAACCTGGTCTGCTGTCCTAATAATCAAACATATCCTCTTGTTATTGTTTTTAGTGATACATTCTGTAAGGACATTGAAAAGGGATGAGTAAATTTTAGAGTATTAATGCTCATCGCTTTTTTTTGTTTTTGTTTTTTAGCCAGTTCTTTGTATGACCTGTTTTCCAGACCACTGCAATCCTGGCCAGTGTAAAATACAGTAGGGCTATTGTTTTCCTTGGCATGGATATTTTATTTCTAATACTTACTGATAATAATTCATTCTGAGGTCAAAGTAGTGTTGTTGTGTGTCTCACTTCCCATTTGAACATAGCTCACAATGAATTAGGGTCAGGAATAACTTCATGGCTTTTCCAACTCAGCAAAAACATTTATGTCCCTCCTCCTACTGGTTTAATTAACTTTTGAACTTCAATTAAGATATTTATACTTATATTTACCCAACTTGATCTTGTCATATTTTGCTTCTCTTTGTGTGTGTGTGTGTGTGTGTGTGTGTGTGTGTGTGTGTGTTTACCTTCAAGTACTGTCTTAGGCATGCAATGCTTTGTTACTCCCCTAAACTTTATACCCCTTGAATATTTAAAAAAAAAACTTTTAATGTTTATTTTTGAGAGAGAGAGACAGAGTGTGAGTGGGGGAGGGGCAGAGAGAAGGGAAACAGAGCTATCAGCACAGAGCCGGATGCAGGGCTCAAACTCATGAACCATGAGATCATGATCTGATCTGAAGTCAGAAGCTTAACCGACTGAGCCACCCAGGCACCCCACCTGTTGAATATTTGATAGCAGTAGCTTATTTGCCTTCATCAAACATAGATGAATTTTCGACCTGTAGAAGCTTCAGGAAAAGCTCCCCAGCAGAGTTGACACCAATATATTAATGGATACATTTTGAGTATGGCTCTGCAACCCTCTTTTCTCTTCCTGTTTCTCTTATTTTTGTACTGAGATTAATATTTTAAAATCCCCTTATTTATATGTGGAAGATTCTATATGCTTTTGCTCATTTCAGCCACTCTTTCTAATCTTCCAAGATTTATTATTTCTTTCTTAAAGTTTGGTGACCAGAATTACAAATAATATCCCATTAGAACACCATTTTTACTACACGGCAATAAAGCTTCCCATTCCTCCCTTGGTCTGGCTTTATGGTGAGAGCTCAGTGATAATAATCTATAGGAATAATCTACAACAACTCCTAGATCTCTCCTCAGTTGTAACAAACCCACTATTCTAGAAATACAAGTCTGGCCACTCTGCTGCCCCTTAGAAAATAACCATAAATTGATCATGTTAAAACTGACTTTCCACTTCTTGGTATCTAGTTTACTGCAAAATTTTCTCACTAGCCTAGATTTTCACTGTGTATAAATGCTAAGGGTTATCTACAAACATAAAAGTTGTACGTTTTGTCCATTTCTTTATTAACATAAATGTCCAGTCAAATCTCTGGAGGATTCTTTTGTTAACATATTTTCATCAATAAAACACACAATAAACTACTGTTTTATCCATAGCAAAATATTTATAATAATCATATCGTAGTTTGAATATAATTTTTGTGAAATTTTGCTGTGTTTTTTTTTCCTTCAAATTGGAAAACATTCAGATAAAAGACTCTTCCTGAGCCTTATGTTTATTTTTCTAATCAAAGAGCTTTATTATATTCATCAAACATCATGGTGAGGGTCATTTTGCATGTTTCTAATTAATATTTGATGTATATATTTGGTGTTCAATGATTCTACTCTTTATGACAGAATCTACCAGTTTTTATCTGTGAAATTGAGAACCATTAATCATAACTTGTAGTCATTTGTAGAGACAGTTCAAACAGACTTATCTTTTTTTAGCAACGCATGTGAGTCTAAAATTATTTCAAAAATTTGAAAAAGGCAAAAAATGGCCAACTTTTAGACTGCCATGTCATTTAAAGTTCCTGACTTTCTCATTCTGCATGTGTATACACATATATATCTCTGATAGCTCTATGTATATGCGTATTTGACATCATCGGGTTTTATGGCTAGAAAGCCTAAATGTATTTACATTGCTTGGAGATTCTTGTTGGATATAAAATTGAAGATAGAGTCCAAAGCTATACATGAAAGCATCGTAATGCGTAAGTGTTTATGTGAAACAGAAATAGATAATTTCTGTGTAGAAAAAGAATGACAGTAGAATACTATGCTCAAAACTATATAAATACAATGACTGGAACCCAAAGTCTGATTTTATGTTGGCTTATTAAAGTAACAAGATATTGCTGAGTTTAAATTACTTCGAAAACCACAGTGTGTATCGTATGCTCGCTTCATTGGTTTAATCTTTTGATAAGATTTATAAAGTGTTTTAGATTTTTATTCACATAATACTTATATATTTATATAATTCCACAAATATCTTCTTCATACAAGAATGGTTAAATATGGAAATTAACACATAGTTTCAAATACTTGGTTTATTCTTATGTCCGCTTTCCATTAGAGGTTTACCTTGACTCTTTATTGCTTTACAGGATGCTGCCGTGCTATCAGTCTTTCCCCTAGATAGTAACATGGGATATTTCTCAAGACAAGTTGAGTGAAATAGACTTGAATAACACCATTTTCTTCTCAGAGTAGCCTAGTAGCCAGTAAGGCTAATTTTCATTGGTTTGTTTCGATACTGACTCAAAAGTCCAGATTCAAAACAAGCTGTCCATTTTCTTCCCCCCAGAATCTCTGGTGGTGTATTGCTTATTAGCTTTGTCTCATTGATTTAAAACAAAATCCATAAAATTAGTGCAAAGCTGCACCTGTCACACGTAAATGTGCTGGGGAGGCCAACAAAACGAAGCTTGCTCTGGATCACGTTTTGCAGGTACACACCTTTGAATCACAGGACTTGTTTATCTCCAGTGTGCCCTCTCTTTTCCATCCTCCCTCCGTCTCCGTACTGGAGGAAAATGTGTCCAGAACTTGAAGTGGTGGTCATTCATCTCTTTGATGTTTTAAATTATTCAGTTCAGAAAGCAAATAAAATTTTCATATGCACAGGGGATTATAGTGAAATCTCCAGAAACAGTCGTCACATTCCGCAAGAAATGGATCATCTTTCATTATAAAAGAAAGCATTAAAGATGGAAACCGCAGTATAGATTTTCTCTAAATCAGGAGCTATAACCAGCTATTTGTCTCAGGACCTAACTAAAAACAACCTATGCTTGTATATGCACGACACTAATACAACGAACATATTTGTTCAGCTAAGTCAATTCTGTTAATTTGGTGAAAAGAATCTGTTAAGTGAATCATTTAGCATCCTATAAACAAAACAAAGGGTGATAATTGTACAAATTATTCTTTTCAATTTATTGAGTTGGCAATGTGTGAACAAAGACTTCCCGTGTCTGTACTTTGGGTTAAGTAATTAGGTTCTCACAGGATGAGATTTTAATTTGGGAAGATCCTTCTTCACGTAGTATATAAAGTCAATTGAAGGAGGAGACTGGAAGCAGGGAGAATATTCCTGCAGGGATATTCAGGGGAGGATGAGGGTTTGAAAAACGACAGTGGCCAATGAGTGGAAAAGCCCTAACTGGAGAGACAGGACCACCAGGATATTTTGGATGTGAGTAAAGAAGGGGGCAAGTTATGGACGGGACAGAAGATTCTGGGGCTGGAGGATCAGCAGGATGGCAGTGTCCGCAAACAGTATGGGGAAAAAGAGGAAATGGGACAAGTTCTGGTGGTGAAAAGGCAAAGACTTTTCAATTTGGAACATCTTCCGGCTATCCAAGTAAAGATGTCACACAGACAGCTGGAAATTCTGGCCTAGATTTCAAAATCCAGTTTAGGACTGGTGTGATAGATCAGGAAATCAGTCTCTAACGTTTGGATTCGAATGAGAGCTCCTAGAAGGGAGAGAAATTGAGAGGAAGAAGTCAGAGACATTGGAGAATAGAAGTGATTCCTGTCCCAGAATCAAAATGAGATCAACCGTCTTGCAGAGAAGAAGGTACTCTAAGGATACCGAGTGCTCCAAAGCAGTTGCAGAGGGCAAGAACTAAGAAGCCTTGGATTTCATTGTAGCAACATGGGAAACTATGTATCTATAGGAAAATAAGGAAAGAATGGGTAATGAGAGGTAAACCCTTGGAAAGCTGGCTTTCAAGTTGCCTGTTCAAGAAGTTTGGGAGGTGAATAAAGAAGGATATAGTATTGTAGTTATAGAAGTGAATAGGATTTTAAAAAGCTTTTTTTCTTCCATGATTTATTTTTCCCTTTTAAATCAGCATGTGGTTTGTCTCATTTAAAGTTGTGGGGTGCTTGGCTGGCTCAGTCGGTTGAGCGTCCGACTCGATTCCAGCTCAGGTCATGATCCCAGGGTTGTGTGATTGAGCCCCACATCAGGCTTTGTGCTGAGTGTGAAGCCCGCTCAGGATTCTCCCTCCCTCCCTCCCCCTTCCCCCACTTTCTCTCAAGGAAAAAAAAGTTGAGGCAGATTCAATTTTTAGGAAAGAATTAGAACACAAGGGCACTTATGGAAACATGGCTAATGTAAAATAGAGAAGATACAGAAGAAAAAATTGTCCAAGTAGGACTTCCCCCTCAATGTATCATAGAAGGAAAGTCAGTTGAGCAATGGACTCTTGGAAGTTCTACACTCTGTTTATCCGTTTAATGATGGGTATTTGCGATGTTTCTAGAAGGGGGTGGTTATGAATAAAGCTGCCATTAAAAACTTACATTCAGATTTTCATGTGAAGATAGATTTTCATTTTTCTTGAGTAGTGGGATTGCTGGGTATGTTTAAGAAGCTGCCAAATGGTTTTCCTAACTGGCTGTGTACCATTTTAAGTTTTACCAGCAATGAATTAGAGTTTGCCTGCACAGCATTTTCGTTAGCACTTGGTACTTTCAGAGCTTTGTTTTCTCCTGTTGCTCCTTACGAGTTTCATATTCACATCGGTTTCCTTTGCCCCCTAAAATCCAAAGGGATGATGCAGAAAACTGCCTGTGTTTTTGTTGCACGTGCAGGAGATTTGGACCACAGCTAAGGAAATCTAAGCTTCAGAAACCTCATTCCTTTAGGAGTTGCAGGCAAACCCACCTGACCTTTGTCCCAGAAGAGGTGTTATCTGTATTGTATGGACTGCACACAAACCTGCCCTCTTCTCCAGAAAGAAGGATAGATCTACCTCCCCACCTGCTTGCTGTACAACCCCCTTAAGGACAGTCCAGCACAAAAGCTCTTCACAGGTTGCACAAAAACATGTGCGTTCCATGAGGAACTGTCTCCCAGCAGTGGGAAGGTTTTGAATCGTCTTCTTTTAACTTCTTTTTAAAGGTTTTATATTCCTTCTCAAGTCGTGTTTGTTAGGTTATATTTTTCCAGTGTAGTGACCATTTCATTTTAATTTTAATGGCATAAGGCTTATTCCTAGTTTTTTGTTTGTTTGTCAATGGCATTATGGTTTTATTTTTAATCTCTGTCTGTAGTTAATGTCCTCTCTCCACTTCTGTTGTTGATAATTTTGTTTTGGTAGATCAGGGTCACCACAGATTTTTCAAGTTTACTTATTTTATAGAGAATTCTCTCTCTCTCTTTTTTTAATGTTTATTTATTTTTGAGAGAGTGAGAAAGACAGAATGTGAGCAGGGGAGGGGCAGAGAGAGAGTGAGACACATAATCCAAAGCAGACTCCAGGCTCCGAGCTGTGAGCACAGAGCCCGACGCGGGGCTCAAACCCACGAGCTGTGAGATCATGACCTGAGCCAAAGTTGGATGCTTAACCGAGTGAGCCACCCAGGTGCCCCCAGAATTTTCTTTTGACCCTCAATCTTTTTTATTCCCACTCTTCTTTTTTTCTAGTATATTCTTGAGTTTATTCTGGCCTTTTCCCCTAACTTCTGATGTTGTAAACTTAAGTCATTAATTTTTACTCTTTTTTCTTTTCTGCTATAGATAATCTTATAATTTTCCCCTCCAAATACTATTTTAGCTTCATGCCACAATTTGGTATCGAGTATGTTTTTATAACTAATTTGTTCTCAGTAGTGTTTAACTACCATTATGTCTGTCTTTCGTCCTTCCTTCCTTCCTTCCTTCCTTTTTCTTTCCTTCTTTCTTTCTTTCTTTCTTTCTTTCTTTCTTTCTTTCCTTCTTTCTTTCTTTCTTTCCACAGTGGTGTTTGTTCCTGTGTCGTCGTTGTTCGAGTTCATTCAAGTTTACACAGCTAGGTGGTGGCACAATTAAGATTAAATTTATTTAATCTTAAGATTACTTTCAGAGTTTTATTTCAGAGCTTATATTTTTGTTTTGATTACTATTTAGTGTGACTTAGTAGCCTTGTGTTCTGAGAATGCAGTCTGTTGGATACCAACTTTTAGACAGCTACCATGATTTGCTTCAAGGCCCCAAATGGGTTTTTACCACATATTTGTCAATCCACCCCTAACAAGTATATGTAGGGTTTTCAAAATCCATAGCATTAAATTTCAGAACTATTTTGTCTATATCATTCTGTGTTTAGTAACTTATCTGATAGTATGTATAAGTAAAAGATGGATGCTTAAATCTCTTATCATGATGGTTTTATTAACAAATTCTTATTAACTTTATTAGTAGGAATGGTTACTCAAAGAATTTTTTTTGATAGAGAGAGGGAGAGAGTGTGAGCAAGAGCACATGAGGAGGGGAGAGGGGCAGAGGGAGAGAGAGAATCCCAAGCTGCCTCCATGCTCAGTGCAGAGCCCGACGTAGGGCCCGATCCCACGACCCAGGGATCATGACCTGAGCCAAAATCTGGAGTTGGATTCTGAACTGACCGAGCCACCCAGGCACCCCCAAAAGAATATTTTCTATATGCAGTTATTTACAATAGGCAATACAGAAGGTATTCCCTTTTAATTATTTCCTATGAAGGTAGTGAAAGAAGACAGAACTTTTTAGAGTAGGGGGGCATAATGTGCCATGTCTTCAGAGAAGATTCAGACTTAGTTAAACCATTTAGAGACAAAAAAAAAAAAAAAAAGTGCAAGCTAAACCTAGTATAAATGAACCATTTCTTATATACCTATAATAAAGTAGACATTCTCATGATCTAATTTTGTTTGGCCAAGTTGAGAAACAATCTTGATTAACATTAGCTATGACCAGCCTATCTCTGTAAGTCAGTGTGATTTCTACAAAATAACATTTTTTATCTCCTTTTATGCAGCCTGTTACTTTTAATTGCTAAGAGTAAATAGGCATCTCTGAAAGTAACAGTTATCCCAGTGAATGAGTATTTAATCTGTGGGTCTTTCTAAAATTCTGTCCTTAATTTAACTTGTTTTTGTTTCTTTATCATCTAAAATAAAACTAATAAATTTATCAGGTGATTGCTGTCCTCGTAGATCAGATAATACTATCTGATCAACCACCTTAGACTGCTTTGATTGGAAGTTTTCTTTAAATTGTACATATTTTCATTACACATGGCCTTTACCCGTAGAATATGGCATTCAAAAAATAAAATAAAGGCACGAAGTACACAGAGTAAGCGATTTTGGGCAGTTTACATGATCACTGACACCTGTGCCAAATATCGCCTTAATCTTCTTTTTTTGGGTTATGGATAAATTTTAAAAAATCACATCAAAGTACTGTTAATTTGATTATCCTCATAAGATACAAAAAGTAAGAATAGTCTTGAGTTATCTTCCAATTTTTATGTCTACATGATTTTTACTTGGATTTGTTGTATTACAAAATAGGAATTCCCTCAAATTTCTGACTTGGGAGGCTTTGACATGATCAATAAGATATTTTATATCATATAGGAATAAAGATTGAAAGCAGGAAGGTAACCAGAGAAACCATATAATATCCGAGGTGTGAAACAATTAAGAGGTCCTAACCCCTAGAGTAGATATAGAAATCAAAAGTAAATGAATATTTAAGGAACTGTAACTAGTATCTGATAAAGAAAAACACAGGGGAAGGTAAAGATAATAGAGGCCAAGATTTTAAGGAAGACTAAGATACTGGAAAATTAGGAGAATTCTAGACTGATGTCAAGAAGAAAGACCTTCCTCTGCTATAGTCCTTCCTAGCTGGACTTATAATCAAATCAATTAAAAATCAATTTGAGGGGCGCCTGGGTGGCTCAGTCGGTTGAGCGTCCGGCTTCAGCTCAGGTCATGATCTCACGGTTTGTGAGTTCGAGCCCTGCATCAGGCTCTGTGCTGACAGCTCGGAGCCTGGAGCCTGCTTCGGATTCTGTATCTCTGTCTCTCTGCCCCTCCCCCACTCACGCTCTGTCTCTCTCTCTCAAAAATAAACAAACATTTAAAAAAAATCAATTTGAAAGTACATTTTAAAATAAAATTTAATAGGTGTATCTACGGGGAATCTAGACTTGAAATTCCAGACACAATGAGGCAACATGAAGCTTATGAGCCAAGGAGGGGTTTAGGGTCTGATGATACAAAGGGGAGTATGTGTCTGTTCCTCACTCTCTTCTGGTACAGGCTTTTCTCCGATGTAAATGTAGGCAGTTGAGAGGGAGGCAGAGAGCTTTTACTGCATATGCTAGGTTTTGATTACTTTGAACTCAGAATAATCTTTATGCCACAGTGGCCCATCTTGGGGCAGCCTGCCCTTGGCCTCCATAGTTCCTTCCTCTGAAACATTCCTCAGGTTTTACACATTAATGGTTGAGCTGACACATTGTTCCCTCTTACTGAATCAGTCTTAGTCTGATAATAGGTCACTTCACTTAAACTCACTTTAGGTGGTGATGCAGATGTGTTTTCAAAGGTAGGCCTATAGTTCAAGAAATCAGGTATTAGGCAAGAGGCATTTCTATGGCAACAGAAGAAAAGCAATGGTTGTGGATTAGATCAAAATATAAGTCAATTTCTGAGTTCTGAGGATAGCCAGTAGAGAAGATTTTAAGAGGTCAAGCTTGAAGCACCTTTAGGTAGAGGGAGAACGGGTAGTGGCAGTCTGACAGCTTTTTCCTGGTTTGTAGTTCACATGTCTCTGGAGATCTTGCCCACGGAACAGTAGGCCTGCAGATTGCCTATACATGAGCAGTGGTGCTGATTTCTCTTAAGGTAACGTCAAGTTGTTCGCAGTTAGCTTGCAGGCCTTCTGAACAAAGGGCAGTTTTAGTTCTCAACTGCATCCATCTCAGAAAGGTGGAAGAAAAAGTAAACAGTAGTTTGGAGAGTTGTAGTCATGTGCTAGAAGAAATCAAGATCTAGTCTAATTTGCAATAAACGGTATTAGAATCTAATATTTACTCTAGTATGTTACTGAAACATTTTTTTTTCTCTTATGTAGTCATTCTTATTTTTGCCAAAGATAACCAAATTAACGTGTTGCAGAATAAGTTTAGTCTTAACAACTTGGCCTAATTATTTACAGGAGCACAACAAGAATAGTAATTGGCCATATAGGTTCTTTTAAATGTGCTTTGCCGAAACTTTTAATGAGGAATTTCTAGATTTGCCTGCATTACCTATTCATTTGGGTGAATTCTAGTCTCTTCCAAATTATCTTGAGGTTCTTGCCCCTGCCAGGAAGTGACCTTTACTCACCTGTTAAGGCTGCAGGAAATTGTAAGCAAGGCATTGGGCCAACACTTCCAAGAGGCTCTATTCTCTCCATAAAGTCCACCTTAGTTCCTTAAAGCTATTTGGTCATGTCTGAGTCTGTGCGTGTCTCAAATGGAACAGTCCAGACAAAGCCTAGGTAACATAACCAATGTTTTCAATTTTATCCTGTTACAAGGAGAACAGATTCTTACTGAACTTATGCAAGGAACAAGAATACTCAGAGTTTTTTAATTCTGGAGGGTTCAGGTGAGAAGAAATGATCCATGTTTCATTTATGCTTATAATGTCATAATTTATCAAATTGCTATAGGTCAGTTAACTTGAGAGAAAAGATTTTGAAAGATCTGCAAAAACAAAACATTTTTAAAAGTTGGCAATGGTTTAACAGAAAGTCCTAACAACTATTATAATTATCTTCCTTGGTTCATTCAGTGCCATGTTAATAATTTTTATTTTGCTAGATCAGCTGTTTCCACTAGTTTTGGAAATTCTTAACCCGGTTTGGTTTGATGATCTTAAGGTTAATCAGAAACCTGAACTCAGTACTACAGAGTTCTTTCTAGGGATCTCACTGATGAAGAAACACATTTGCAACAGCAGCAGCATAACAGTAACTGTGAATGACAAGGTTTAAAAATGGCCATGGTTAAAGATTTGATTAGAGTTCATTATGATGCAGTGGGCAAGGAAATTTGGGTATTTCTGTGACATACCACACCTCAAGATAATAACATACCAGGATATCAGATTTCTAGGGGGTTTTATACAAATTTAGAACACGTATTCTAATTATGATATATGCAAATAATCTAACAAGGTTTAGGATTTACTTGACAATGCTTCCCATTTAACATCCCAAATAAGTCTAATTAGTTTCTCACAAAATCTCACAAAATAAGTCTAATTAGTTTCTCATAAAATCTCACAAAATTAGTTTCCAGGACCTCTCTGGAACATCTCAGGTAGATTGTGGTCAAAAGATTTCATTTTAGAATTTGATTGGGGAAGTATGTCAAAAAATATCAAAAGGTTTGAACATTTAATTGATTAGGATCACAGATCATTATAAAACACTATTTAATTATCTGTTTAACCAAAGTGGCCATAAAATATTTCAAAGGCAAATACCGAAAGTTACACAGCTATGAATAAAATTCTGCCTTTTTTTTTTTTTTTTTTTTTTTTTTGATATTAGGACTGAGTTTTGTTTTGTTTTGCTTTTAAGTAACCAAAAGACCTGTTAAACACAGGAAATTATTTTGGCAAAACAGAATCCTGGCTTTCTAGTCAGACAACTTTAAAGGTAAATAATTTACAATTTCTTATTTAAGAGCAAAATGGTAGTTCAAACCACTTTGTTCTTTTAGCAAGGAGAAAACAAAAGTTTTAATTTTGCACCAGTGTATTTTTTATAGTAAAACTCATTAAATTACTTAAATTTATTCTAATCTTAACCAGTATTGACCACATGCAAAATTCCCTTCTAAAGATTCCTTCTCCATAAACCTTTTATAACTCTGTTTACATTCACAGTTTGTCCTAAATTTTCCTTTTTTTAAATAGCCAATCTCACTTTAGTGAGGTAAGTAGGCCAGGCCCGAGGACCCAGAGGGGTCCCATGGGACCAGCAGGGGGCATCTTGGCTTCGTGCAGAATATAAATAAAATGTGAGCCAGGAGGAAGTGAAAACAGAGTTCACTGTGTAGTGTAAGGGATAGAGTATAGCAGATAGTGTCTGGGAGATTTGGAAAGGAGAGCAGAGTGAGTGTAGTCTGTCACTTGGGGTTAGGGGCTTATACTAAAAACGGGTCAAGGGTCTGTGTTCCTTCAGGAATTTAGGGTAGGGTCCAATCAAAGGCAAGTATCAGGTGAGTAACAGGTGTTATTTTATAAATCATTGAATGTAGGGGGTATTGACACCAGCATTGGCTGAGGTTTGTTTGAAGATATCACTATGGAACATGTTAGGGATCTGGTTCTTAGACGTCATCAGATTTTGGGGGCCTAGGATGAAATCAGAGAACAGTTAAGTTTATTGTTTTCCACTTGGAACATAGCTTCTTTGTTTTTTTCAGATGCAAGGTGAAATATACAACATGAGTAAATGGAACCTAACAGAAAAACAGCAGAGATGGAGCCTTTCTAAAAATGGAGCCCCTTCAGCCCCTTATCTCTCCTCACCATGGGATTTTTATCCTCCTTATTCTTGTGGGACGTTGAGGGGTGAAGATCTCATTTTTTGTAGCTGCTTCAAGCCGAACGGGATTGTAGACCCTGTCTCTTGGGAGACATAAAAAGCTTGAACTATCTGATTAAATGAAGGGCTCCTAGGCTTCGGTTGTCTGACTCCGAGGTGCCTTTGAAGTCTCATCACAAGAATAGGATGCTCTTCAGATAACTTGTCCAACAGAGTTGTGTAAAACATGCAGCAACAGTAGCCCCCGTTTCCATGGGGGAAGACGTAGCATGATTACTATTGTTATTAGAAGTTTTCTCCACTAAAGGCGATCCATTTCGCTAAGACAGCTAGAAATCCAGTTGTAGAGAGAACTAGAGAAGTCAAACACTGCCTTAATCTGGATCTGCAGGTCTGCTAAAACTTTGGGTACATTAGCTGAATTATCTGGGGTGTATATACAACACCAAGGCTCAATAATAGCACAAGTTCCTCTATCCGAGAGCCTCCTATTTTGTAATTCAAAGTTTGACAAGGAGAACCCCTGCACAGTATATTAATGGCTTGTGTGCTATAATTTGTTAGGGTCTTCATGTGCCAGATTGTGTATTCTATTCCCATTTGGAGCAAAAAAAAAAAAAAAAAAAAAAAAAAAAGTTAACTGGTAATCAAATCAGTGAAAGGCTGATCATGTCCAGTGGTGAAGTAAGTGGGGATAATTTGCAGGCATAGGTATTTCTTTACACCATTTCCCTTGCATCCAGGGAAAGCCTAGCGTACCATGTCCTATCCATCCAGGGGGTAGCCATGGCCACAAATTGGTGCCATGTAGCCATTGAGTTCCGTTGGGTCCCTGCCATGTGATGCTAGGTGGTGTCAACCAATCAGCAAACCATTTGGTTGCTTGTAGAACAAGAGTATGAACACGAGCTTCTGGGGGGAGCCACCCTAATTTGTGGGTGGCATTAGGCCATGCATCATAGGTATGATTTCTTTGTTCCCAATACAAGAGGGCTTTTTTGGTTTAATCGGCCTACAATAGGAGTAAGCCACATATTTGAAAATAGCCATCATCAGTATATCTCATTAGGTTTATTCCCCAAACAGCTTTCTTATCTTCATTTTGGAGTTGGCATATTCAGTCATGATTTTGATGGTAGGAAAAACGTCTTGCATGGCCTGGAGAATTCCACATAGTACTTACCATAGGCCAACATGAAACACTTTTGTTAGTAATAGAGATGTCCCTGTTTATGCTGGTATTTGGTTGGTGTAGCATATCTTTTTTATATTGGTGTAAATTATGCGATTCGGTGCCCTGTAATGGACAGATGCTCCAAGGGAGGACTGAAGTGCTGAATGAAGGAAGGTGGCCACAAACCCAGCATGGACTTTTCTGTAAGCTGTCTGCATAGTGTTGAGTCCACTGCAAAAATAAGTTGGGGCTGTCTGATTTTGTTAGAGATAAGTATAAATAATGAAAGATACAGTTATAAATAACTTTAAAAGCTTCATTGAACTTTATTTTATTTATTGGTCCTTTGGAGCAGCAGCTTTAGATCTTCCACAAGTTCATGGGTGTAGGCGGATGTTCATCTATGAGAGACAGGACCAAGAAACAAGTTTAATTCTCGATAAGTGCACATGGCTTGTTATCCTCCTCAGGTTTACAGCAATAGGGGTACCAAGTAAAACTTGATGGGGTCCTCTTCATTTGGGTCTCCGTTGTTGTTCTGGAAATCCCCGCTTCCATGTTTTAATACTACCATACTCCCTGGTTCTGTTGTCTCAGAACAGTGGCCTTTCATTGGAGATGGAAGTGTCCTGTTTCCATGTTCTTGGATGGCCTGTTGTATTAGGACAATGTAACTTTCTTTTCCCTCAGCAAAATCGTATTCCCACTCCTCATGTTTTTCCCCCAAAACGTATAGCTTACTTTGCTCGCATACAGAGTTGTTTCCCTTATTTCTAGTGACCTTAATTACATTTATTAGAATTCTTTATTCCTAGAAACCTTAGTTTCTAGTGAAAACCAAGTAGTAACCAACTGTGAACCGTTTGTTATAGTACTTTTATAGATTAGCAAATTGGTGAATACATTTCATGATTTCCAGAAACGTGTTTTTAATAGTACCAATTTTTAAAATAAAGCACAGAACTGGGGTGCCTGGCCAGCTCAGTCAGTAGAGGAAATGACTCTTGATCTCGAGGTTGTGAGTTTGAGCCCCACATTGGTTGTAGAGCTTACCTAAAAATAAAATCTTTAGGGGTGCCTGGGTGGCTCAGTCGGTTAAGCGGCTGACTTCGGCTTGGGTCGTGATCTCGCGGTCCGTGAGTTCGAGTCCCGCGTCGGGCTCTGTGCTGACAGCTCGGAGCCTGGAGCCTGTTTCCGATTCTGTGTCTGCCTCTCTCTGACCCTCCCCCATTCATGCTCTGTCTGTCTCTGTCTCAAAAATAAATAAACATTAAAAAAAAAATTTAAAAATAAAATCTTTAAAAAAAGAATAAAATAAAGACAAACCAAGTTTACAGACCTATACTTATCTTTAGGTTCTTTGCAGTAAGTACTATGTTTAGTACTTAATATTTTTTATCTTATTTGGAAATGATCTAAATGATCTAAAGGGAGAAATGATCCATTAAAGATGGATCAAGAAAGAAGACATATTTCATTATCCTTTTTTTAAAAAATCTTGCTTTGGATATAAAATATTAATATATCCCATGTTTATTGGGATTTTAAGGCATTACTCTCATCAGTTTAACAAATTTAGCTCATCATCTAACTCAACATAACTCCAGAATTTCAGATTACCAGACATTTTGGAAGCCATCCACAAATTTACCTATAAATCTTTTAATCTTATTTACAACTGTTTAATCTGCTTGTTCTTAACAGTCATGTTTCGTTTATCCACAAAACTTCATGAGGCCTTAGACAAAGTCAGCCAGTCTAATTTTTTCATTTGTTTGTTTTTTGACAAACTTGGAGCAGAGACAAGAAACCATTCAACCTTCATTTAACACAGGTGAAAGAAAAGTCTTACATTTAGTGCAGGACTCTAAAGACAGTTTTATTTTAATTAAACCAACAGCCTTAAATTAGCTTTAGTACTGAATATTTTCCCAGGTCATGTGAACTTGAAAAAACATTTTGGTTAGTTTCTATCTCTCAGAGTTTTGGAATGCCCAATTCTTTTAAGTGCTTACCTTTAAACCAACTAAGTAGAGGTCTTTTACAAATGAATTTTAGCAATACCATTTGGAGGCAGAAAAAATATTTTGCATTTCTAACATGTATGGACACACATACACAGACAAGATGCAAACAATCTTCTAGATTTTTTTTTTTTAATTTGTGGAAATGACAATACAGGCCCAGTTTCCAGATACCTCCCTTATTTTGTGTGGTGTGTGAAAAACCTTTCCCTAAAGTTATTCCTAATTCTATTTCAAAGCACATCTCCTATGTCCTAGAATAGATGGGGGTAGAAATTTACATCACAAGGCAGAGAGAAAGCATCTACATTTTCTTCAAGGTGAAGATTTGGCGCTTATCCCTCTGTTAGGACAGGTGCTCAGGTCTGGACACAAGTCATTTTAGCAGTTTATACTTTTTTTTTTGAAATCTGTTCCCCTTTTATTTCTTCAGTTTCAGGCAATCGTGGGCTGTTTACACTTTTTAAAGATATAAAATTTATAATTTCAAGGTACGGAAAGAATGCAACAAAAATTCCCCCAGAGTTTTAGGGTAGCTGCGATTTAAAATCCACCTTCCTTTCTCCTAAGTACAGGACAGTTTATTCCAATATCTTGATCTTTTATAATATCTAGAAACCATGTAAGAGGAATAGGCGGGTTTTCGGGATGGGGAAAAATAGGTGGTCTTTGATTTTAGAATTGCATTTCTGGTTTTCTTAGAAATTTATAAAACAGTTGTTTTTAATTCTCTAAAGAATAAGATTACAACCTTAGTATCAAGTGATTGGTCTGCTTTTTTAACTGAATTTGGTTCTTTTATTAGGGAGATATTTATGAAAATTGTAATTAAAAAATTTGTATCTTTTTAAAACCTGTATAAGGCATTTTAACAAAAGCCGACTTTCCGGGCACATAATTCAACCTGGCTTCTGTTAGTCCTTGAATATTGGCCCTTCAGAAATCATTTGTAGGAGGGCCTAGGAGAAATTTTTGGTCCTGATTCCTCTGAAGGGGGGTGGTGAATAGTCATTTTAGTCACTTATCTTTATATTTTTTAAGTTTTTTTTTTTTTTTTTTTTTTTTTTTTTTTTTTTTAAGAAATCTCAACACCTGACATGGGGCTTTAACTTAACAACCCTGAGATTCAGCTGCACTGACTGAGCCAGCTGGGGGTTCCCGCCCTACCCCCCCCCCACTTCCTTAATATTTTTCATCTCTAAATTTGGTAGGATCTTTTCTAAGTGGAGGGTAGAATGTCTTTATGATTTAAAAGATTGTGCTACTATCCAGGGGACAGGAATTCTTTTGTGGTGGGGGGTCTAGGATAACACGTGAAAAGAGATCACATACACTTCCTGAAGCTGGTATGATCATTCCCTGGAAGGTAGGAGCCAAGCAAGCCTGTTGCCATTGTCAGAAAACTTTCCTGGCTTTCAGCATTTACATGAGCACCCTGTATACTTTGAACCTGGAGATTAGGCCTGAATGCTCCCTGTAAATTTTATAGGGAAAGCGAAGTTAAAACCGGCAAATGAGGCCAGATTTTAAAGAAAATTTACATTGGATGTGGACATTTACTTCGACTTAAGTCTAATTTCTGTGATTTTATTTTGTCAAGGGAGTCCCTAAGGCTAGCCATTATACTAATAAGACAATTGAGAGCGCTCTGTGAAGTTTATTTTTCTTTTAAATATAGCCAATTTAAAGGATCAGTCGTCTGGCCACAGACGGATAGGATCTAACAGTGACTCAAACTAGTTAAGCCTTAATAGCTTAACAGAAGACGCAGGATGAGACAGGCATGTGTGGTACGACCCCACGATCCAGAAGTTTACCCCCAGGTAGTCTAAGAAAGAAAAAAACCTTCACTGCACAGGCAATAAGGATAGTGTGGTGAAAATGGTGTCTTTGGTCTCCCACAAAATTGTGAGGTGCCTCTAATGGGGTTTTGGAGTGATGGGAGGGGAGTGTTCAGAGCTGACAGTCAAGAAAGGATTGCTGAAGATGTCTTTGGTGCAGAAAGGTGATGTATTAAAGCACGGGGACAGGACTCTCAGGCAGAAAGAACTGCCCTGGGGGTGTGAAGAGTGATTGGTCCCATTCTATGGAATTATGGGAGGTTAAGGCTAAAGGGAGGCCTCCAGAAGGACTTTGATATGCTAAAGAGGACTCCTAACAAGCCTGGAGCCTTGCTGTTGTGAAAGCTCAGGTTGTTTTTCCTCTAGTAGGGCATTGACGTGAAGATAGTAGGGGGTTCCTGGAGGAATGTTATACTCTGTATTTGCCTCAGGTGTTGGTCAATGGGCTGCAGGTTATTTTACCGCCATTTCCTTCTTGCAGTTTGTTCCCCACAAAGGGGAGGGGAAGGTGATGTTAGGGCTTCAGGAAACCGAATCCATAGGTTTCTGGAGATTAGGCTATTGATAAGATTGCCCTTTTCTTGTAATTTACTAAGGCATTTGTAAACTGATGGAGATTCATGTCCTGTGTGACTGTGATCTCTGTCAGTTAACCATTTGTGTCCTTTCCTTTATTCTTGGGCAGCCAGGAGTGCCCGAGGAATATCATATATATTCCAACTTGGGGAGGGAGTGCTAGCTTGTACTTGGCCTTCAGCTTGCCTTCTGGTCCCTCACCACCTCCAGTCAGCAGAGGTGATAATCTTTGACCCCTGCTAGGTGATACTGGAAGGGCTCTTTCTAGGAGTAACAAGCAAGAGATGTTGAGTTGGCAAAGGTTCCTTTGTGCTGGACCCTCTCATGACAAACACCCCCGAGAACTGAGAGCTGGCATGGCCAGAGAAGAGAGTGAGAGAGACATCAAAAGATCCACAGAGAGATCTAGAGAGGTGGGAGGGAGTTGGATCCCCAGTCTGTTCAACTGGCCACCAAGTTGCACCCCAGTAAGTGGAGAACACAGAGAATATTTTCACTGGTCAGAAAGCTAGGCTCTTAGGACACAGAACAAGAGGAAGGGAAAATATATGCACATGAACAGCCTTGACTAATCCTTGGGTCTTTTGGAGCCATATTAATACCTAAGAGGGATGTCCTGTGGGGTTGGAGGCTGATGTGTTACGGTGTTATCTCAAAGCATGGAAGTTTCTTGAGGTTGGCAGTGTAAATCTACCCCGTTCCGTGACCAACTTTATCCTATCATGGGGTTTTACTTGAGGTGGCAAGTACTCTAACAGCTTTTAAGTGCTTGACTCATGCCTGATGAGGTTTTTTGGGGGTGATAGTAGGGTTCGCGGGGTCCGGAGCCGGCGGCCAAGAAAGAATTCTTGAAGACATCTTTGGTGCAAAAGGGTGATTTTATTAAAGCACAGGGGCAGGACCCGTGACAGGAAGAGCTGCCCAGGCACGGTGAGGAGAGACTAGTTGTATATTATGGAGCTGGGGGCAGGTAAAGTCCAGGGGAAGTTTCCAATGAGATTTTCACATGCTAAAGGAGACTCACAAGATCCTGGAGGCCTAGCTGTTGTCGCTAAGGTTGTTTTTCCCTCTAGCAAAACATTAGCATTAAGGCAGTAGGGAGTTCCTGGAAGAATGTTTTACTCTGCCAGCCTCAAGCATTTCCAATGGGCTTCAGGTTATAAGGCAATTTAATTTTATCTGCCATTTCCTTCTGCCTTTGTTTCCCACATCAGTGCCCACCAGTTTTGTGGCTCTGGCTTCCAAGAGGTCCCCTAACAACAGATGACAAACACCATGAATGACAAAAGACAAAGGGAAACAATGACCATCTCTGGGAGGAAATGAAGGGATTAGTAACCAAAGAGTACTCCACCAAATTTAACCAGAGTTGCTAGGCCCAAAGAGCTAGTTCCGAGATTTGTTCTCCTGCTAATCTAAATTTAGAAAGAGAGAACAAGGGCTCTCACCATTCTCACTCCTTCCGACACTGCCGATAGAGATTCCGGGATGCTGGCATGGTAAGAAATCTTACCTTCTACCTGGCTGTTCCTCAGGGTACAACAGCTGAAATCCACAGACCAGATATCCCAGAGACAATGAGCAACATAAAGCTTTGAAGAGCTAAGGATTGAGGGAGTGTCTGAGGATACAAAGGGGAGGTAGACCATTGGGAAGGTAAAAGGAGATGTTTGGAAAAACAAAGATTGCTCTGTTACTCAGATGAGTTTCTTAGGTTGACTTTATTAGTAGCTCTCTTCCTGGTATAGACTCCTTTCCAATGTAAATGTAGGCAGTTGAGGGGGAGGCCAAGAGCTTTTCCTGCATCTGCTGGGTTTTGATTACTGTGAACTCAAAATAATCTTTATGTCAAAATGGCCCATCTTCCGGGCAGTCTGCCCTTGGTCCCTACACTGACATACCCAACTAAATATACTCGTGACATTTGGCGATAAAATTGTCAGAGACCATGCTAGGGATTTTGTACATATACGTACCAGTCAGTGTTCTGATCAGAAGCAGAGGACACAGTCAAAAGTGTTTACCTAGATAGAATTTAGTGAAGAGACAATTAACAGAAATGTGCCTGGATTTAAGAGAACAAACAAGGAATGTTGAGACACTCATGAACTTGAAACCCAGGGAAGCCATTACTATTCCTGGGGCCACAGAGCAAAGGGGAGAAACAGGATTACCAAAGACCGTTGAGGGCTGAGGCCACGAAAGATAGGCTGCCTGAGAAGAGCTGGCCATCTGTTGGCATGCCCGCTGGCAGAACGTAATCTGGTACCAGAGGGTGAGGCTCCCAGGAGGTCAGAAAATAAATCTGGGTAGGAAGAAACTGGGAGGACACACACAAAGCAAAATGTACTCGTGGAACTTAGGATTCAAGGCTCACGTGTGAAAAAGGAGGGAGAATAACATCTTTAAAAATCCACAGAAAAATTAAGAATATCCAGTGAGGAGGATGGAGAAGTGATTTGAGATAAAATAAGATGTGCAAAATAAAAATATTCTTGAATAAGAAAGATTAGTCACCACTAACGATGGAGGATGTTGAAAAAAGTCAAATAACCAAAATTTATTGCATCATCTTCAGTGGTCTTGCTGATTTCTCTTTCAGAAGATAAGACAGCAGGGAGCAAATGCTGAAGCTTTAGTGTGTAGAGAAAGAGAGAAATGCAGAGCACAATCCACTTATTTGAGAAATTTTGTAGTGGAAGGGGGTAGAAAACTAGAACTAGTCAAAATGGAGAAATATAATGTAAAATGTTGTTTTTATACACCGCCCCCCCCCCCCACCGTGAAAGGTGCAATTCAAATATATTGGGGAAAAAATTAGCTTCTGTACACCCAGGAAGTGTCTGTTATTTCCGCTTTTTCTCTGTATCTTGAAGAAATATTACCAGGTATTAATCTTGCTATAGAGTATCAAAATGGTAGGAAGTGTAGGTATATTAAAGTGGGAAAGAATAGAGACAGTATTAATGTTTGAATCTGAGAATACATTTGACATCACAATTATTAATATCTCATGACATAAAGCTATCCTAATGAGGAATTATGCATTTTTAAATACACAGTTTAAAAATAGCAGTTTACTTTGCTCATACTGATATGCCCCGATTCGAGAGACCCCCCCGAAAACAAGCCACCAGAGTCCAGAGTCAAAGCCAAGAGGCAAGGGTTGTTTATTGCAGATTCGAACCCGGTCCTCCGCGCACTCGTTGCCAGTGAGGCTAAGAGGCCCTGAGTGAGGATCTTACAGCTTCTTTTATAGACAGGCACAAACAAGTTAGGGATTTTTTTTGCAGTTACAGAGCTGTTATTGGTTGACATTTAAATTTGAACACTCAGAAGAACTTGATTGGTTCCCGCCTTTTTTTCAAACCACTCAGCAGAACTTGATTGGTTCCCGCCTTTAGGTCAGACCACAACTGGGCACGCCCTGGCTGGTTCTGGGAACAGTTGGGGGGGGGGGGGGAGGAGGTCTTTTCTTTTTTTCTTTGCAGTTGTGAGTACACCTGGTAATTTTTCTCTTAGTCTCTCAATACTCATGTTCACCCTGAATAAAAGTTGATCCTATGTTTATGAAAGCACATGGTTCCATACTTAGGAAGAGATAAGCTCTGGGTACATCCAAGTACATTCTCAAATTCATTGCTATTGAAACATCAAATACTCGAGAAGAGCAATGTTTATAGAGGAGAATCTGAAGGCAGTACAATCCATTCATTTTTCTAGATACTCTGACCTATTTCTAGATTAAGCCAGTCAGCAGAGAGCCAATACCTACATTTAGAGTCTTGATTACCATTGTAAAATTGTTTTCTGAATTGTGTTTTGGCATTTTTCCATGGGGCTACATTGAAGTAAACCTGAAGAAACCTCTGTGAGGTTCCATGTTATCTTCTTATGCAGATGTCATCCAGCATTTTGTTCCTTGTGTAGCATGGTTCCCTTTACAAGAGGACTCGTTCGAGAAATTTCTTTCTGGGGTCTGTACCAGGAGTCTTAAGCTTCTTTAAGCAAGTGGCTAGATTTTATTGTGACAGACAAGATGAACCTCACAACTGATTGTGTCTCCATCTGAGTAGAATGCCAGGAATCTTGGAGCCAGAGTTTTAAACACAACCCCACAAAAAGTATTATGGTTTGTCTTCATCAAAGTGGTATATGGATAAATATTTTTAATCAAATATCACAAAAAGAATTTCATTTAAATAGCAAAGGTCCGCGTCCCAATATCTTCTGCTCTCTGGTTCTATCCCCCTCTATATACTTAAATAGTATTTTGTTTACTTCTTTACTTAGAAATTACCTATGGGCTACTGACTTCTTGATCAGTTTGTAGTTAGCTAACGTCTCCCCCATATCTGGCCTGCTTTTAGAAATGATATCAAATATTTAATTTTTTTTTTTAAATTTTGTTCCTTTTAATGCTAGTAAGTGGATTTGCTATTCTGTGGAGCTTTGGTAATATCTCCCGACTCATGTGAAGCACATGGATATTATCCATTGTGTCCTTTTTTTCTGTGTTCTTCCATACATTTCCATCTGCAAACTTCTTTCAGTTATGTTGTATTTGAGCATTGTCAAGTTTGATAACACTGCCTTTGTTTTTCTTACTTTGTCTATGTATTTATTTCAAATATTGACCAAAAAAAGGCAACTGAGAATATTTATGTAATTATTTTCATCCTTTCTTATGGCTTGATATATAAGATGAAGAAAAAACTGAGAGAAGTTTGGAGAGAAAAATAATATAGATGCATAAAATAATGAATTTAAGTTCAATAAAATATATAGTAGAGGAAAAAAAAAGAATACACAACAGATTTCTCTGATGCGATTTAAACTGCATGTGTGATATTATAAGTACTAAGAAAAAGTTTGGCAATGTCTTAAAAATTTAAGCATGCATCTACGCTGTGACTCAGAAAGTCTCCTCCTATGCATTTACACAGATGCTCACAGCGATTTCATTCATAATAGTAGAACCTGGAAGCTGCCCTAGAGTCTCTCAACAGAAACATGACTAAATAAACGGTTGTGCAGTATTTGTACAATAAAATAGTACCTAGCAGTAGAAAGAAAGAAATCATGGACACACACAAAAGCATGGTGAAATCTGTGTTACTCTGAGTGAAGGTAATGTTTGATCACTTTGATAAGAAGTACAAGAAAAGGCAAAATTAATCTCTTGTAATAGAAATTGGAGAAGTGTTCGCGTAGGGTTGGGGTTCCTGTTAACTAAGGTGGGTGTTGACTAAGGACACTGATAAGGGTGGTTGCTGGGTTAATAGAAATGTTCTGTATCTTGGTGGGGAGGAGTTTGCATGGGTGAATGCATTCTTTTTTTTTTTTTTTTTTTTTTTTAATATATGAAATTTACTGTCAAATTGGTTTCCATACAACACCCAGTGCTCATCCCAAAAGGTGCCCTCCTCAATACCCATCACCCACCCTGCCCTCCCTCCCACCCCCCATCAACCCTCAGTTTGTTCTCAGTTTTTAACAGTCTCTTATGCTTTGGCTCTCTCCCACTCTAACCTCTTTTTTTTTTTTTTTTTTCTTTCCTTCCCCTCCCCCATGGGTTTCTGTTATGTTTCTCAGGATCCACATAAGAGTGAAACCATATGGTATCTGTCTTTCTCTGTATGGCTTATTTCACTTAGCATCACACTCTCCAGTTCCATCCATGTTGCTACAAAAGGCCATATTTCATTTTTTCTCATTGCCACGTAGTATTCCATTGTGTATATAAACCACAATTTCTTTATCCATTCATCAGTTGATGGACATTTAGGCTCTTTCCATAATTTGGCTATTGTTGAGAGTGCCGCTATAAACATTGGGGTACAGGTGCCCCTATGCATCAGTACTCCTGTATCCCTTGGATAAATTCCTAGCAGTGCTATTGCTGGGTCATAGGGTAGGTCTATTTTTAATTTTCTGAGGAACCTCCACACTGCTTTCCAGAGCGGCTGCACCAATTTGCATTCCCACCAACAGTGCAAGAGGGTTCCTGTTTCTCCACATCCTCTCCAGCATCTATAGTCTCCTGATTTCTTCATTTTGGCCACTCTGACTGGCGTGAGGTGGTATCTGAGTGTGGTTTTGATTTGTATTTCCCTGATAAGGAGCGACGTTGAGCATCTTTTCATGTGCCTGTTGGCCATCCGGATGTCTTCTTTAGAGAAGTGTCTATTCATGTTTTCTGCCCATTTCTTCACTGGGTTATTTGTTTTTCGGGTGTGGAGTTTGATGAGCTCTTTATAGATTTTGGATACTAGCCCTTTGTCCGATGTGTCATTTGCAAATATCTTTTCCCATTCCGTTGGTTGCCTTTTAGTTTTGTTGGTTGTTTCCTTTGCTGTGCAGAAGCTTTTTATCTTCATAAGGTCCCAGTAATTCACTTTTGCTTTTAATTCCCTTGCCTTTGGGGATGTGCCGAGTAAGAGATTGCTACGGCTGAGGTCAGAGAGGTCTTTTCCTGCTTTCTCCTCTAAGGTTTTGATGGTTTCCTGTCTCACATTCAGGTCCTTTATCCATTTTGAGTTTATTTTTGTGAATGGTGTGAGAAAGTGGTCTAGTTTCAACCTTCTGCATGTTGCTGTCCAGTTCTCCCAGCACCATTTGTTAAAGAGACTGTCTTTTTTCCATTGGATGTTCTTTCCTGCTTTGTCAAAGATGAGTTGGCCATACGTTTGTGGGTCTAGTTCTGGGGTTTCTATTCTATTCCATTGGTCTATGTGTCTGTTTTTATGCCAATACCATGCTGTCTTGATGATGACAGCTTTGTAGTAGAGGCTAAAGTCTGGGATTGTGATGCCTCCTGCTTTGGTCTTCTTCTTCAAAATTACTTTGGCTATTCGGGGCCTTTTGTGGTTCCATATGAATTTTAGGATTGCTTGTTCTAGTTTCGAGAAGAATGCTGGTGCAATTTTGATTGGGATTGCATTGAATGTGTAGATAGCTTTGGGTAGTATTGACATTTTGACAATATTTATTCTTCCAATCCATGAGCATGGAATGTCTTTCCATTTCTTTATATCTTCTTCAATTACCTGCATAAGCTTTCTATAGTTTTCAGCATACAGATCTTTTACATCTTTGGTTAGATTTATTCCTAGGTATTTTATGCTTCTTGGTGCAATTGTGAATGGGATCAGTTTCTTCATTTGTCTTTCTGTTGCTTCATTGTTAGTGTATAAGAATGCAACTGATTTCTGCACATTGATTTTGTATCCTGCAACTTTGCTGAATTCATGTATCAGTTCTAGCAGACTTTTGGTGGAGTCTATCGGATTTTCCATGTATAGTATCATGTCATCTGCAAAAAGCGAAAGCTTGACTTCATCTTTGCCAATTTTGATGCCTTTGATTTCCTTTTGTTGTCTGATTGCTGATGCTAGAACTTCCAGCACTATATTAAACAACAGCGGTGACAGTGGGCATCCCTGTCGTGTTCCTGATCTCAGGGAAAAAGCTCTCAGTTTTTCCCCGTTGAGGATGATGTTAGCTGTGGGCTTTTCATAAATGGCCTTTATGATCTTTAAGTATGTTCCTTCTATCCCGACTTTCTCAAGGGTTTTTATTAAGAAAGGGTGCTGGATTTTGTCAAAGGCCTTTTCTGCATCGATTGACAGGATCATATGGTTCTTCTCTTTTTTTTTTGTTAATGTGATGTATCACGTTGATCGATTTGCGAATGTTGAACCAGCCCTGCATCCCAGGAATGAATCCCACTTGATCATGGTGAATAATTCTTTTTATATGCTGTTGAATTCGATTTGCTAGTATCTTATTAAGAATTTTTGCATCCATATTCATCAGGGATATTGGCCTGTAGTTCTCTTTTTTTACTGGGTCTCTGTCTGGTTTAGGAATCAAAGTAATACTGGCTTCATAGAATGAGTCTGGAAGTTTTCCTTCCCTTTCTATTTCTTGGAATAGCTTGAGAAGGATAGGTATTATCTCTGCTTTAAATGTCTGGTAGAACTCCCCTGGGAAGCCATCTGGTCCTGGACTCTTATTTGTTGGGAGATTTTTGATAACCGATTCAATTTCTTCACTGGTTATGGGTCTGTTCAAGCTTTCTATTTCCTCCTGATTGAGTTTTGGAAGAGTGTGGGTGTTTAGAAATTTGTCCATTTCTTCCAGGTTGTCCAATTTGCTGGCATATAATTTTTCATAGTATTCCCTGATAATTGTTTGTATCTCTGAGGGATTGGTTGTAATCATTCCATTTTCATTCATGATTTTATCTATTTGGGTCATCTCCCTTTTCTTTTTGAGAAGCCTGGCTAGAGGTTTGTCAATTTTGTTTATTTTTTCAAAAAACCAACTCTTGGTTTCGTTGATCTGCTCTACAGTTTTTTTAGATTCTATATTGTTTATTTCTGCTCTGATCTTTATTATTTCTCTTCTTCTGCTGGGTTTAGGCTGCCTTTGCTGTTCTGCTTCTATTTCCTTTAGGTGTGCTGTTAGGTTTTGTATTTGGGATTTTTCTTGTTTCTTGAGATAGGCCTGGATTGCAATGTATTTTCCTCTCAGGACTGCCTTCGCTGCATCCCAAAGCGTTGGGATTGTTGTATTTTCATTTTCGTTTGTTTCCATATATATTTTAATTTCTTCTCTAATTGCCTGGTTGACCCACTCATTCGTTAGTAGGGTGTTCTTTAACCTCCATGCTTTTGGAGGTTTTCCAGACTTTTTCCTGTGGTTGATTTCAAGCTTCATAGCATTGTGGTCTGAAAGTATGCATGGTATAATTTCAATTCTTGTAAACTTATGAAGGGCTGTTTTGTGACCCAGTATATGATCTATCTTGGAGAATGTTCCATGTGCACTCGAGAAGAAAGTATATTCTGTTGCTTTGGGATGCAGAGTTCTAAATATATCTGTCAAGTCCATCTGATCCAATGTATCATTCAGGGCCCTTGTTTCTTTATTGACTGTGTGTCTAGATGATCTATCCATTTCTGTAAGTGGGGTGTTAAAGTCCCCTGCAATGACCACATTCTTATCAATAAGGTTGCTTATGTTTATGAGTAATCGTTTTATATATCTGGGGGCTCGGGTATTTGGCGCATAGACATTTATAATAGTTAGCTCTTCCTGGTGGATAGACCCTGTGATTATTATATAATGCCCTTCTTCATCTCTTGTTACAGCCTTTAATTTAAAGTCTAGTTTGTCTGATATAAGTATGGCTACTCCAGCTTTCTTTTGGCTTCCAGGAGCATGATAAATAGTTCTCCATCCCCTCACTCTCAATCTAAAGGTGTCCTCAGATCTAAAATGAGTCTCTTGTAGACAGCAAATAGATGGGTCTTGTTTTTTTATCCATTCTGATACCCTATGTCTTTTAGTTGGCGCATTTAATCCATTTACATTCAGTGTTATTATAGAAAGATATGGGTTTAGAGTCATTGTGATGTCTGTATGTTTTATGCTTGTAGTGATGTCTCTGGTACTTTGTCTCACAGGATCCCCCTTAGGATCTCTTGTAGGGCTGGTTTCGTGGTGACAAATTCCTTCAGTTTTTGTTTGTTTGGGAAGACCTTTATCTCTCCTTCTATTCTAAATGACAGACTTGCTGGATAAAGGATTCTCGGCTGCATATTTTTTCTGTTTAGCACACTGTAGATATCGTGCCAAGCCTTTCTGGCCTGCCAAGTTTCAAAGGAGAGATCAGTCACGAGTCTTATAGGTCTCCCTTTATATGTGAGGGCACGTTTATCCCTTGCTGCTTTCAGAATTCTCTCTTTATCCTTGTATTTTGCCAGTTTCACTATGATATGTCGTGCAGAAGATCGATTCAAGTTACGTCTGAAGGGAGTTCTCTGTGCCTCTTGGATTTCAATGCCTTTTTCCTTCCCCAGTTCAGGGAAGTTCTCAGCTATAATTTGTTCAAGTACCCCTTCAGCACCTTTCCCTCTCTCTTCCTCCTCTGGGATACCAATTATGCGTATATTATTTTTTTTTTAGTGTATCACTTAGTTCTCTAATTTTCCCCTCATACTCCTGGATTTTTTTATCTCTCTTTCTTTCAGCTTCCTCTTTCTCCATAACTTTATCTTCTAGTTCACCTATTCTCTCCTCTGCCTCTTCAAGCCGAGCCATCGTGGTTTCCATTTTGTTTTGCATTTCGTTTAAAGCGTTTTTCAACTCCTCGTGACTGTTCCTTAGTCCCTCGATCTTTGTGGCAAGAGATTCTCTGCTGTCCTGTATACTGTTTTCAAGCCCAGCGATTAATTTTATGACTATTATTCTAAATTCACTTTCTGTTATATTATTTAAATCCTTTTTGATCAGTTCATTAGCTGTTGTTATTTCCTGGAGATTCTTCTGAGGGGAATTCTTCCGTTTGGTCATTTTGGAGAGTCCCTGGCGTGGTGAGGACCTGCAGTGCACTTCCCCCGTGCTGTGGTGTATAACTGGAGTTAGTGGGCGGGGCCGCAGTCCGACCCGATGTCTGCCCCCAGCCCACCGCTGGGGCCACAGTCAGACTGGTGTGTGCCTTCTCTTCCCCTCTCCTAGGGGCGGGATTCACTGTGGGGTGGCGTGTCCCGTCTGGGCTACTTGCACACCGCCAGGCTTGTGTTGCTGGGGATCTGGCGTATTAGCTGGGGTGGGTAGGCGAGGTGCACGGGGGGTGGAGGGGCAGGCTTAGCTCGCTTCTCCTTAGGTGATCCACTCCAGGAGGAGCCCTGTGGCAGCGGGAGGGAGTCAGATCCGCTGCCGGAGGTTTGGCTCCGCAGAAGCACAGAGTTGGGTGTTTGCGCGGAGCGAGCAAGTTCCCCGGCAGGAACTGGTTCCCTTTGGGATTTTGGCTGGGGGATGGGCGGGGGAGATGGCGCTGGCGAGCGCCTTTGTTCCCCGCCAAGCTGAGCTCTGCCGTCCGGGGGCTCGGCAGCTCTCCCTCCCTTTGTCCTCCAGCCTTCCCGCTTTCCGAGCAGAGCTGTTAACTTATGACCTCCCAGACGCTAAGTCGCGCTTGCTGTCGGAACACAGTCCGTCCGGCCCCTCCGCTTTTGCCAGCCAGACTCGGGGGCTCTGCTTGGCCGGCGAGCCGCCCCTCCGCCCCGGCTCCCTCCCGCCAGTCCGTGGAGCGCGCACCGCCTCGCCGCCCTTCCTACCCTCTTCCGTGGGCCTCTAGTCTGCGCTTGACTCCGGAGACTCCCTTCTGCTAATCCTCTGGCGGTTTTCTGGGTTCTTTAGGCAGGTGTAGGTGGAATCTAAGTGATCGGCCGGACGCGCTGTGAGCCCCGCGTCCTCCTACGCCGCCATCTTCCGGAACCTCCTTGAGTAAATTGAGCTTCTTTGGAGGCCCTCAGTTGTGTTGCAACTGCCACAAGGGTCTTCTCAGACAAGAAGGTCCAAGTGGTTGGCCAGTTAGTCTTTAGCTCCTGTGTTTATGATTCTGCAGGCTTCTGACTTCTGAGATTCTGAGTTACGTGTCCTGTTGAGCGTTGTCCCTTGTCTCTAGTGTCCTCTTAAATGGGTGTGCTCTATAAGTAGCAGTTCAGGACCAAGCTTTCACTGACAATCCCCTGTTAAACTAGGTGGTCCTAGGATTATTCTTCCCACAAGCACTGCAATCCAGGCTGCTTCAAGTTTTGTGATGCTAGATACTGGCTGGAAATTTCAGTGGAGACTTGAAATGTAGCCCATTTTTAGATTCCTCTTAACTCCCTTCGGTCAGCGCTGCTCACATCACCTCCAAAAGAGCTCCTTCCGAAGTTGCGAAGGATGGGCTGGGACTTGCTGAACACCCAGCGGCCTCCCTGAATGCATTCTTTAAACTGATCAAACTGTTCGCTTAAGATCTTTGCAATTTACCTTTATAAATTATACTGCAATTTGGAAAAAAAAAACCTTCTTGATGCCTACATAATCTGTAATTTATTGGGAGAACAACAAGTGATCATATACAGTTTTACTATTCAGTATAGTAAATGCTATGATATTCATAAAAATTCATATAGCATATAAATGGATATATAGAATATGATATAGCATAAAATTTCAGAAATGCTTGAACAGTTGGATTTGCCACAATCCAAAGGGTATGTTTTTAGCAGAGTTCGAGTGGATTATCCATGTGAACATCTGAGATTTGATGTGTGTGTGTGTTTATGTGTGTATATGTGCGTGTGAAATTTCACTTTTCTCCTAGCATTTATCCCCTGATTTTGACATAATTTTTGCCTGATCGTTTTCCTTTTTCTGCATGATCTCTGTGATTTCCACTTTACATACTTATAATGATGTCCCTATGGCTCTGGGAAAATTTTATTGATTAGCCCAGGGCCTTGAATCAGACTAGGGTTTTTTTGTATTTGTTTTTGTTTTTTCTCTCTAGGATATTATCAAATGTGGTTAATTTACTCTGGGTGGTTACTGAACTGGTTTTTGATACATCCAAAAATAACAAGACCTATGAAATAGACACAAGTGAGGGTTAGGAAATGCTTTTTATTCATTCATTTAATGAGGCAGTAAACGGATGCTCATTGAACCAACCAGTGTGTATGGGCATGGCATATAGTGATGGACCAGAGGTTTGATCACAGACTTCAAAGCTGACTTAACATACTTCTGAAATGTCCTTAGGTGGCTGATTAAAAACACAATGAAGGTAGGGGCGCCTGGGTGGCTCAGTCGGTTAAGTGGCCGACTTCGGCTCAGGTCATGATCTCGCGGTCCGTGAGTACGAGCCCCGCGTCGGGCTCTGTGCTGACCGCTCAGAGCCTGGAGCCTGTTTCAGATTCTGTGTCTCCCTCTATCTGACCCTCCCCTGTTCATGCTCTGTCTCTCCCTGTCTCAAAAATAAATAAAACGTTAAAAAAATTAAAACAAAACAAAACAAAGAAAACACAATGAAGGCATTTCAGCTGAGTGGAGAGGATAAGTATGGGATGTTATGAGGACCCCTGTAGAGCAGTGGGGAATTGAGGAGTGAGGGTCAGGGGATGTCCTTGCCTTCAGAAAGCACCGTCTGAGCTGAGTCCTGCAGGCCAAGTTTGTACAGACAAGAGAGTTGAGGTGACAAAGCCAGAGCTGGAGCGTAACAGATGCAGTCTTTTATGAAAGGCCTCCTTTTCTTCCTCCTTCAGCACGGAGTGTGACCAGGCCTGGCGAATCACATCGAGGCTGCAAAATGGGAGACCTATTTCTATATTTTGATATAAAGTGTTAGCATGGGGAAAATAAAATTTAAAATCTGGCAAGAAACAAAATTCCACTTAAAGTGATTATAGTGATCACAGGTTTATGAACATCCACGTCCGGAAAAATCAGTATGTTTTGATTGCAGCAGAGATAGTTTATATTTTAGGAAAACAAGATCTCTCTCACACCAGGAAATATTCATGTGTGTTGTTTTTCTCACATTATTTCCTGTGCAGGGAACTTGTCAGTAGTACTAAGATCTCCTCCGAGGCTTACTTGCACAATAGCTGTGTGTGGCAGGCACACACATTTTTTTCAGTCTTAAAACAAAACCTTTGCCGGAAGATGCACAGTCGTACTCATTTGCTCTAGAAGCTTGCGATCCTTCATTTTAGGTTTCTTGAAAGGTGAAGTTTTAGTGAGGACCACATATTTATTCTTCTCGTAAAATCCTTCATAAGTTACACTTCAGACCCCATAATAGTGAATTTGAGGGAAGTGTTAGTTCATGCATCACACACTGCATATTTCTAAATCCTTATATATTTTCCTCCAGTCTGATAAATTATATGCTTCAAGGGATGACAGAATGCTTTCCCAAAGTTTATTGGTTTTTAAATGCCAAGTGGCTGAAAAGTTTTTCGATGATTTTAGACTTTTGCATCCTCTCTGAGTTGAGGGGAAGATCCATCAATTTGAAAGATTCTCTGAGACCCCAGTTGGCAAGCTATAGCCTGTAGGCTCACTCTGGTCCCTGTGCCTTTAAAGTCTGTGAGCTTTGGTGGTTTTTACGTTTTTTAAGTGTTGTTAAAATAAAAAGGATGAATGAGAAAAAGAAGGATATGGTACAGAGAGATACGTGGCCTGCTAAGCCTAAAATATTAACTGTTTGTTACTTTACAGAAAAAATTGGCCTCTTCCTCTCTTAGGCCATGAAGCTAGAATGAATATTTAGTGCACACGGTGGGAAATTTTTGGTTATTAAAACTTCAGCGATATTTAGATGATAAAATTAGCATTCTGAATAACTCAAAATGTGTTTTTTAAAAAATCCTCTTTGCTGTGTATTTTTATTTTAAGTTTTTATTTCAATTCCAGTCAGTTAACACAGTGTCATATTAGTTTCAGGTGTACGATACGGTAATTCAACACTTGCATCCATCACCCGGTGCTCATCGCCACGAGTACCCTCCTAGTCCCCTTCACCAGTTTTCCCCATTCTCCCACCCCCCTCGGCTGTATATTTTAATAATTAATAGGGCAGTTACACTCAGGTGGCAGCACAGGTTCAAACTGTATTGCCCTTAGCTTTACTAAGCTTAAAGCCTCACAGGTTACATAAATGCAAGGTCAGTAAAAAAACAAAAACTAAAACAAACCCCACAACCCTACCCTGCTAAGCCTATGTGCCAATCACAGCCAGTAGAGGACCTGTGATAGCCGTGACATACAATTCACCAGCTCCTGTATGTTGATTTTTCAGTCTTACGGTGATGAATTTGTCAGTCGTTTTCATATATCCACAAAACACGTATTATCGTGTGACATTTGTGTAAATGAAGGTTGAATTTTAAAAGCATATTGTTTCGTTCATTTTAATTTTTCAATTTTCCATGCAGATTTCCAGTTCTAAAAGGTTTTGTAAATATAAGCTGTTTTAGCTTGTCTTTTCTTTCTTTTCACATGTTTTCACGTGTGAAACACTTCAAGTGGATGTGGGTCCGATCATGTGAAGAAACAATGCTTCCAGACCTATGGCAGGGTGCTCACTGCCACCAAAATAAGATGAACTAAAGCAGACCAGCCTTTCTTTCCTTTTAGTAAACAAGGTCATCCAAACTTAATCATTTCTATTAAAAGCTGCCGAGGAGTTTTTGCTGATGGCCACAATGGGAGCCTGGTTGGGGAAAACGCGTAAGAAAAGAAAATATCAATTTTTGTCAAAATTTGTGGAAATAAAATTGAAGAAATAGGGCTGTGTAGGCACAGATGCTGTATAACAAATGGGCCAGAAATCAAATGTGCATCCAAAACGTGGTGTAAAAATTATCTATGAAACCTTAAATTTGGTATTTACAAATATGCAGTATTAAATATTAAAAATAAAACATGTTGTGCCTAAATAGAAAACCTTTATTCCCAGCTGAAAATTTGATTCTCAAACAAAAGTCAGCATGGGCATGATGATTGTTACTTTGTTAGTTATTCGACATCCAGTAACATCTCTGAGACTGAGTTTCCTGATTTGAAAAAAATAGCAGCCCTCCCAAACTGAAGAGTTTTCCATGTGGCCCCAACAATGCAGTATGCACTAGCATCCTTTAAATACTAAAGTGATACATAAGGATTAGATGTTGTTTTTATTAAATCAATGGTTGCGTCTCTTCTGATGTTTCTTAACTTTTCCAAATGCTGCTGTATGAAAGGAGACATTTCACATATATTTATGCCTTTATATCAAGGCAGTGATGGGTAACATGGGCACTCTTTTGACATGTTTGAGACTTCAGTTAAAATAATGTCTTGAATGTCTATATGCTTGGAAATGAAAAGAAGTGCAAAAAAATCCCAGTTTACTGATGATGTGAACACTGAAGAAAATACCATAGGATACGCATTTGTTCATAAATAATAAATGTGCCCTCTCTGTGAAGCTCACCTTCAGTAAAACAGCACTGTCTTAAATGTCTCAAATTCTCTTGACCTTTCAGTGTGATAGTGAAGTCTTAAATGCAGTTTATCTAAATCTTCACTAATTATCTTTCCATTCAAATATCTTTGTATTTGTCGGTATTTATTCAGTTGCTTAAAAAACAAAAATCAGAAAAAATGAGGAAACAAGGCAAAGAATCAAAATGCCCAGGGGTTTCCTTCAGCACGTTCTGGATTTAGAGGCTGATATGTTGTTTCCACAGATGTGCCTGCTTTGTCTTTTTCTGACGTCCATCCCTTTATAATAGCAAGATGACCAGCAGGGCCTTTATGGAAGGAGAGCCAGTTCCCAGTAGTTCTGTGTTTTGTTTTGTTTCCTCCTCTCCCATGTGGCTCATTTGGGATCCAGATTGTAGTAAGCGTCCTGTCTCTTCTCTTAGGACTCACCTCCACACCCCCATTCCTCCCTTCTTCCTGAACCACCCCAGTCCTTGGGAGTTTTTGTCACCAGATCATTCCATCCACTACTATTCTATTTATTGCATTATGCTTTTGCTTCTGTTCTCTTGGGAACTTCACTTTATTCAGGGAGGGGGATGTTAGTGGCCATGCTCTTAACAGTTATAAGATGTGTAAGTTTAAAAAAAATAGTTTATTTTTGAGAGAGAGAGTGGGAGAGGAGGAGCGTGAGAGGGGGAGACAGGATCCAAAGCAGGCTCCATGCTGACAGCACAGAGCATGATGCGGGGGCTTGAACTCATGAACCATGAAATCATGACCTGAGCCAAAATGAAGAGCCAGACGCTTAACCAACTGAGTCACCCAGGTGCCCCTAAGTTGTGTAACTTTTTTGCTTGAAACTCTCTGATGGATTTCCTTCCAGTACGCTTAAAGTGAAATACACAACGTTATCATGGCTTACAGGCCCTCCTTGCTCTGGCCTCCACCTCTCCAACATCTTCTACCCTGTTCTTCCTTTCTTGACCGTGCTCCAAAAGCACTGGTTTCCTTACTGTCCCCAGAACATGCAAAGTATGCTCAGGGCATCTGCATTTCTGGCTTTTCTTTCTCCTATGCATGTAATTTAATATGTACCAACATATACATATAATGCAACTTAGTGTCGAATGAATGTGTGTGTGTGTGTGTGTGTGTGTGTGTGTGTGTATTCATTCTGTATTATTTATTTGCCGCCCCACTATGTACTTTAATAACAAATACCATGAGAACTGAAACTCTCTGTTGTTTACTTCTGTAACCCCAGTGATTTCAACAATATATTGTCCATCGTGGCTCTTAGCCTTTTTCTAAGTAAATGAATAAGTGAATGGATCAGTAAATGAACGCGTGTATGAATGAATCATTCTGCCACACGTGTTAAAATGAAGTCTCATAAAGTTGGGGGCCCACCCTGGGGCTATAGTGTGGCCTCTGCTCCTCCTGATTGTGGTGGATTAAGAGTACACAGCAGACAACATTTTTGAGAAAAGCTAGATGCTGTCACTCAAAAGAAGGTTGCTGAGAAGGGCGAGAATAGATACCTACCCCTTTACTGTATTTCTTGATCAAATTTTGTCAGCAAGATACAAAGAAGATGCCCTACCTAAGTGTTAACAGTCCTGACATTAAGCTCAAATAATGTGCAGTGAAGGCTTGAGGGAAGGTGTGGCCATTCTGAAAAGGCAATGGTAGACACAGCTAGGATAAGGAAAGCCCAGGAAAACACGAGATCATCCCTGAAGACCATCCAGTTTTCACCGCGTTCATCTGTGTGTGTTAGACCAAATATTACCCATCGTGCAGATTGTTGGGACATCTAAATGTTAGACAAAATAGCTTAAATCCTGAAGAAATCTTTCAGTATGCGTCCTACATCACTAGGTCTTGCATTGCACTTTTTGTGTTTTGGAGGCCAGGAGTGTGACTGAAGAGTACCGATCAGGTAACAAACCCTGTAAACTACAAATTGAGTCAGTTGTGCTGTGTGTGGGAAAGTAAACCGGAACCTCCTGTTTCAAAGCTACTATGTACTTTTTGTCAAAAACGGTCTTTATTTGCTACTGATCACTTTTATGTACGCAAAAAATTGTTACAAAATCGTTTTTTAAAAGGTAAAATTTCTGTTTTTGTATAGAAGTCATTCAAAAACCTCAGGTCAAAGTGCAACAGATTAGTAACGTAATATGGTACTTATGTTTTAATTTTTTGTGATTAAAAAAGGGAAGTTTTGTATTTAAAATTTTTATTTCAGTGTTTAAGAGATCATATAAACAAATATAAAAGAGGATGTCATGCGGCATGCACAATTACAAAAACTCAATATATAGGGACAGCTAGATTATATGTACGAAATTAAAACACCTGATATTTGAAATGGCACAAACATCTATTTCTCATTTAGTTGACTTACATCTTCTAAATTATGATGGTCTCTTGCTTTAAATCTTCCTTGAATTATAATTTTATAAATTGATGTTTTCCCTATTATTAGATTGTGATCATTTTGAGTGTAGTGTCTATGGCTCTAAACATCTTATGTTCCCTGTATTATCTTCTCTATAATTACTGTGGAATAGAGGTTGTTTTTTTTTTAATATTTTTATCTTTATCCATTTCAAGAAGGACAGAGAGAGCGAGTGGGGGAGGGACAGAAAAAGAGAGGGAGAGAGAGAATTGCAAGCAGGCTCTGCACTGTCAGCATGGAGCCCGAAGAAGCTCGAGCTCACAAAATGTGAGACCATGACCTGAGCTGAAACCAAGAGTCAGATGCTTAACCAACTGAGCCACCCAGGTGCCCCGGGAAATCACTTTTTTGATAGAATCCTCTGTAAATGAGTAAAATTGGAATGAACACATTTCTGATCAACTTGTAAATTCTATTAATGTGTTTATGCCAATAAAAGGTAGAAAACCGTGGCCACTTGCATGGCATGTTCAGCTGTTCTTTTTATATAACCGATATTGAGAAAATTTTCACATTTCTAATGGTGCCACGGGAAGGTAATGCAGAGAAGATTTTTAGACAGCAAGAAATATGGTTGGAGTCTGAAAAATAGTTTGCAATGAAATGCAGACTATTAGCACTCATAATTTAAATGTTTACTGGACACTGCATTGGGTACCATATAGTGTTTCATTCTTCTCATACATGTGTATTTCCTCCTTTGAAACGGCCCGTGGAAATTTGGGCCTACTTCCCATTTAAAACTGGACTTGTTTTCAAATAAAGGGGGTATAGTAGTTTTTTCAAATTGGCGATCGTAGAAAATATAAAATCCTGCCATTGGATAAGAAAATGGAAGTTTATTTTAGTGCACAGAAAACGTGGTTGTTTCCAGAGTATGTTTTCCCTTCCTTTTTTTTAACCCCTTTCCTTTTTTTCCAGGCATTTCCTGGGAACATCAATTCTGACGGCGTGGTACGGCATGATTTGCAGCACGTGGTCATTGCCCGCTACGTGCGCATAGTGCCTCTGGACTGGAACGGAGAAGGCCGCATTGGGCTCAGAATTGAGGTCTATGGCTGTTCTTACTGTGAGTACCTTTTGGAATTCGCGGTTGATTTTGTCATCTTCATTGACTTAGTAATTTATTTTTGATTATTTCACATGACTTGCTTTCTCTGACGGTAACTCGTTTTGTATGTGAATAATATGCAAGGTTATTTGTATGTTAAAATATATCTTTACATTTTTACACAAACAGGCATATAAAAAATACCTTAAACAAAGGATTCGGGAATTGATTTTTGTTTAGCAGACTAAATGGCAAAGCTTATTAATTAGGTTGCCCAAAGTCTTATGAAATATTTAAGAAGCAGAAACTTGCAGTATTATCCATCATTTTGATAATTTGCGATGGATTTTGGATACATTCTCGAGAACTTCCTGGCACTTGTCTTCGGTTACACCTTTTACTATTTTAAAGCTAATCAGTAAGTTTTAATGTCACTGATATTTTACATGTCTATAAGTTTTATTTGCTTCATTTAAAAATTGACTTGGGGACGCCTGGGTGGCTCAGTCAGTTAAGCGTCCAACTCTTGATTTTGACGCAGGTCAAAAAAATTTTCTTTAATGTTTCAGCAAACATTAATGTTTTAATAATGTTTAAATAAACATTTAAATAAATTTTTAATTAAACACGAAATGTTTAAATAAATGCTTAAAAAAGTAAAAATTGACTCGGTCACCTAAAACAATACTTGTCCTTTAATTATGTTTTAAACTTTTTTTGTATTTTGTAAATATTTTAAACTTTTTATTTATATTTTGTAAATGCATATACGTGTGTGTGTGTGTGTGTGTGTGTGTGTGTGTGTGTGTATACACACACACACATTATATAAATATAGATAGATGGATAGATCTAGTGATTGTAATATGTGGATTTTGGGGATTGTGGTTCTGTTGTCTCTCTTTTACTCATTTTGCTGATTTCCTCCTCCTCCTCCTCCTCCTCCTCCTTCATTTCTTTCTTCTCCGATAGCCTTCTTATCTGCCTCTCCCTATTTTAGGGCTTCCTCATCTTCCTCACCGTGACTTTTGTTTCTTTGAAACTTGATCTGTGGAGCTTCTTTGGGACCGAGGTTGATGCTGGGTTCATCACAGAAGATTTATCTTTGCTTATTTGCTTCTATGAAGGCCTTGCCAACACAGAATTACTTTAAAGATCGTTTGAGCTGTTTTGAGGCCACTAGCTAGTGAGTTCAGTCTGCAAATACATGATTTGCAAATACTGGCTTTAAAATATGAATTCTCTGGTGAAATATTTCCCCTTCCTAGGAAGTTGTTTTTCTCCTCTTACCCCTGGGGGAAGAGGAATGCTGGATAGGGACGGAATGGGGAATTGGGATATTAGCCTCATGCAAGGAGTCTCCTGTTAGACTCTCCTACCCCTTCCTATCGATCCAGAAAAATAAAAGCTCACTGTAACCAGAAGACGGCAGGTGTCCTCTTGGGCAGGCTTTTTGAAATTAACCAACATTTGGTAGTTTATAATAAAATACACATAAAGCCTTTACCTCTGTAAGAATTAGTTACAGAGATTGGTGAAAATGGTAGCCGTGGTGATGACCGAATCCTATTTATTTATTCATGGGCAACATCATTATGTGCAAACTGAACTGGTTGCTGCACAGGGGCCATGGAGATCATTGAAAAAATTCCCTACTTGTTTATTTTATTTGGTCATGCATCACTTTAGCATAGCAAATACAATGAATGGAGAGACATATGGATTTAGTTCTTCAGGAGAATGTGGCTCTTCAGGAGGAAGATTTAACCTGCCAGGAGGAGCTAAAATGAGCCCTAACATAAATTTGGGTTTTTTATTTGTGTGTCTGGGTATTATGGACACAGAACCCTGTATTCACACATTTTCTGACTGTCAGCACATTGGGAAAGCCACAACAAAATGTGAAATTTTTCTCTACACGACGGATTTTCTAAGCAGCATGCTCAGATTTTGGTAAATGAAAAATATGTAACACTCTTCATGGGAACCATGATGTGTGTAATTTATTTTATTAATAATTATTTATTGAGCACTTTTTATGTGTCATGAAATGTGCTGAATGTTAGTAATACAACAGTGAGTAAGGAAAACGTGGTATGAGAGACAAAGGGGAACGGTTAGTGTAGGAATAGTGTTTGGGGTAAGAATAGAGGAGGTGAAAGGTCACTTAAGCCAGCATGACAGAGCTGAGTGGAAAACCGGCTGGTGTGGTGCGTGCGGTGCCAGGGCTCACTACCGCTGCCTCTTTCCCTGCCTTATAATTCCGACAAAATGAACACCTGGGCCGCCATCACCAAGTCAATGAAAGCATCGAATGGATACCGCACAACCGCCCCCTGCGGTTACTGCTGTTTTTTTAACTTTGTGTATTTATTTTGAGAGAGAGAGAGGGAGCGAGCGCGAGTGAGCGCGCGCAAGCTGGTGAGGGGCAGAGAGAGGGGGAGAGAGAGAATCCCAAGCAGGCTTCGTGCTGTCAGCACAGACCTTGTCTCGGGGCTCAAACCCACGAACTGTGAGATGATGACCTGAGCTGAAACCAAGAGTCAGACGCTCAACCAGCTGAGCCAAATGGAACCCTAAAGTACACACTGTTTCTCACCTGACTTACTTTGTTCAAGACAGTAATTGTGAGAATTAGCCACGCTGTCATGTGAGGGATCTGTTGATATTCATTAGTACTGTTACTCTATTGTGTGAATATTCTACACTTACTCATTTTATGTTGATGAACATATGAATTGTTTCCAGTTTTTGGCCATTTGGGTCAGATTGCTGTAAACATTCCTCATGGGTGTCGACTTAGGAATAGGTAATGCTAAGTTAGGATATCTGTGTGCTTTAACTTGTGTCAATCATGACAAATTTTTTCCTGAAGCGGTTGTATCAGTTCAGACTTCCACGGCCGATGTCCTAGTGTTGCTGTTGCTTCACAAATTCCTGCACTTTTTATTGATTTGAAAGTCTTAGCCATTCTGGTGGGTGTTATTTTATCTCATTGTGGTTTTAGGGAACACTTGCCTGGTTTTTAAAGAGGTTATGCCTGTTGGTCATCTCTAGGCCCTCTTTTTGAATTGTTTGTTGGAGAATTTTGCCCATGTTTCTATTGGGTTTCTTCTTATTGATCTATCTTCTCATTGCTCTGAGTAGTTCTTACAGCCAGCTCTCTTTTTAAAATTTCATTCTTGTTACAGTCTCTAGAAATGTATCTAAATATCTAAAAAAAATTGAAATGGTTGTCTTTACAAATAATTGTTCCATTCCATTCCATTCCATTCCATTCCATTCCATTCCAAGTTTATTTTGAGAAAGAAAGAGAGAGCACGAATGTGGGGGACAGGTACAGAGAATCCCAAGCAGGCTCTGTGCTGCCAACACAGAGCCTGATATGGGGCTTGGACCCATGAACTGAGAGATCATGGCCTGAGCTGAGGTCGGACACTCAACCAACTGAACCACCCAGGCACCCCTAAAATTAATCATTTACATTTTTTTTAACATTTATTTATCATTGAGAGACAGAGACAGATGGAGCATGAGCATGGGATGGGCAGAGAGAGGGGGAGACACAGAGTCCAAAGCAGGCTCTGGGCTCTGAGCTGTCAGCACAGAGCCTGACGCAGGGCTTGAACTCACAAACTGCAAGATCGTGACCTGAGCTGAAGTCGGACGCTTTTCCCACTGGGCCACCCAGGAGCCCCATAAAATTAATTATTTTAAAACCAACACCATCATTGGGGTTACTTTAGAACTCAAAGTAAGGGCAAATGCAGCTTGCCCAAAGGTAAATAGTGCGCTGACCTGGGTGTGGCCTAAAACATGAGGGCATGTACTATAATCATTGCAAGTGGATCTGTAAAGTCGTGTGCTAGTGCTATTATGGGCTTTTCCATCTGGTGAGGGCTCTGGAAATCACAAGATGGGAAGGGGGAAAATACCTGAAGCTAAATAGGAAGCTAGATTTTTCCAGTGTTAAGTCCCTCTGTGGCAGGGGAGGGAGAGGGGTCTGCCACTTTAGGAAACTGTACTAACATCATACCAATAGATGCCAGTGGAGTAAATGATGAATCGGCAGCATAAAATAAAATAAAGTAAAATAGAAGTTTAAAAATACCACCGTAGTAGGTTGAAGTAAATTGGATAATGGCCCCAGAGATAGGAGTTACTCATCCCTGGAACTGTAAATGTTATATTGTGTTTGTAGATATGATTAAGTTAATTATTGAGACAAGGGGAGATTGCCCTGCATTATCCAGGTGGGTTCTAAAGCAGTGGGTTCTGTCCTCATGAGAGGTGGACAGAGGGAGAATTCACAGATAGGAAAATGGCTGCATTGTGACCACAGAGGCACAGATCCAGTGATACGGTTGTAAGTCAAGGAATGTCAGAAGCCACCAAAAGCTGGAAAAGGAAAGGAACAGATACTCCCCTGGAGCCTCTGGTGGAATTCGGGTCTTGCTGACACACTGATTTGAATCCAGTGAAACTGATTTGGGACTCCTAGCCTCCTATAACGCTCCTGTTACAACAGGGGCAGGAAACTATACCAGCATCAATACCAGTATGGGGGGGAAAAAGGTATGAAAATAGTTCTAGAGTAATGCTCTTCAGGAGAACTTCAGTCAAAGACAGAAATGTCCTTGACCTGCTTGAGGCCACTGCTCAAGTTTGCCTGTTGAGCACTTGAAATGTAGCTCAGACAACTGAGAAACTACATGTTAAATTGTATTTAATTTTAATTTATTTAAATTTGAATTTAAATAGTGTAACTGCTGGCTACTATATTGGATGGTGTAGATTAGAAGAACCAAAACATCTGTATGTTGTTATTTTCTTTCAAGTCCTTTTATAGTTTAAAGTATTGATAACATTCATTTTTAAATGTCATTGTCTAATTTTTCCCTTAGTTTGGAAAACATCGATTTAATCACCCTGGAAGCTGTCTTTATTGTCAGAAAGTTGATGACTAGTCATTTCTCTCACCAGATCCCTAACTGGGCCATTTTCCTAACTAATGTCCAGATCAGATTATTTTTTGTCTATTTTTGAAGAATGCATATTGTGTTTATCTCTTTTCCAAGAAAAATACATGTTTATAATAAAAATATGGGTTAAACCTATTTGTGATGGAGAGCTTTCCCAAAGGTATTATGATTTAAATTTACCTGTAGTGGAATTCAGGCCAGTGTGGGCCTTTAGAAGATGGCCTTCTAGGGGCGCCTGGGTGGCTCAGTCGGTTAAGTGTCCGACTTCAGGCTCAGGTCATGATCTCATCGTTCCTGAGTTCGAGCCCCGCGTCAGGCTCTGGGCCGACAGCTTGGAGCCTGGAGCCTGCTTCAGAGTCTGTGTCTCCCTCTCCCTCTGCCCCTCTCCTGCTCACGCTCTGTTTCTGCCTCTCAAAAATAAATAAACATTAAAAAAATGTTTAAAAAAAAGATGGCCATATATGTATGTATGTGTGTGTGTATATATATATATAAAGCTTATGGAACTATGTGTCAACAACTTTGGGTTTTCTTTTTTTTTTTTTTTTTTTCAGGATCAAAACAAGTTTATTATGGCCGGGCCAGACAGGGAAATCCAACAGGTCCCAAAAGTCTGGCCCTGAACAAGCTTTGGGAATGTCTTATAAAGGCTGTATTGACCAATTGGGTTGCAAAGGGTGGCAGTTGGAAATGGTGGGCACCAATTACACAGTGTTGTAGCTTTTTAAAATACAAGGCGGGCACCCATCACACAGTCCTGAAGAATTTTAAAATATAACTTGTTGACTCTAGTCCATGGGGGAAGAGAAGAAAAAAAAAAAGGTTAGAGAGGGAGAGAGCCAAAGCATAAGAGACTCTTAAAAACTTTGGGTTTTCAATGAGAAAAAGAATGGTGGAAATGTCAGTCAGATACACCCTTCCATTTTTCCCCATTAAGCGTAGCAGAACTGTGTATGCTGGGGTCCCGGCAAGGAAAAACTAGGCTTTGATCGCTCCTGTGGGAGAGAAATGCATTCTCTCATCTTTCTAGCAACCCCTTAGAGGATTTATCTGAGGTCTGTCTTAAAGTTCCAGGTTAGGGAATGGGGCTATGCTTCCTGTATCTCAAAGTTTGCCAGCAGAACTAGACAGGGAGAAATCTCCGTATGAGCACTGTCTCTGTTGGAGGGCACCCACTGTACTCCCCCCCGTGCCTGTCATTGCCCCCCAGTGCACTTCCTCCGTGCTCACTTTGTCATCTGAGGAATTAGACACTTCTCAGGGTTGCAAATGAAACGTTCACTCTGCTCCAGGTGGACAAGGTTTTAGTTCCAGGCCACTACTTTGAAGCCTTTAGGGCTTCTGCTGAGGTTTTGTTTCCTGACTTGTCTTGAGGGTAACATGAGTTCCAACTTCAATGACTCTAAACTTCTTGTAAATCATTCTGCTCCTTCTCCATTCAGTTGTCCCTCAAGTTGAGTTGAAACAAGTGCATGCTGTTATTTTTCAAACGGAGTAATATTCCCCACGTCTTGTCACTCAGTAAGCCTTCTCCCAACACACCGATGCTCATCTTGCTCTGTACCAGAGGGACCACATGAAGCAGAAGGGAGAAGTCTCACTCTCACAATTTTTAAAAACCATTTATGGCTGCAGTGCTCAAACATTCGTTTTACAAGAGCCCCACACAGCGTACTGATTGAAGCAGTGAACATTTTTGGTGACAAATCCTGTATTAGCTTTTGACCGGTCTTCCTAAGAGTGAGGTCAGTGCCTTGGGAAGCCCAGAGACATACACAGCTAAACTAATTTTTATATATGCCTTCACTTTCGATGAATCATTCATAAAGCCTAGATATATCGCCCAGTGCAAATCATGGTGGAAAGTAAGCACCAGAAAAAGCAGGAGAAAGGGGTAAGAGAAGCCAAATCCAAAGAGACGGACAGTGTTTTGTCCTTTTCCTGCTGGGCAAATGAGGTCATCCTCTTACAGGGACCACAGCTGACTCTCCCAGTTCCCATGCTGCCCAGGCCAGAGGTGCTGTCATGTGCATGCGCGTCAGTTGCCCAGATCCACGAACTGTGGTGTAAGACAGCTGGGCTTACTTCTGTCACAGATCTGGAGGGCAGAAGTTGGACATCAAGGTGTTAGCAGAGGTGACTCCTTCTGAGGGCAGGCTCAAGGGGAGAAACCGTCTCATGCATCTCCAAGTTGTGGTGGTTGCTGGGAATCCTTGGTGCTCCTTGACCCGGTGGTGCATCATTCCAGTGTCTGCCTCCACTTTGAAATAGTGTTCCTCCCTGTGTGTCAGTGTCTTTGTACCTTCACGTGGCCCTCGTGTAAGGACACCACTCATTGGATTTAACATCCACCTGAATCAGTATGACGTAATCTTAAAGTAGCTAATTATATCTGCAGAGACCCTGTTTCCAAATAAAGACCATGTTTTGAGTTTTTGGGTGGATATGAATTTTGGGAGAACATGTGTATTCATTAAAATTGGGAACAGTTTCTATCCAGATCAGTTTAGCTCAGCAGAGAAATAAATAAGCAGTTCTGGAAGTCTACCCATGTTTTCCTATTTAAATTAAATATTTGATTTTGCATAATATAAAAGGGCCTCAGTTACTTGTATTTTGTGTTCTTCACACACACATACACACACACGTACACACACACACACACACACACACAGAATAAAAGATTTTTTATGTTGCTTGGGGATCAATAAATTGTGACACAGGCTCATCAATCCCATTAGCATTTATTGAATTCTATTTGTCGAGATTTTGCTAATTTTAAATCTGAAATGCAAATCTGACCATATCACACCTGTGGTTGAAACACTTTAATGATGCTCCATTGCCTATAAAGTCCAAGGTGTTAGCTTGAAATACAGTGCCCTTCCTAGTACCTCTGCAACCTTATCTCCCTCTGTGTTGTAATTCATGCTCCAGTAATACAGATTACTCCTGTTTTCTACTACATGCCCTGTTTCTTTAACCTTCCAACATGTCGTCTCTGACTGCAAAGCCCTCTCCATTCTTCACCTCCTCACTTTATTTTTTTTATTTTTTTTAATGTTTTTATTTTATTTTTGAGAGAGAGAATGTGTGAGTGGGAAAGAGACAGAGACAGAGGGAGACACAGAATCTGAGGGAGGCTCCAGGCTCTGAGCTGTCAGCACAGAGCCTTACATGGGGTTCAAACTCATGGACAGTGGGATCATGGCCTGAGCCAAAGTCAGATGCTCAACCGACTGAGCCACCCAGGCACCCCATCACCTCCTCACTTTCTTATCTTCCAGGATTTAGTTGAGATGCAATTTTCAACAAGAAGACTTCTCTGGGGGCACATGGGTGGCTCAGTTGGTTAAGCATCCGACTCTTGATTTCGGCTCAGGTTGTGATCTCACGGTTTGTGAGTTTGAAGCCCACATCAGGCTCTGGGCTGACGGCATGGATCCTGCTTGGGATCCTCTCCCTCTCTCTCTGCCCCTCCCCTGCTCGCTCGCATGCTCTTTCTCAAAAATAAGTATAAATACTAAAAACAAGAAGATTTCTCTGAATTTCCAGAGTGAATCGTATTTTTTTTTTTGCTCACATTATACTATGTGAATATCTCCAATGAAATATTTATCAAAGCATTCTAAAATATAGCAGACTATGAGGTACTGGGGGAGAGGCCAGACACTGTTATCTTATTCATTATTGGCATCTTGTCCATTAGCAGACTCTACACAAGTCATGTTTGCTGAACTGAACTATTATCAGATGTAAATGATGCAGACCTAACTTACTCCCTCAGTGAAAATTGATTATTCTTTGATGCTGGATAGATTAGTTGAGCAGGGTATGATCCTGTTGTATCCTGTTGAATGGTGCTGTATTCATAAATGTTCCAAAGAGTCAAATAAAACAAAGGATTTAGTATTTGTTTTTCTTTTTTTTTTAAACGTTTATTTATTTATTTTGAGAGAGAGAGAGAGAGAGTGTGAGCAGGGGAGGGGCAGAGACAGAGAATCCCAAGAAGGCTCCATGCTGTCCACGCAGAGCCCAACACAGGGCTTAATGTCATGAACCAGGAGATCATGACCCAAGCCGAAATCAAGAGTCAGATGCTCAACTGACTGAGTCATCCAGGCACCCCTTAGTATCTCTTTTTCTAATTTAAAAGTTTCGAGACCTTGTGTTATTTCTAGTTAAGATTATTTTAAACCACAATTTCATGAGGCTCTTTCATAAATTATAAATACATAAATTGCTTATCATCAGAGGAAAAATACCCCACTCTTATTAGTTAATTTGGACTTTATATCCAGATTCATGTGAAAATAAAAAAAATCAATGTAAAAATAGATTCAACAGCTATCAAAGTCAAGTTACACAGGGTAAAGAGATAATTATAATTGCCACGGTAGTATGTTATGTATGCAGGACATGCTGTGTTCCTAAATGTGTATTCAGGTAGACAAAAAATAACTTTGATATGTGTTCTTGCCATTAAGAAAAATGGAACTTAGATTCAAGCACGTGTATTCTTTAGTTCTTTGAAAAGTAGTTTGCATTTCAAACTGGAATTGGAATGCTTTGTAACAGAAAGGTTATCCCTCTATATCTAATGGGGTCTCACTTCATGGTGATAATGCAGTGACTGGTGCTTATTGTAGCAGGTGGAAAATATTTTTGAGATCATTTGTGTTATGGTTTTTACTTACTGAGCAATGTAAATTCAAAGGTATAGGTATTAAAGATAATAAATTATCATTTTATATAATAAATAGTCTGATAAATACTCGGTGGTTCTCATTCCTGGATTGGAATTTGAGGGTGACATTTGCGTTGAATGGAAATTTATGGCATGAAAAACAAAGAATTGCGTTCTCATTTTTCATGTCTGTGGAGATGCATGCGATCAGCATTTGTTTGTTTCTTTTCAGTATAGTTTATTTTACTTGGGAGGTAGTTACTTTCTAAAAGTCTATTCAATGAGAAAACATGGCAAGTGTAAGTAAGTTTCTCCTTAGATACAAGACAGTCATACATGACTGCTAGTTCATATTTTGGAGAAATATTTACTTAGTCATTGATTTAGAGTTAGATTTACATTGTATTGCTTACTACAAAAATATAAATTTAAAATACTCTCAAGAATTTTCAAAGCTCACATATAAGATCAACAGTGTTGATTTAAAGTAAACCAAAATTATTGACAGAGAATAACATAATCGTACCTGTTTGCAGTTCTGAATGAGGAGTAACAGTATACTTCAACTGTGGAAAAAGAGTGGATTTATTTTTCATTGTGAATATTAGTTGAGAATTCTCTTCATAAAATAATTTTCCAAGAAAAATACATATTTAAACCAAAGCGTACACATATTACGATAACTGGTTGAAGATTAGAAGAAAATAATGAAAAATAACTACGCTTCAGCATGGTTTACAAATAAGGTATTTTGATTAATACAAAGAGTCACATGTATACTGCACAAGAACTTTAAAAAGTTCCCAAGAGACCTCCCAGCTCAATCCCTTATTTTACTAATGAGGAAACCAAAATCCACAGGGTTATGTGAGTTGCATAAGTGAGTTAATTGCATACCTAGAAACGCTGCATAAAAATCTGAAGCATTGCTCCTTTCCTGTCATTTGATGATACCTCTCTCTTCTGGCTAATTCTTTTCTTCTCCATCCACAAGGACTTTCTATAGTCATAGTCATGGCCTACAGAAAATATTATTTTGTAGATTCTAAAGACTATAAAAATTGGCCCACAGTTTTCACTATAAGAACATATAGGAGGAGATATTCAGCAAGAAAAATATCAACACTTTTGTACATCCCACATGTCCAATAGGGGAATTTAAAGGACTGGTCATCATAACACACTCATTTGAGGACAGCTTGCAAATAACACAGCTCAAGCTTTCTCGCATTTTGGTACAGAAAGTTTTTCAACCTCGGTGTGTTTCCTCCAGGAACATCAGCTCCTGAGATATTTTAACTACCATTTACGTATATGTTAATCCATACTTGCAAAGAATATGCAAGTTAAAATCACAGTTATATAGTCCATCAGTGTTTCACTTATAATTCCTGACTAATGTGAGGAAAGAAGTAAAATTTAAAATATTGCAAATATACACTAAGAGATTCTTTTATTAGCTTTTACTCTTGAGTTGTTAGTCTTAATTATCACCTATTTAAATTAGCTTAGCTAGGGAGAAAAAAGCAAATATTTAAGATGGCAGTTATCACCCTCATAAATTAAAAGTAACAATATAATAAAATAATCATTTAGTATGCTGACTTAAACCTTCTAGCAATGCAAATTATTTGGGTATATTTTTTAAAAATTAAATATCACTCATTTTAAAACATTTAATAACTTTATTCCTTTTAGACTAGTATCAGATTTTTTATACCTAGACTTGAAAAAATTATCACAATTTTTTTAGACTCCGGTTCTCATTGGAATATATATATGTAATATTTTCTTAAGCTCCAAATAGTGTCGTATTCATCTTTTTTAGTCTTTCATGCTCATTTTGGTGGATGGGGAGGAGTTGAAGAGCCTACCCCTGCCCTCTGTTCCATTTCACTCCCAGTTAATGAGAGAATGATCCTAGAGAAGGAGGCAGGTCCCTTGGACCAATCTCTTTGTAAACGTTCTGATAAATGTGCCCCCTGCACTCCCAAATAATTAACTTTTCTAGGAGGAAAGCTCTTATCGGTGGAATGTGTTGAGCATTCCTGTTACGAACCTGTTTCAGGATGTTTATGGCAAACTAAACACACTTAGCTTCTCCGGATTTATGAACATAACTCCCTGGAAAATAACTCATGAGCTAGGTGATCACTGAGGTGTTGAAGGGAGGTGTTTCACGACCTAAATGTTCAAGAATAAGCGGAAACTATGCCTGATCCTGAGAATAAGGGAAGGTTTTTGGCTAGGGGACCTTTTCCCCAGGAGCATAGTTAGTTGTAGGGGGAACTTGCAGTCAGACCATTGGAGACGCTCCGGACTTTTCTCAGATGTCAGAGTACACATAATACTGGGCCTTAATTTTAGGCTTCATCCCACCCAGCCTTGTGATGGATGGTTCTTGAAATTATTGGTAAAATTGAGCTTTAGGTTAAGACCTTTATTTGTATAAATCTGATGTGCTCATCTGATCTTAATCTCTCTACATGGATTGTATTAATTACTAGCCTTAGTCAAATAGACAGCATGTAAAGCCTCCTGCAACATTTTTTCTTCCCTGCTGTCAACCTACTATTTATCAGATATTTAGGGGTTTTGTACTATTTTAAAGTTGCTGTGTCAGCTGTATTTATGTATGCTACAGAAGGAATTTAGAGACTGGGCAAGTGGCTTCTTATACTTGCTTTAAAATGCAAATGTTATAATTGGGAGTGGGGAGAATCCTCTTTCCTATGGCATTGTGCTTATATCTAAACGATCATTCCTTTCCTCAAATCATTTTACAAGGTTTTCTGTGCTGCCGAGGACCAGGTGACAATATGACTGAGGTCACTCACTCTAAGTGTTTGACTCTGAGCAGCACAGTTGGTTTAACAGCACCTCTGATTAAAGTGTACTCCAAATTTAGACAAGTTGTGACCATCTATTACAGGAATGCTTTTTGTTGATCAAAAAATAAATTACATTTGCCAATACTAAAGTTCGCAATCAAAGAGCAAGTTCAGTCATAGCAAACTCCAGCGAGAGGTGCAGAAGCATATCCAAGGGGTAGAATGGAACAGGGGGTTTCAGTTCATTCTTCAGATGAGCTTTTTTTCAGCAGTTTTTAAGGGAAAACATCACACAAATTAATTTAGAACCATTGTACAAAGGAGGTTTTCTGAATTCAAGATCGTGGGATGACTAGAAAATGCATTGTGTTTGTTCTTCTGTCACCCAACAGTGTAAAGTCATTCTGGACCGTCCACCAGCCATGCAGTGTGGTGACCGTCTCCCACATCTCTTACATGACCTTCCATAAATAACTCTAAATCACCCCATCTCCTGTTTTTGTAATTTGTGCCACTCGTTCTTTTTTTATTCTCTATTCTTGTTCTTTCTACAATAAAAGAATGTTTTAAAACAAATCATATTTTATACTTTGGCTATGGCGATGTTTTTGGTGAGAACATTCATTGTTGGCCATGGGGGCAAGAGGATGTCCCGTCCCGTTCCGTATAGAGTCTTCAGCAGCATCACTGGCCTCTGCCCATTAGATGCTCGTCATACATCACTCCTTGTTCAGGAGTGACAACAAAAATTGACACCAGACGTTAAAACATGTCTTCTGTGGGGGACAGCATTGCCCCTGGGTGAGAACTGCTTGTGGAGATCGCACTCGTCACTTGGTAATTGGATTGTTAAATTGTTAGGCACTATAAAATAAAGAAAATAGACACACTGTAAGAAGCAATTTAGTTTTTGTTTAATCTGTATTTTAGTGCCTGCTATGTGCAGAAAGTGTCTCCTGCATGCTGAGATGTCCCAAGACTTTATAGTGAGAAGGGTGATAACCATGGTATTACAGTATGCTTCTAGAGGTAGATCCCCGGTGTATATACTGCAGACAGAAACACTCCTATATCACCTTATCAGCAGAAATATTGCAAGAAAAACGACCCCTTGAACACTTGTATCTTTTATCTGTGCCTTTTGCAGATTTTTTCCCACATTTTAAAAATACAAGCTGTTTTTTTTTTAGTTGCCAATTGGTCAGTACTTTGCCATAGTTAATACCATTTTTTTTTTCAGCTAGGACCAGCTAGGATCTGTATTTTTTCGGGGGATAATTTTACATTTTCTTTCATGTGAATTTAAGTTTGGGATTGAGATAAGATTGACTGGATCCTCCCTCCACACAGTTTAGGCTGAATATTATTTATATAATTGTTGCTTTGCATTTTGCATTTGCCAATAGACAGTTAAAAACAATAGAAACGGTATCAAATGTGCTTTGCTACTAGAATACAAATTCATATTTGTTTAGCACACTCCATTCAGATTTGAGAAATATCGACATTCACGGTGTATAATATGAAGGCTGATTTTCTCTAAAAGAGAGGAGATAAATATGTCAAATAAAGCTTTGCTCCATTTCTTCTCAGCTTCTTCTGCAAGGAGCTCTAGGCCTACTATTAGGGAGAGAAGGAAGGCCTGGTTTTGCATTTTTTCACAACACTTTCATTGACTAGGTACCACCATGTGAAACCACATGACCTGGTGAATGTGTTGAGTAATCTGACTCAGACCTGTCCAATGCATATGAAACGCCATGCCTTTCCCCCTCCCTAACTCATGGGACTCTGGTAAGAAATGGAATGATAGAATACAATTGAATGTTCTTTGGATTTTAAGGATAAAGTCATTTTATCATCTTGATCATGTTTATTCAGAGATATACAAAGTAGAATATAACATGTAGATAGTATAAACTATGTTCTATTTAGAGGTTCACTCGCTCCAGTGGGTGATGTCATTAAATTGGTTTGGCTGGTTTTTTATTGCTTTAAATTGAATTGACCAAGTCAGAGCTATTTGGATAACTTGAGACAGTTTCATTCTGGTTCACATGGCTCACTTTGTAGTAATCTTAACCTCAGAATCAGTGTGTGTGTGTGTGTGTGTGTGTGTGTGTGTGTGTGTGTGTGTGTCTATGTGTGTGTAGAGAATTTGATCCCTTTTTTGAGGGGAAAATAAATAATGGGAATGCTTTTTCTTAAGTATCAAGGACTTTTTTTTTTCTTAGACAATTTTACTTATTTTTATGTAAGCTCTATGACCAGCATGGGACTTGAATTGACGACCCAATATCAAGAGTCCTATGCTCTACTGACTGATCCAGCTAGGAGCCCTGGGAATGCTTTTAACTGTGATATTTTCCATGATGTACTGGGATCACATTTCAAAATTCAGTATGCTAGTATTTCCACAGTGCTTTTTTTAATTTTTAAAAATTTTTAATGTTTATTTATTTTTGAGAGAAAGAGAGACACATAGAGTATGAGCAGGGGAGAGGCAGAGAGAGTGGGAGACGCAGAATCTGAAGCAAGCTCCAGGCTCTGAGCTGTCAGCACAGAGCCCTACATGGGGCTCAAACTCACAAACCGTGAGATCATAATCTGAGCCAAAGTTGGAACCTTAACCACCTGAGCCACCGAGGTGCCCCAATGGTGCTTTTCAAGTAAGAAAGAAGAGGGTGATTTTATTAACTAAGCTACCATTTGTTTAGGTTAAATTTCATTAATTTGAATTATAAATATATCTGATAGAAATATTGTATCTAGAAGGTGAGAAATAGCTACCATTTATTGAATGTGTTTGGCTTATGTCTGTAATGCAGACATTATACAAAATAGGTGGTGGTGTCCTCAATTTGTAGATGAGAATACCAACGTTTGAAGAAGTAAAATAACTTACCTATATATCACATGCTGTCAGTCTAGCCTTTTTTTTCCCACCAAAGCATGTTACCTCCTGGAGGCAGCGTAAAACCAGAGCAAAATAGATCCACATGGAGGATAGTAATAATAATATTTATATAGCTAGAGTATTCAACATTTATTCACCATAGGTGATGTGTCAGATACTATGCTCAGTGCTTTATTTAATTCTCTTAAACTGCTGAGTTGGGAACTATTATTGTCCCCATTTTATCAATGAGAAAACTGACGACTGAGTAAGTTTTTATTTACTCATTCAGCTAGTGAGCATTAAACACCAGGATAATGATGTATTTGGTTTGTTTGTTTGTTTATTGATTGATTGCCTGTTCCCCACTGCATCCAGTAGAACAATTGGAAAAGGAAAATGTGGATTCTTTTCTGCCCGACTTTTTGTAAAATTAGTTCTTTTGGGGTATGTGGGTGGCTCAATCTGTTAAACGTCCAACTTTGGCTCAGATCATGGTCTCATGGTTCATGGGTTCGAGCCCCATGTCAGGATCTGTGCTGACAGCCCAGAGCCTGGAGCCTGCTTTGGATTCTGTGTCTCCCTCTCTCTCTGTGTCTCTCCTGCTCATTCTCTCTCCCCCCCCAAAAAATAAACAAACATTAAAAAAGCACAACAGTAAAGTACTTCCTTGACAGGGCACCTGGGTGGCTCAGTTGGGTAAGCATTGGACTTCAGCTCAGGTCTTGAGAACTTCAGCTCGGGTCATGATCTCATGGGTGTGAGTTTGAGCTCCACAGTGGGTCTGCCCCCTCCCCCCCCTCCATGTTGGGCTCTACAGAGCCCACTTTGGATCCTCTGTCTCCCTATCACTCTGCCCCTCCCCTGCTCGTGTGCACAGTGTGCAGGTTCTCTGACTCAAAAATAAACATTTTTTTTTACAAGTAGTTCCTTGAGGGCTGTGACAAGAAGAAATGGTTGAATGAACTATTTGTGCAGCCACTACGAAAGTGTGAAGAGTTTTTAATGGCAAGAAAAATGAGATGGAATTAGGTAGAGAAAAGCAGAATATAAAATTGTTTATATAAACAGTCTCTCTTTCATTTACCAGTTGGTAAAAAAAAAAATTAAAAAATTAAAAGGAGTATAAAAACCACATCAGAGTGCTAACCCTATTATTTCTTTTTAAAAACTTTTTTTCATGTTTATTTTTGAGAAAGAGAGCAAGCACAAGCGAGGAAGGGCAGAGAGAGACACACACGCAGAATCTAAAGCACGCTCCAGGCTCCTAGCTGTCAGCACAGAGCCTGACCTGGGGCTCAAACTCACAAACCTGGAGATCACGACCTGAGCTGTTGTTGGACGCTGAACCAGCTGAGCCACCCAGGAGCCCCATCTAAGAAGTGGTATTATGGATAACTAATTTTCTCTTGCATTCTTTTCTGCATTACCTACATCCTATAACTATATCAAACTGTATTACTATCAAAAATTACTATAATCAGACACAGTTTGAAATGCATGCAAGATCTAAATCTCAATTTATAAATTCAGGTGTGTATGAAAGTTATCATTCCTTTATTAACAATTTGAATTTCAAGCTCCCATCCTGATGTTCTTTGGGGGAATTTTAATCTTAGTATATCTTGTTGTCCTTCCATTGGAGGGTCTTACTCAGTGTTATTGAACATGTACACACTTATCTGTCCCTGATATTTATTGTCTTCCTGTCCACATCTCCCTTCCCCCAAGCTCAGTGGCTCTCTGCTGTTTCTCTGGTACTACTAGGCATTTGAATCAATTGGGAACCTGTTGGATGGTCTACCAATAAATCATTACTTCAAAAGAGCAGCCAGTTACTATATCGGAAGAGTATGTAAAGCTAGCTGATTTAACTAATTTACTTAGTGTTCAGATTTCTAATAACAAAACTGTTCATTATGGTATGTATAGAATTAATTATATCATAAAAAGTACCTAAAATCTGTATTTTTAATTATATATGAAAAGGAGCAGTATAATACCTCTGTACTCTTGTGATTTCTATTTTAAAATTTATCTTTGAATATTGTATAGAATACTTAGATTAGTAATAATTTGAAGAATAAATATATTGTTTATAGTGAAAAACAATCTAGAAAGCATATTCTTTCGATTATAAGGGTTACAATTATATCTTAAGCAAAATAATACCTTTTTTCTATTTTAAACTATAGACCATCAATTTTCAAATAAAGTAATTTGTGTTTTCATTAGTCTCTAATATTGCATAAAGACTTGGGTGATTTTGTATGTCTTCGACATATTCAGCATTCATTTGCAAAAATTTGATTCACAACGTCAGTTTTAAGTTTTGAACACAATATGCATATATAGGGAGCATTTGGGTTAACCGTATTTTGATGTGACATTATCCTTTATGTTAAGCAGTATGATACAATGAAAGGAGATGGCTCTTTCGGTAAAATCTAAAGTAAATGCCAAGTTTGTTTAATGGGTGATTTGAGATGATTGTTCAAGCTTTCCAAATCCTCCTTTCTGCCACCTCAAAATGGGAGTAATAATGCTCACTCCACAGATTTATCATGGGGATTAAATGAGGTAATAAATCCAAAGTGCTAAAGCACAATGGCTGGCTTAAGGTAAACAGTCACAAATATATTAGCCATTATTATTATTGTTGCTGTTTTTCACATTTCCTACTACTCCTTGATAGCACATAAGATTATTTAGTAACTGTTCATTTATTTCTTAGGTTCTCAGCTCTGAGATGAATTTTATTATCCAACATCTGTTCTTAACTTCATAAGGAAACATGCCTTCCACATTAATTAAGCATCAAAAATGAGTCTTAATGTTCATACAGAGTAATAATCATTTCCTAGAAGGAGCTGCCTTCGTATCAGAATGTAATTTCCAGTACTTGGAAAAAAGATTGTCTGAAATGATTGAAACTAAAGAAGAGTAAAATATAGGAGTCATGGAGCCAGGAAATGTTTACAGGTGGCAGCCCTCTGGGGTATGGTCTAGACCAGACCTTAAGTTTGTAGGTGAGGACCTAAGAGGTCCCTGAAAGAGATAAATGACTTTTTCTGAGACCAACCCATAAGGAACAGGTGGCAGAACCATACAGGAACTGGTTTTAGTACAGGGTTCTGTCCTGTTGTCTTGTATTATATATTATATCAAAGTTAACCTGTGTGTATTCATTTCTGTTAAAATTTGATCAGTAGCTAGGTGTTTGGCCTCAGCATTCTGCTTTATGAATAGTAGATATTATGGAAATAGTTTTGAAAGAATATTCATGAAATATATAGAAGGTTTGGAAGAAAAAACTAATTGCTCAGCAGTTTACATCAGAAAATAATTATGCAACCATAGGCATGGGATACAGTCGGGGGTCCTTTACACACATGGGAATTTTAGTGACAGTTCAGGGTGAGGAATCAATGTCATACTCAGTTTTTCTGGAAAATGAAAAGGATTGTTACAAACTCAGGGGAGCTATGAAATAGTATATTGAGCCCAGTGAAGTCTAGTATATTCATCCTTAAGCTACCTTTATGTAGTGAATTAAGTCATGTGAGAATCTGGATGGAAGGCAGAATATCTAATTAGGATTCCGTTGGCAATAAATAATTAAAAATAGACATATTTGTAAAGAATTGCCATCAAAATCATGAGAAATATTGTTATATCACAGTTTTGATTTCTCAGAATATCTGCATGATTATTTTAACTTCACAGGAGAGGAAGAAGTGTGTAAGTTGCAAATTACAGTAACATTTTTTTTTAGGTTTATTTATTTTGAGACAGAAAGTAAGCAGGGGAGGGGCAGAGACAGAGGGAGAGAGAGAATCCCAAGCAGGCTCCACACTGGCAGCACAGAGCCCAGAGTGGGGCTCAGTCTCATGAACTGTGAGATCATGACCTGAGCCGAAACCGAGAGTCAGAGGCTTAACTGCCAGAGCCACCCGGGTGCCCTGAAAATTACGGTAACTGTAGATAAAGATGTAGAGAAGTGACAGGTGGAAAGAAAGACGGGGGCATTAAAATTAATACAGAGCATGTCTGTTCCTAACACTGCTCTCAATCTGTAGCAGATGTCCTTTAGTGATTTTAAATAAAACGCGTATGCGTTTGAAAGGACATACTAAGTAGCAATACAGTAACCCTTCCCCCCTTCTCCACAGTGTCAGCTCCCCGGGGTCAGCCACACGTCAGAAGCAGAAGATTCTCCGGGCACTTCCTCAGGTCATCCAGTAGCCTAACACTACATGACAATATCACAGTGCTGTCATTCCCCGCACTTTGTCTCCTCACGTAGGCATCTTAGCATCTCCTGTCATCCCCAGAACAAGGATGAGTCCAGCACGATGAGATACTGGTAGAGACGCAGAGGGATCATGTTCACATGACTTTCATTGCAATTCATGACACTATGTTGTTACACCTGTCCTATTTTATTAGTAGTTGTTGTTAATCTGTTACTGTGCCAAATCTGTAAATTCAACTTTAATACAGGCATATCCACATAGGAAAAAAATACGTAGTTTTATATATGGGGTTGGGTACTGCCTGCTGTTTCAGGGTCCATGGGGGATTGCACACGTGTCCCCATGGATAAGGGGGGACTACTGTACTCATGTTGTCTGTGTTAAGGTGTCAACATGCCATTTAATGTGTCAGTTTAGTTTTTTAATTTTGCAGTATTGTTAGTAATGGCGTATTGAGTGAGCATTAAGCAAAGATTATTAAAGTTCAAACGCCAACCAAACTGATGTATCAGAATTCTCATGACCACTAGTTCATAAAATTATTCTACCCGTTATGAGGAAAAATATACATGCAGACACAGGTATACACACATGCAGAGGACGCTACCCTGCAGGACGCATTCTGCCGCGAAAACCTCTCCACTTATGACAAAAGCTATTTGTTGTTAAAAGGGTCGCGTCTCAAGTGCTAACTGATGTGGAAGAATCCTCTGACTGACCTCACTGTTCTGTATGGATTTGACATTTTCCCTGCGCTTTGCATGGCATTCTTCACAGAAGGTGAATGCTGCTTGGATTCTCTTCAGTGCTCACCTGCCACTTTCCTCTCCTTCCTACCCCCTTACCCATATCCAGCCAACAGTGCCTATGAGTATTTTTCCTTAAGAACTTACAAAATAGTTAATAAGAGAAGAGCCTATTAAATGCCAAAATATCCCCAAATAAAGAAAAATGAAGAAAGGTCTGTAGTGAATGGAAAATTATTCTCCCCATCTTTAACAACTCTTTAGCTAACAAATCCTTTCTTAGATATTGATAAAATCTTTACATCTGACTGACTTATTTTAATCTAGAGAAACAAAAAAAAATCTGTAAATACAACCTTTTGAATCCCACATCAATTTTGTAAAATTTCAAGAACTCATATTTCTTAAAAAGGAAGTCTGTGAAGGTGTCTAATCTGCCAAAATGAAAAATAACATATTGGACCCTCGAATGTCTCAGTAATTAAGGAAACTTGTCCTGTATAAAGTTTTCTTCCGATTTCTGCTTCCTAAGGAAAGACTTGCTGCTGAGATGGGGTTCAAAGGCACAAAAGGAGAAACCTACTCTCCTAGAGTCTTGTCCAAATCCAGCTGCTGTCTTATTTGCTGTGAAACCTTGGACAAGTCATGGATCCCTTCCAAAATCACCTTATTTAGAAGGTGAATATGAGACTATCTATGCTTTACTAGTGGAAGTATTAATTGGAGAGTTCAATAAAAAATGCCTGGTACACGGTAATTGTTAAATAGATGACAGCCCTTTGAATCCTCACTTAGAGCACATTTTGTGTTCCAAGTCAGGAAATAGATTGGATAAGAATGAGGTCAAATTGTCCAAAGACAAATGTGGTGTCAGTATGAGCCCGTTAGTTCTATTAAAGAAATAGAGGAAGTACAAATCTGATATACAATTTACAATGATTTTTAACAACTCTTACTTAAACACCAGCTGAGTGAAATAGAGCGGCTGCGATTTATTCTTTGCAAACTAGCTGGTTAGTAGCAGATGCAGAATTGAACCCACCAGTCTGTCACATGGATCACATCACTTTTATGTTAATTTTGCTCCTTATCATATACTATCATCAGAAGTTAATTATGCCTTATTAGTATATTCTCCAAATATGTTATCAGTTTCTTGAAGACATGAACTGTTTTTTATGGGCGCTCATTTTTTTTAAGTTTATTTTATTTTCAGAGAGAAAGTGCAAATGGGGGAGGGGAAGAGAGAGAGGGAGGGAGGGAGGGAGGGAGGGAGAGAGAGAGAGAGAGAGAGAGAGAGAGAGAGAGAATCCTAAGCACCAATAGGGAGCTCAAACTCAGGAACGATGCTGTCATGACCTGAGCTGGAGCCCGATGCTTAACCAACTGAGCCACCCAGGTGCCCCTATAGGCGTTCATTTTTTAAGTCGATTTTTTTAAAGGTGGAAATGATTACATTTCACTTAGGTTTTAGTGAATATTAAATCAGGAGTCTTCCAGAAAATGAAGGAAGTTAGTTGTCATAGTCCTGACTCTGATTTTTCAGAGGTACTTTCCAGACTCCAAAGCAAAATTAAAGTGGGAAAAGAAGTTTTGCAAGGGAGAACATTACAAGTTAATTCAGAAGTCTGAGAGCAAAAATCTGACATCTGCAGCTGGAGCTTGATGTACAAATACTCCAAGGCAACAAAGGTCACGTTGACCTATTACTTGAGTAGAGGAGAGAAAAAAAATCTCAATGATCCATGACAATTCTTTAAATGAAATGGAAGATGTCTCTAGATGGTTAACTTTTAGCAGATCATTGCCAGGTCTGAGATATTCCATTCAGTTCTGTCTGTTCAGGACAGCCAAGGGATTAGAGGATTTAAAATCTCACCTCTGTGGGGCACCTGGGTGGCTCAGTCTGTTGAACTAAGCATCCGAGTTCTGTTCAGGTCACGATCTCACAGTCTGTGAATTCAAGCCCCGCAACGGGCTCTGTGCTGACAGCTCAGAGCCTGGAACCTGCTTCAGATTCTATGTGTCTCCCTCTCTCTCTGCCCCTCCCCTGCTCATGCTCTTTTTCTCTCTCAAAAATAAATAAGCATTAAAAAAATTCAAATTCAAATTTGGTTGCCAAATTGGGTTTAGAATAGTCCAAGTAACAGCAGATTGCTACCTTTCAGTGCTCACGGTCAGCTGAAGTCATCTTCTAGATGGGCTTGCTTCCCTTATTTTAGAACTGAACAGCATATCATGTTGAAATTGTTTTTGCCTTTTAGATGTGTCTGGTAAAAAAAAATTTCTGACCTCTTGGATTTATATTCATTTTATTTAATCGTTACGGGAGATTCTGGGTTTCCTAAAATTTTTGCTGTAGCCATTCCCAATGAAAGACTGATAAGTGCATATGTTCTCATATACTCTAACTAGTTTTTCCTAGAAACTGAATTTGAGCAGAGTATGTAACCTCATGATAGTGACAGAATAGTTAAGAAGAAAAATGTCAGAAATAATTAAATAACTTCACTGTCTCTAACAGCAACCATGGTGGGTACTTACTTCCTTTTTTATTTAGAAGATTACATGTTATACCAGATCTGCTACTGGTCAAGAACTATATATTACTGTAAATAATGGTATTTTATCACGATTTTTTTCATTACTGTGCTACAGTATTTGTGAGGTAACAGTGACAATCAAAACAGTCCATCCTACATAATTTGTGTGTCCACATAAAAGAGATCATCTAAAGTCTCTTCAGAATACAAGTCTTAGATCCAACACTTTGGGAAAACTATTTAGTCTAAAAAATTACTTAAACTTTAACTTCCTCATCCTAAAAGATGAAAAAAAATCTACGTTGGTAAAAAGAGAAGAATTGAAATGAGCCTGATTTTTTTATTATCTTTTTACTCAACAGCCTAAAGTAGCAAACATTTATTTTTTCAGTTTTATTGAGGTATAATTGATGAATAAAAATTGTACATATTTAATGATTCGATATATGTACATGTGAGAATTGATCACTACAATCAAGCTAATTAGCATATAATTTAGATAAGTTATGAAGTCTTCTCAGCTCATTGCCAAGCTCATCTAGTGCCCTCAAGATACTTTAGACTCTTTTCCCTTTCTGTTCTTGGTTTTCTGTGCAGCAAAACAAATGACCACAAACTTCATGGCTTAAAGGAGGTACATTTATTATTTCACCATTTGCATAGATGAGGTGTCTGGGTATGGCTTACCTGAGTCCTCTGCTTGGGCTCCCACAGCACTGCAGTCAAAGTGTTAGCCTAGACTGTGTTCTCATCTGAGACCTTGGTTTCTCTTGCAAGCTCAAGTGCTGTTGGCAGAAATCATTTCTTTGTAGTTGTAGAACTCTTGGTTGCTTGCTTTTTTAGGGGCAACAGGAAGGAGAGGGTCTATTGCTTCAACCCCCTAATCTCTAGGCCTTCTTTTTTTAATTAAAAAAAGTTTTAATTGAACTATAGCTGACATATTAGTTTCAGGTGGACACTGCAGTGATTTGACAGTTATACATGATGAAATTCTCATCACAAGTGTGGTTACCGTCTGCCGTCCTATAGAGTTATCACAATATGATTGACTGTATTCCCTGTGCTGTAGACTTTTCATCCTGTGGTTTATTTATTTTATAACTGGAAGTTTGTACCTCTTAGTCTCCTTCTCTAGACCCTTGTTCAAAGACCTCATCTGCTTAGATCAGGCCCACTCAGGATGGTAACCTTTCGAGTAGCAGAAAATCAACTGATTAGGGACCTGTGGTGGTCAGTTTTTGGTGTCTCCTTGGCTGGGCTTTAATCCCCAGTTGTTCAATCAAACACTTACCTAGGTGTTGCTGTGAAAGTTTTTATAGATGTGATTAACTTCCATAATAAACTGACTTTAAGTAAAGATTATCTACAATCATCTGGGTGGTCCCGATCTAATCAGTTGGGTTGTCTTGGAATAGAACTGAGGTTTTCTTGAGGAAGAAGGAATTCTGCCTGTGGACAGGCCTTCAGGACTTCTGCCCCAGAGTATCCAGCCTACTCTCCTTTCTCATGGCTGTCCTACGGATGTCAGGCTTGCCTACCCACACCCCACATAATATAAGCTAGTTCATCAAAATGAATCTCTTAATATGTATATATCTTCTTGCTTCCATTTTTCTAATGGGTCTCTGATTGATACATAGGACCTTACTTACATCTGCAGAATCCCCTCACTCTGCTGTATAACATGACCTAACCGGAAGAATGAATCTGTCACAGTCGTAGATCCTGCCCACCCTCATACAGTGATGTGCACCAGACAGGGAATCTTGAGGTTTCTCAGAATTTGATGTCCACAGCTACTCAGTTTATCCTGTAAGTGTTGAGTTTTTCTCCAATGAACTTATCCTCCAACTATTTGGTTTTCGATGAATTCTGTTCAGTGGGGAACAAACAGTGGAACTGACTGGAAAGTGTAAAGAAAAAAAAAAAAGCAGTCCTAGGGAAGGAAGAGATCACAAAATTAATGGAATTAAAATTTGAGGCAGCACAAGAATTGGTCACAAGATAAAAAAGAATTGCATCCATACTGATATAGATCCAGTACACCAGAACTCTTTAGTTGAAAATCTGAAAGTTGTTTGCTTACTCTGGATCTCTGTTCTCTGTAGTATATGGAACAAGGTTAACCAATGGAACTTCCTGTGGTGGAGGGGAACATTCTCTGTCTGCACTGTCCAGTACAGGATGTATACTATACCAGCCACGTATAGCTCTTGAACACTTGAAACAGCTTGACTTCTGTAGGAACCCACATAGCCTTGCCTTTAAATCAGATCTGTGATACGACTGCATTTTGGGCCTTTATTTTATTCATGCAAACTCACTAAACACATTATGTGAAACTTTCTTTTTAACCTGAAACAAAATAGACTAGTTTAGTATTAAGGTCTTTTCATATTGCAATTACATGTGCTTTGTTTTTGCTTTAAAGAAAAATGGTGTGCCTAGTTATAACTAGAGACAGATATTAAATATACAGCATAGTCTGTTTTCACATGGAAATTATAGTCTTGTGAGGAGGACTATCAAATAGAAATGTAAGTAGGTATAAATGCAGAAACAGAAAAAGCACGTTGTTGTTGGGGAAATCTCCAATATCAGGAGAGTCAGTCTGTTACTTCTTCCGTATCCTAAAATATGCACGGATAGCCCATCTCAATGTTACGGTGCCCTAAGATATGTCACCATACTAACCACATCTATCAGGGGGTCCCCATTTGGGGAATTCTGAGATTCCCCGTTGAGAGTCTAGATGCCAGACCCTACACAGCCCAGAGGGGCTGCCAGAACAGCTGAGCTGATACAGAGATCACCCGATTATGCTGGGACTCTTAGTTTTTGATTTCTACATAGCATATATCAGGGTCTACCCTAAAAAGGAGCCGTAGGGAATTTAAAGGACTTGGCATTTGTCATTAAAATGGAAGTCATGTAGTCTGTCAGGGAGTGTGTAGAATGTAAGGATGAAAGAATGGGAAGGATGAGGAGGGCTTCCCTCCTTTCCTTCTCTTAGAGCCAGGATTGCAGGTCAGGCAACTTGAACCATCCTGCAACCAGTTTCTCTTAAATACTTACATTGGGGGCTGAAGGGCATAAGGAATTAAGAAAAGGATTCACATTTAGGAAGGGTTTATATCATATCACAGCAATTTAAAACTAACAGATGCCACTGTTTTCAAAAGAAACTCAACCAAAGGAAATGCATCCCATGCCGTGTGTGCGCACACACACGTGTGTGTTTCTGTATCTGTTTTTTTCAAGCTCAGGCCCAGGTGTATGGTTTAGCCTCCGTTTTCTCCCAAGGCCTCACTGTATCTCCCTACTTGTCTGGCCTCTCTGGGACTCTTGTTCTGCCTCCTCCAGCTGTTTCATCTGAGCCACATTCCATTCATTTTTCTGTGTAAAGCAGTTCAACCCAGGCTTCTTACATATGCTCTGGGACCCAGCATCTCACCTGCAAATGGCCCCTCAAAGTGTTTAGGTAAACGTTTTTCCATAGGAGAGATATTCCAGCAATGTTTTAAAATAGTGGATTTTTCTTCTAACAAGTAATGAGGTGATATGGGTGGAATTATGCAGCTGCTACATAGGAAGCAGAGTACCAGAATAAAGGATGCACACATCCCTGCAACCATGTTTTGTGGGCACAACAGCAGGGTGCCCCTGTGCGTCGTTGAACAAGCAGGAGGTGCTTCCCTCCATCGTACCATTTATATTATGCTTTAATTATCTCTCTACGTGATTGCAATCCCCCAAAATGTAATGAGTTCCTGATGGCTGAAAACACTCCATATCAATTTTTGTAACCCCAGGCCCTAGAATGCTGCCTGGCGCCTAATTACAGCAATCAATAAATGCTTAATAGGGTCATCATTCATTTAACAAATATTTGCTGGCCATATATGAGAAAGTAACACTTAAGCTGACATCTGGAAAATGACTAAGAATGGGACATGGGAAAAAGAGGGTATGGGTGGTTAGGGGTAAGAGAAGAGATATGGAAGGAATGAACTAGTAAGTTAATGAAGGTGTTTGTGCTAGGCAGAGCACTGAAAATATTTTGTTTCAGGCCTTTCTTAGAGTTCTAGCCATTTGTATCTATAGCTTGTGTTTGGTCATAATAATATTTATTCAATAAAAATTACTGGAACCAACCATGTGGTAGCGGCTGAGGACATGCCCATGGTAGGAGGAAAGCTAGTCCCTGTCTTTATGGGGGAGACTGGCATTGAAGAGCTACACAACGGAGCACAATGACAACAGCTGCACATCGTGGGAAATAGCAGTGCTCTGAGGCTCGTAGATGCCAATGGAGATACAACTTCATTAGGAAGCTAAGGGGGGGGGGTTCCCTTGAGAAATGGTGGTTGGGTTGAGCTCTGGGGGCAAGGGTGATGTTCCAGGTAGATAAAATAACATATACAATATTTGTGTACAGGAAAGGAAGGCCAGTGTGGCTGCAACACAGAAAGTGAAAGGTGGTTTGACTTGAAATGATGCTGAAGAGGGGATCCTGACACATGACTTTATGGGCCATGTTTCTAGTTTTTGTTCTGTTTTGTTTGTTTTTCTATTTGTATCTCAAAGGGATTCCACTGAAGTATCTTAAGCCAAAAGTTTGTGTGTACTAGGAGCGATGAGATGGGAGAACATCGTCATGGCTGTTTTGCGTAAGCCTCGCTTTGGCTGTAGCGTCAAAGACAAGTATGAGAGCAGCAAGAGAAGCAGGGTGGAAATGTGTGAAGGGCTTAAAATCTGGAGGTAAAATCTGTAGAACTTGGGGATGGATTGAACATGAGCTGTGGTGGAAAGAAATGCTGAGAATGACCCCCCCCCCCCATACATGTCTGATGGCCTTACCAGCTTTCAGGCAGCACCGGGCACAGCAATAGGAACCGATCTAGATGATCCAGTTTGTAAGAAGTATCATGAGTTTGCGCTTTAGAATGCTGAATTTGGAATACATTTATAATTATCTACAAGGCATCTAGTGGACACCTGAATAATAAAAGACTCAAGAACTCAGTGTCTGTACAACCAGACAGATGTGTGGTTTAGCTATGCATAGAGAAGGTAATGGAAGCCATATTTGGATGATACTACCTTGCGTGTGGCTATAGTGTGGGACCTGCAGACCAGTCAGGATTGTTCTCAAAGTCCAAAACCTGATGGCTGAGTAAAGGAGCATAAGCTCCAAAGGAGGCAGAGAATGAGTGGCAGGTAAGTCAGGGGAGACCCAGGAGAGGGGTGTGACAAGGGAGCATGCCGGGAAGATGGCAGTGTGCACCAGTGATGCCTGCTGCCAAGGGATCATGGAAGAGGAGGACTCCAAAATTGCACATCACATCAGTAAAGTTGAAGTTGGTGGTGACCTCTGCCTGGTGGTTATTGACGTGACGGGAATTGAAACTAGAATGTCATGAATTAAGGAGTGCGTGAGAGTTCTGGAGATCGAGTCGGAAAGCCTGGAGTGACATTTCCAGATTAAACTTAGCATCATGTAGTAGAATGAACACCAGGCAGCTAATTTGTTCCCTTAGACAAGTTTGCTTTTGGACTCAAGGTGGTTAATTAAGTTAACCTTTTGTTATGTCTTAGTGTATAACAATTTAGTAGCTCTTCCATCCTATAGAATTTACTTCATTATATTCACTGTGGGTGGAAAACCGGAGATAGAACCCAAAACTTTCAGTGGCCCCCCCTCCCTTCAAACCAGTGTGTTTCCCTGAAAATCATTCTCTTCCATTCTTTTGTTGTTTCTGGAGATCTCCATCTATTCCTTTATTTATGATCTGCCTGATACTCGTGGATGGCGTGCTTGGTTAGGCTAAACTGTGGGTTTAGGTAGACAAGTAATAACAAACCTCTTTCCCATTGACAGATGATATGTATCATTTGGCTACCAGAACTTTTTGCTCATTTCCTCTAGTCCGTGTACGGCAGTGCTACGAGCCATCCTTACTCTCTGTCCTTATCCCCAATAAATGCTTTCCCTACCTTTTCTGTTTATATGATTGGCCAATTGACATTTAAAAAGTATCAATGGGGTGCCTGGGTGGCTCAGTCGGTTGAGTGTTCGACTTCGGCTCAGGTCATGATCTCACGGTTCGTGAGTTCCAGCCCTACATCGGGCTCTGTGCTGACAGCTCTGAGTCTGGAACCTGCTTTGGATTCTGTGTCTCCCTCTCTCTCTGCCCCAACCCACTCGCATTCTGTCTCTGTCTCTCTCAAATATAAGTAAACATTAAAAAATTATTTAAAAAGTTTTTTTTAAAAGTCTCAATAAGAGTTTCATCCATTGATTAGAATTTCTTCATTTTCATCATTTAAGAGCCCCTTTAGATGTAGGAAATTTTCTTTTTTATCCTTTTTCCCCAAATACTTTGCATAGTAAAGTAGAATGGTATAAATAGAAATGTGCCAGTGAAACTGGACAGCTGAAAATACAAATCACAAATCAAAATTATTCTTTATAATATTATTATGGTTTCTTGAAATAAAATTGCATCACAGATCAGGAGGTTTATGTTTTGGCTTATTTTTTTGTGAATAGATTTCTATTGAAATTGAGATTACAGTCAAGAATCCTCAAACCTGTAGGTGTGAGATTTACAAGCTTGAACTATTCTCATAGCTGTGCTTGGCACATCTAAAGATGTTTTGCACCTTCTGAAGCATATTTTGAAGAATGCTGATTTATTTTTGAGAGGGGAAGGGGCAGAGAGCAAGGGAGACAGAGGATCCGAAGCAGGTTCTGTGTTGACAGCAGAGAGCCGGATCGATGTGGGGCTTGAACTCATGAACCTTGAGACCACAATCTAAGCCAAACTTGGATGCTTAACCGACTGAGCCACCCAGGCATCCCAGAAGCATTTTTGTCCTCTTGTATCTGAAGGCTCTACATTTATAACCAACCTGCTTGGGGACACATATTGTTGGGCATTAACTTGAAATTGAGATACACATTCCAGGTCTGTCTTAGGAAGTTGTCAAATGCCCAAAGTTTTGTATTCTGTGGTGTTGAATATAGGCAAGTTTTAAAATGATTCTTCACCTTTATGAAACTTCAGAGTTGCCTATAGAGGAAATAGTAGTTTGTGGGAATAAAAATCTCCTAAATCTTACTTTAAATGTAAATGTTCCACTTAGGTAAATGGATATATATTTTGTATGGGTAAACAATATTTGCACACTTGGCTAAAATTACTGGCTGAGAGGTATCATTATCCTGGGTTCTCTTGACTGTCACATTTCTGGACTCCCCTTGCTGTTCTGTACCCATTTATCTAAAACTTTAAAAAATTCCCAGAACAAATGGTAGCATGAAGGGCAGGCTAAATTAAAAGTCTTTTTGCCTTCCAGCTCTACCCAGTACAGAAGCTTTATCACTACGACTGCTGGCACTTCTTGCCTTTTGGGGTAATATTGTGAGAATTAGTGAGACCATGGCTTTAAAGCATCCACACTGACAATACTAGCAGTAAATGAATGTATGAAATAGCATAAAGTTTTTAACATGATCATGTTAAGTGAATACATTTCTAAGTGAAATCCAAGTTTTTCGAATCTGCTTCATTTTTCGTGGTGGAAAAATGTGATTTTTAATAATGAAAAAAAATTCAAACTTATCCAAAACTTTTGAGTGTTGTTCTTTGTTACTGCTCTCTGGTCAGGTTAAATTTCATTAATAATAGGAGGGAGGTCCATGAATTATACACAGTATTTAGGCTGTTTACATTTTCCACTTTCATAGAAGTTCTAACTTCACTACAGAGAGGAATGCAGGATTTATAAACAAAAAAAGAAAAACAGTACTGTCAAGGTCAGATTAACTATTTGCATTTTAAAATAGCTAGTTCCTCTTCTAAAGGCAGATACTACAAATGTATAGCAGTAACCCGTCAGCTGGCAAATAAGCAATATGGTATTAGTCTCCTGAGTTTCTTTAAAACACAATTGCTTCTTTTACTTCCAGTGATACTTCTGGCATTAGAGGTTTTAATTGAATTACTTAGAAAATATTTTATTCAGCTTCTTAAAATAACTACTTTCAATTTGCGGAAATAGAGTATTTACTTCATTTTTTTTTCATTGTGTTTCAGTTTAGCCCTATTGTTTCCATACCTCAGATTTTAATCTCTCTCCTTTTTAAAAATAAAACAAACTGATTGTTGTAAAAGATTAACTTTTCTCCTTTGTTTCCTTATAATGGTAACCTGTATTTGCATCTTTGGTTGTATGACAGGTAAGGTTGTAATTCCTTTTCCTTTGGTGAAGAAAGCGAATGCACTTGTGATTAACTCACATGCTTTTTTTTTTTTTTTCATTTGCACATTTTATTCAGTGTAAACAAAAGATGGGCTTAAGATTATTTTCTCCCCATATCACAAAAGGAAAAGACTAAAAGCAACAGTGGTAATGGGTTATTTCATACTCTTAGGTTGAAGTCAAATCCTCATATTCCCTGAAACTTATCTAGTGGTAAACATTTTCTGACTCTTTCTAATCTTTTGCAATTATTGTCAATGGGTATATAGCAAATGCATCCATGTCTGCAGTTTCCACTTTGGCTACTATCTGGATAGGCTCAGTGTAGTGGGTGACTGCAGAAGTACTCTGGAACATGCTAGTTTCAAATCCCGGCCCTGCCATTTTGTAGCTGCTGAGGGCAAGTTAGTTAACCTCTCTGTGCCTCAGTTCTTTCACCTGTAAAATGTGAATAATAATAGTACCCATATTACAGGGCTGTTACAAGGATTAGATAAATCAATATCTATAAAAGTCTTGGAACATAAAACAAGCCCTAAATAAATGTAAAATATATACAATTAAAATAATGGCTATAATATAAGCAGGCTACAGATAGAGAGGTAGGTACAGACTGAAACCTATCCCTTTATTCACTCCCTATTATTATTACTATCCTCTATTTCCTCAGGCTTTTTGTTACCCAGTAACAGGATATTAAGTACCTAATCCTCTTGCTCATGACATCTGGTTTACCGTCCTTCTTTTGATCAAAGTATGCTAAACATTTTAAATGATACTTAGATTCTTCTTTCATTTAACATATATTTTATCAACATTGCAGAGTGCATAGATTACAATGCATCTAAGATTTCACCTCTGCTACAGGATGTAGCCTAGAAGAATAACATTGGTAAGGAAAATAACACTGCCATGGCCAACTTTATCTGCCAAATCATCGATATTTGACTTTCTGCGAAAGAGTTAAGCATGTTGCCGTATCAAATATTCAGTTACTCATTAATTAAAGTAGAACAAATTCAATATTTTTTTTATTCAGCAGATTAACTAAAACCCACCATGTTTGTAATTTATATTCATCCTGTAAACTGCATATGCATTATACATTTCCATCTGGAGTCCCGATGATTGTTTTTCTCCCATCTCATGCTTGATAAGCTGTTACTGATTAGACAGGGAATTCTGAAGCTGTTGAAAGCACAGATTTTTTTAAAGCTCTATCACCTTGGTGTTCTTTACTTCTTCACGGATCTTGTGTGCTATTTGCAGGTTCTTCTTGGCTGTAGTCCAGATAGAGGCTAGAGGTCCCTGGCCACAGTGGCTTAATACAGACAACCTTAATCTGTGTCTCCCTCATTTTTCTTTCATTAAAAAAAAAATGTTTCACTATCTAGTCTAATTTATATCTTCTTTCTTCTTTTGGTTTGATCCTAAACCTTAATTTACCCTGTGCTGTCCTCTGTAAAACATAACCGGCATATTTTGATGCATTGTATTTTCTAAGTACTATTATAAAGACTTCACATGTTTTGATTCCTTTAACCCTCACTGTGTTAGGAGGTAGGTGTTATTATCCCCAATTAATAGATGAGGATACTGAAACCACAGGGAGGTTGAGTTACATCCTCAAGATTAAAGAGCTGTAAGGTCGTAGAGTTCAGCATAAACCCAAACACAAGAATCCTAGGGTCCATGCATCCAGCTGCCACACCATGGCCTTTAAAGAGCTGACTCTTCATCCCTCACATAGTAGGACATGCACTTTGAGATGTAGCTCCAGTGAAAAACATTCAGAAAACATTTAGAAGAGCTATACCCTTCATTTTTCTACATAATGTACATCCGGACTTTTTGGGTTATGTGATAGGAGTCAGATAGTGGACACAAAGTGGAGTATAATCTTTGTGGCGTTAATAAAAATGGTAACAACAAACACAACAATGACTGTGTAGCTTTTTTTTTTTTTTTTGAGAATCACCATCTGTTTATCTTTTCACATGCAGTGTTTGTAACCCCTGGTGATTACTCTTATGTGCCATCAATAACGTATGTATTTTTACACATTTTTTAAACTGGGGCTCAGAAAAGTGCTATTTCTGGTAAACCACAGTGTTAGTGAGTAGTAGAGTCGGAAATCAGAGTTATTTTTTTTCCCTAGAGCTCTATGCTTGTTTTTTTTTTTTTTTTTTTTTTTTCTGTTAATTGGGTATTTAGTCTACAAAGGTCTGATAAACATGAGATGCACCTGGCTAGGACACATATCCCCCGACAGAAGGTAACTGATATTGTAACCACGTCTCTCCCTAGCTTCTTCTTGTATGTTATGAACACGATCCTTTGGATTTGTGCATATTCTTCAAATCATCCTGTCACTATGCTTGGAGGCATTAGGTGTAAGGGAATGAGTGTTTCAAGGTCATCTCCCACTTTGGAAACATTGGAATGATTATTTAAGGTAAAAACTACTAATTCTTCCAAATGTAGATAGATTTATTTTTTGCACTTTATTTACTTATTTTTATTTAGACATAGCATGAGTAGGGGAGAGGGACAGAGGGAGAGAGAGAGAGAACCTTCAGCTGGCTCTGTGCTCAGTGTGGAACCTGATGTGGGGCTTGATCCTATGACCCTGGGATCATGACCTGAGCCAAAATCAAGAGTCGTAAGCTTAAACGACTGAGTCACTTAGGCGCCCCTATTTTTTGCACCTTAGATCTGGGTTATACATCATATTAATCTTTGTGCCCCCAGTATTTTGCCCAGTGTAAAGGAGGAACTTAGTAAATATTGATTAAGTAATTAAATTAAATCATCAATAAATTAATGCTCATGTGAAAGCCTAGGGGAAAAAAATCACCTTTGTGTCTACATTGGGTTTCCAAATAGGCAGCAAGTGTAATTAGAAGGCCAGTAATCTACATGTCGATGAGAAAGAATGAAATCTTGCCATTTGCAACAATATGGATGGAATTGGAGGGTACTATGCTGAGTGAAATAAGCAGTAAGAAAAAGACAGATATCATAGGTCTTTTCACTCATATGTGGAATTTGATAAACTTAACAGAAGACCATAGGGGAAGGGAAGAAAAAATAAGTTTCAAACAGAGAGGGAGGCAAACTATAAGAGACTCTTAAATACAGAGAACAAACTGAGGGTTGATGGGGGCTGGGGTTTTTGGGGTGGGTGGGGAAAATGGGAGATAGGCACTGAGGAGGGCACCTGTTGGGATGAGCTCTGGGTGTCGTATATAAGTTATGAATCATGGAATCTACTCCCACAGCCAAGACTACACTCTATACACTGTATATTAGCTAATGTGACAATAAATTATTTAAAAAAAAGGCCAGTAGTATCTATAAAAGCATTTATTTTTCAACTGATATCTAAGTTTGTGTAGTTTTATGATGGCATGGAGTATTATAGTTTTGTATCACTGAATTCTGAATCATTTCTTTCTTTCTGCCTCATGTCAGTTAGTGATCACAGTCTTGCTATATGATTTCCGTCCATTCGAGCACCTTGCATTTCCCTAGCTTCCCCCAGACTTTTCACGCCTCCAGAGGCAAGTGTTGACTTTTGCTAAGTATGCCAAAAGGTGAGAAAGATTGAAATTAGACAGATGAAAATTAAAATAACTTGAAAGATCACCCACAGAATTTTTAACTTCCCCTCACATGTTAAACAAACACTCAAATTTTGTTTCATATGAAATCAGTAGAGTGTATACTCAACAAAGTGAAATTTCTGAATTTCCGTCCTCAAAGAATGTGTGATCTGGTGGAGGAGACAGAATATTGAACATGCCGTAACACTAAGATTCAAGAACCATAAAGTGTGATTTTCACAAAGAAACAGGCTTCCTGGTTTCAGGTAGTGCTCTGTAGTCAGGTGATATTTAAGCCGTGCTGGATAAATGGTTATGCTAACCAAAATTAGCAATCTTAACCACTTATCACTCAAAAAACAGGATAATACCTAATCCTCATTTACCAAAGGAACTGTTACAATAGGAATATTATAAGCTCCTGTTTAGATGAGCCCCACCTCGTGCTGTCGTCTCCTGATGCTACTTTGCCACAGCTGCAGTCCTCTGTGCTCAACTTGTGCTGCCAGAAGGAAAGCAACTCAGAGGATTCTTATTCTCATGCTCTGAGAGGAAGACAACTAGGAGATCAGCAGCCTCTAGTTCGTAGGTTTAGAATTATAATGTTTATAGCAGGCTGCAATTCAAAATGACACTTGGGCGTTATTCACGGGTCTGTTCAGGCAGTAAAGACAATCATTTCATTGACGTATATACATATATGTATGTATAAATACATGTATGTATATGTCTATATGTATAAATATGTCTACATGTATAAATATGTGCATATGTATGTATTTGTATAAGTATGTGTATATGTATTTAGGGTGTTGAAGTCAACCACTGGCTGAACTTAGAGCAATAGAGAGCAGGCTACCTCATTTTAGGATTAAAAGTAAAGATTATTGTACATTTTTTTTGTGAGTATGAGTTGTGGGCTAGCCAAATTGTAGCCTTACCATTTAATACTTCAAGTCAAGTTTATATTGATGAATTATTGACAGTTTAATTGTTTGATGCCCATTAACTCAACAGTTTAAGTATTTATAAGCAAACAATCTTATAAAATCAAGCTTTTTTTTTTTTTCTCAGAGTTCAGGAAGCATAGATTTTTGTTTTCAATAAATGAGCTACATAATTTCAAGTAGGTGTCTTTTGATTTAAGAAAAATAATTTGCTTAAGAAAAGTGCATTGAAATAATAGCATCTTTGTCGACTTTGATGTTTTCATCTACTATTATCTTTGTCTGTATCCCATCTGTCTGGGCTAGAAAACAGTGCTATCGGTGATCCTTCTAAAAGCATACACTTACTGTTGGTAAGAGCTAGAAATACATAGACTCCTTCTATAAATGTAAAAATTTTACTCTGTGTCATCGGGCCAGTCCTTTAGAGCTGGCTGTATTTTTTAAATTTCGTTTTATGCCTAATAATTTCCTAGGTGTGTTGCTTCCCTGTATGTCCTTCAGAAACTTGCATATCATCCTCTGATCCAGTGGATCAGACATCTGGAGACCTAGATGATCAGTAGCAGTGAGCACATCATTTGCATCTGCAATCAAAGTGCCCTGTGTTTTCCATTGAAATTATATAGCTGTTACACACACACACAAGTTCTGTAAGTCAAGCAGTGGTCATGTTTTCCAAATAAATTTGCCTTTAAACCCCGGAGCGTCATTGTAACACAACTTGAAATGATAGGAAATCCAATGAGGCATGTCACCAAAAGCAGTTTCCTACAGGAAGTTATAAGAAAATTCATTATAATGTTTTCAGCTTTAATACTAACCAATGGCATAAACTCTAAGAAACATTTAATAGGGATATTATTAAAGGGACATTTTAATGGGAATATAATGAAAATACTGAATGCCATTGTTTAAGTAGCAAAACAAAAGCTCTTTCTTGGCTTAACGAGTTTTGAAAGAGGAGAGGTTTGGAGAATGTGTTTAAAGAAAAGGAACAAGAGTAAGAAATCAAGAAGAGAATAGATATAAAGAAGCAAGAGAGTGACACTGAGAAGAGAAAATAACAAAGCAATTTAGTATTTTTGCCCTAACAGAATTACATCTTTTGACTGTGCTTTTTCTGACATACCCTCAGAAAATATTTAATCTCTACTTCCTCCTTCCTGTAACTCTATCAAATAAATTTCGTCTGGGAAAGAACATATTTCTTCCTCAACAGAGTAAAAAAATGGCCAAAACAAAAGTAAAGGCAAAATCTCTGCAACGTGTACCACGGAAATTTTAACAAGTACGGATAGGGTTAATCGTTTGTTCTGGCCTCTGTCGCGATTCGGAGGATGCTGTCACTGAGAGGAAGGAGACACCAGTACGTGTGACTGTCTGTAGTTCTCTCCGTTGCCAGTGTTGGTGGTGGTTCCCAGCGGGAGGAACTTCTAAGATTCAAGGAGCTTCTCTTCCAGTCAAGTTACCGTTTTCTTCCCTGTGCTCTGGGGCATCGGGTTCCCTCTGTGGTGTTTCTTTACTGGGAGTTAAGTGCTGTTTTCATTAAAGGCCTTGAAACTTTAAGCACCATCAGATCCTGGTGTCTTACTCTGAATTCTTTTATCAGATAATTTGTAGCGTGTCTGATAGTGTGCAGAATGGGTGAAGGGGAAGTGGACGGTCGCCTACACGGAAGGACACCCGAGATAAACGTCCATTTTCACTGTTTTGGGTTTGTTAAGTCACTGGCCAGGCCTAGCACAGGTGTGCATAAGCAGTGTAAGAACGATTTCTGTGTGTACATCATTGTCTTCACCCGTACCAGCCTTTACGCTTTGCGCCCTCTGCCTGTTGATGTCGGCAAATGCTCTCCTTACAAGTCTCCACCTGCTATGTATTTTTAAAGTTTTGATTCCGAGACAGAGACAGCATGAGTGGGGGAGGGGCCGAGAGAGAGGGGGAGAGAGAATCCCAAGCAGACTTCAGGCTCTCAGCACAGAGCCAGATGTGGGGCTCAAATTCACAAAACCACGAGATCATGACCTGAGCAGAAACCAAGAGTCCGACGCTTAACTGACTGAACCACCCAGCCGCCCCTAAAACGTTTGTAAATAGCACCCGCCACCACTTACCATAGAGCCACTGGGAAAAAACATTTTTGTCTGGCTGTTCCCACAAATGTCTGAAACTTTGCACCTTTTGTTTTATTTTAACTTGGTTTAGCTAATTGTAATTTAGCAAGTAAGATGTTTTCTTCATCTTGACCTCTTCAGAATCTCATCAAATTTCGTCATAAAATACAAAAACATGGAAGAAAGTCTCTTTTGTTACAAACCTAGACTAAATTCGGAAAATTTAAATATATAAAAAATAGGTTACACTTAATGCATACATTCAAGCAGATTTGTGATAGTGAATTCCTTTTTTCAATAAATATTAGTTGCTTTCTGGATAGCAAATCCATGAGCTATATAGAAATAATGTCGTATATTATGCTGCTGTGGAGATAATCATGGATGAGGGCCTTGAGTTCAAGTGTCAGTTTGAAAATTTTTATCTGATGTTTTGGTAGGACACCTGTCCTCACGCTGTACATCATAGTGAGAGGGCCGTGCCAGATCTCCACAACTGTTGTTTGCCCTGAAATGTATGTCTAAGAGAAAAAACAAAGTAGGCCCAATCACTTAGTGTTTCCCTTTCACTTGACTTCTCTGTATTTTGCTGCCTTCCTCACTGGGGAACAAAATAAACTACATTAGTGAAAGCAGCAAAAAACAGAACGGTAAGTAGGGAGGGCTTCCCAATTTGTCCTAAATCATTAATGCTGTTGTAATAACATAAGTCTATTCTTCCAGGCCTCAATCAGTGGTGCCAAGTGAATGGATTAGAATATTCATTATTGCAAACCAATTAAACATCAACCCAGTATGTGACAGTAATGAAAGCTAATGTTTGTTAGCAGCTTACAGTGTATCAGATTGTGTCTTAAGTGCTTTACATGTATTAACTCATCTAGTCTCACAATTTTGTAAAGCACACTTTTGACAATGAAAGAAACTGAGGCTTAGAGAAGTTTTGTAACTCACTGGAAGGTCCCATCGCCATTGGGCCGTAAAGCAGGAATTAGCCCTGCCAGTCTTTACTAAATCTGTCTGTGGCTTGTGAACCAGGGTTAATGACACTAAAGATACAAAGACTGTACCTTGATTCAGTGAATACATATATATATATATATGTGTGTATATATATATATATATATACACACACATATATACATATGTATATATATACACACATATATACATATATGTATATATATACACACATATATACATATATGTATATATATACA